>NC_141047.1:69585191-70032691 GCF_041138505.1 Cibotium barometz
ATTGGGATGAAAACATGGCGTGTCAAACTTAACAGTGGGAGGTTTGAATGGGTATTCAGTAGGAAACCTCATCGACAGCTTGTACGACAAGCCATTGTAGACAGTACCTACACTGCCTTTGATGGTGCCAACCCATGAAAAGATGTTGTCCCCTTCAGGAAAAGCTGAAACCCCAGGATCTCCACATGTCTGCATATTCAGGAATCCACACATAATGCTTGTTTAAACACTGCCAGGAAACTCTAGGAGTGGTTAAGGTGAAGTGAGCCAGGAGCTTACCATCAAAGCCATGAGCTCCGATTGCAACCTGTACAAGATGAACACAAACACGAATCACACAATAATGTTGCAAATACCATAGAAAGTGTCACCAGTGCTCAATCAGGACATGCAAGATACACATTCTTTGAGCAATTACACCATCTCTTTACATCAAGAGACTGCATATCTACATTTACAAGCTTATGTTCATGCAGGATGTCTGCACCCGCCATCCCTGTGGCAACCAGCCATTCTTCTCTGTTGTCTCATTATGTGGCTGTATGTGCAAGAGGGGGATGGCATTGTGAAAAACAAGGGTCTCCAAGGTGGTCTTGATGAGTCTTCACATGATACACAATCAGTTATGCACCATCCACAACATCTTCTAGCATGAAGCCAGAAGTTGTCTATGTCTACACCCGCCGCCGTTCTGGTGCCATTTTCTATTTTTCACTTATAAGGGCCTTCATATGATTCTCAATTAGGAACCCTTTTTTCCCCACTTTCACCATAACAGAAAATCTAATTGTGCACTGCAAAGACCTAACGCTGCAGCAAATGCAAACCGCCCTGATCCAACACTGAGACTTCATCATGAGGAATCACATGCCGGAACATCACCGTGCAGAAAAATCCCTTCTTCATCATGAGGAATCACATGCCGGAACATCACTGTGCAGAAAAAACCCTTCTTCGTCTAGCATCAACGCGTGGAAACACCAAAAATTTACTATGCGGAAACTTGTCCTCCGCACTAATTCAACAATGAGGACATGAAACACTAATCCTTCTTCTGGTACACAGTAGGGACGACATCGAAACCTTAAAACCCCCGCTGTGCATTATGGATTCAAAACCCTTGCGCGGGGAACCCTTACCTTCTCGAGACGGAGTGAGTTTCCACAGGATTCGACATGGACTTAGGCTGCTTGGCGGTGGTAGGGGCGGCAGCGATGGAAGCGTTGCCCTGCTGGGGTCGAGAGTTGGCTTCTACGCCCCCATCGAAGCTCATCTTGACACCTGCAGCAGGGCGGTGAAAAAAAAAGTACTGCCGAATAGGAACACTGCTTTCGCTTACAAGCCGTGCTCTGGATATGGCGGACTATGAAGCTTTTCAGGGCTTGACGAGGGCGAGTTCGGAACTCTTTAAGGGTTTGGCACTGAGCGTTCACAAGTCCAAGCAGAGCAGAGCGTTGCTTACGTTAAATAAATAACTACGCTTTTGTTTGGCTGTTTGGTGGTTGGCTAACGGGTGTGACTTTTCAAACACCCATCTGGAATGACCGTTGTAGGTTTTAATTTGCTGTTTTTTAAGAGGCAAATTCATTTCGTAAATCTTCAAGCACTCTCTTTGTGTGTTTATATTTAACAAGTATTGGACCCGCTCGTAGTATAGATCCTCGCATTACCCTCACATTGAGACCATGTGTAGCATGTGTGTGTGCACATACATGTGTAAGTGTGTGTGTGTGTGCATGCATGTATGTGTGCGTGCGCATGCAACTGCATGTATGCATTTGTGTGTGTGTGTGTATCTCTCTCTCTCTTTCTCTCTCTCTCTCTTTCTCTCTCTCTCTCTCTAGCACTGCGAGTATCTACCCTCTCTCTCCATGCCTCCCTCTCTCTCTCTCTCTCTCTCTCTCTCTCTCTCTCTCTAGCACTGCGAGTATCTACCCTCTCTCTCTCTTTCTTTGTCTCCCCGCCTAGCACTGTAGACTGTCTCTAGTTGCGAGCATCTACCCTGTCTGCCAACTGAAGCACGCTTGCTTCTTATGCTGTCGGCCATGCTGCTGAGGGTTGCCGACTGGACACAATGCCCTCCTATGGGTTGGCCATACCCTACCATACCTCGTGGGTATGGGCCACCCCCATCACAAATCCACACACGTGGCACTCATATGCACATGCATTATACCACATACCCCACCAACCCCCCCTCCCCCATCCACCTTCTTCACAAGAGACGTGGTGGTGAAGGCTATACACACGCTTCAAAACGGCCGATCACATGATCACACAGGCATATCAACGCAACCCACTGGCAAAGAGGGGACGCTCTTTCTCTCCCCCTAGTGTTGTCGCTACCTCACTCTATGGGCATCTAAGTTGCCTCCCAAAATTCAGGGAGCGCTCCTCTAGGGTAGCCACTACCTCCCCTGAGGCTCTCTGTGTTAGGCTAGTGTGGCCTCTTTCTCCCTCTCTAGCCGATAGCAGCCTCCACTGGGGAGCCCCATTACCCACGCCTGGTTCCTGTCAAACTCTCTCTCTCTTGGAGATTGAGTCTCTCCCTCCCCCTTACAATCTGCTGGCCTCACACACTAAAGGCTTCATGGATCGTGCTCCCTTCTCTCCCTCTCTAGCCGTTAGCGGCCCCCCAATGGGAATCCCCATTGCCCCTCACACTCTCTCAATTGGAAATTGTGTCTCTCCCTCTCAATTATGCCTCTTCCCTTACAATTTGTCACCCTCGCACACTAAAGATTCCATGGATCGCGCTCATGCAAGAGAAGGAGTTGCGTCCCCTCTACTGCCACATGAAGGGTCTTACCTTCCAATAATAGATAGTAGATATTTTTTCCCTCATTTCTTAAAATACCCCACCTATTTTCATGTGAATCCCTCTCCTTGCTCTCATGGGCCTCTCTCTCCTCTCCTTTGCCCACGTGGAGGGGTTTCACTTGTCCTTTATCTTGTACATATTTGTTAAATTTAAAGGTTTTTGTTCTAGAACCTCTAAAAATTTGTATGTTTAAATTTTAAATTTGGATGTATTTTTTAAAATTTGAAGGTGCAATTACACTAAATCCTGGTTTTTTTCAACACTATCGATGCAATGTGCTTCTCTCTCTCTCTCTCTCTCTCTCTCTCTCTCTCTCTCTCTCTCTCTCTCTGCCCAAGTTCAAGAAAAGAGAGGTTCATATTAACCTAGAACTTGTTCACGTTCTAGAAATCCGGTTCAAATTAAAGGGGAAGGAAAAACACATTTTCAAAAATGTTGAAATATAGTTATAAGTGGATAGATTTATGAATAAAATACCTCTTCAAATTCATTATATCCAGCTTAAGAAGGATTCATGTATGGTTTAGTAAAATATATTTCTTGAACGGAGCTCTAGGGCGGCCTACCTGCTCAAGCTATCATTACACTTAAAGAGTGTGTGTATTGACTATGTGTGTGTATGCATGCGTGTGTCTCATGATTCAAGTCTCTATGCGCACACACTTGGGAGTGTGTATGTCGACTTAGTGTGTGTGCATGCGTACATGGGAGTGCATGTATGCATATGTGTCTTTATGTACATGTGAATGTGCCTGTGTGTTTGTGTGTGTGTGTGTGTGTGTGGGTAGGTGGGTGGGTGCATATGTGCTCGTGTACACATGTATCAACATGTGCACTTTTGTGTGCAAGTGTGTGTGTACAATGTAAGGGTGTGTGTGTGTGTGTGTGTGCATGATGTAAGGGTGTGTATGTGGGTGCACGTGTACACATTGTGTATGTGTGTGTGTGTGTGTGTGTGTGTGTGTGTGTGTGTGTGTGTGTGTGTGTGTGTGTGTGTGCCTATGAGTGTGTCCATGTGTGCATCACCCATGTGCGTGTGTATGTGTATGTGGCTATGTGTGCACTCATGTGTATATGTGAGATTGTTTGTGTGTCTACTCGATGTTACATGCATGCGAGTGTGTGTCTTTACATGTGTCAATTGTGTGTGCGTATGCATGTGAGTATGCAAGTATGTGTGTCTGTGTGTGTGTGCATGCACGAACACACACTCACATATGTACACACACACACACACACACACATATGTATGTATGTATGTATGTATGTATGTATATGTATATATATATACATACATACATATATATATTATGTACATATATATTTAATTGAAATTAAATTTAGAAAGTTTGGTGTGTACATAGATATACCTAGCATATATAATTAAATAATGTGAATTGAATTGAATTTGATTTTAATTTCATATAATTAAAAAAGTAAACTATCTAAATTCTATTTAAGTTAAGATAAATTTAAATAATTTAAATTAAATTAATACGAATCTAAACTAAATTGAATTTCAATTTTAAAAAAAATTAAAGTCAGTCTCTCTCCTCCTCCTCGGAATCTCTCTCTCTCTCTCTCTCTCTCTCTCTCTCTCTCTCTCTCTCAACATCCACGATCTCTTTTTATCTCTCAACATCTACCATCTCTCTCTCTAGTCTGTCTAAACCTAGGCCCTAGCAAGTCTCTATCTCTACCTACCTAGCTGGTCTCTCAACCTTCTCTCTCTCTCTCTCTCTCTCTCTCTCTCTCTCTCTCTCTCTCTCTCTCTCTCTCTCTCTCTCTCTCTCTCTCTCTCTCTCTCTCTCCCTAGGCCCTAGCGCTCAGTGTTTGTAGTCAATGCAAAATAGTAGCTGGACCCCAGTGTGTGTAATTGGGCAAAAATCAACTACCCCATGCTGTGATGTTAGCCCTTCCTTCGCTCATATAGTGCACACATGAATCTGTTGGTCATGACCGCAACTTCATCTGACAGGCTTAGGAACTCTACCGAAAATGCCCTTTAGCACACATGGAGAGATCCATGCTTTCTCCAAAACAACTTTTTCATAATGGCTCTAAATAGGAGTACTCGGTGCATGGCACCAATTCTAGCCTTCATCAAGCAATTTGGTAAGTGTAGCCATCTCCATAGTTCTTGGCCACGGCTCAATTTTTTGACACGCCTGGATGATGTGCGCGGGCCCCAGTGTAAAAAAAACTTGGCTTTAGTGTAATTTTCACTTGTAGATTTTGAAAAATACCTTCAATTTTAAAACTTGAAGGTATAAATACCTCTAGATTTTGAGAGGTTATAGAGAAAAAACCTTCAAAACTTGAAATTTTTCTTTATAGAATATTTCTCGATTTTTAGACAAAGGTTTTCCACTATGCGCGGCCCTTCAATTGAAGCCTTATCTCGTGTTCGTCAACTCCACTTGGCACTGCCGCTCGACTCCAACATTGTTGCCTCTTGCCCAGTCCCAACTGCTCATGTCAGCTTGCGCTTTCATTGCCGTGCATGTTAGTGTTGCCCATTCATTTCCTAGAGGCCCACAACGTTGCCACCTTAGCAATTCGACTTTCGAGATAAGTTCAGACTTGGTGGCTAGGTAAGTTGTTGGCCGCTTGAATCTTCGGCACCGGGCAATGGCAAAGTGGGCACTCGGCAGTTGGGCAACATTATGGAGTTTGGAGTTGACTGGGCACCATTGGTTTCTAATTGGCCTTCTTTAACTCATCAAAATGACGTTCAATACGCCCATGTTGCCCATAAAGCTCGACACCAATCTTGGAAAGTGGCGGTAGAATATAGGTAATTCACTAAAAAATGGGCTTGACGCCCGTCACAAAAAGCAACCTCATTCATTGCCCAAAGGCCCACAACGTTGCCGCCTTGTTGATTAAAACATGTGCAAGAATGGAAATACTTGTTCCACATATTTTTATCATAGGAAGAAAATCATGTGGACTATTTTCTCTCCTCTGCAAACAGAACTCCCCTAATCCTATGCACAGAGATTTTGCTTCCTTCCTCCTCTTTCCTCCCCCCCTCCTTTCTCTTGACCCAAACACGTAGGTTTTGCTTCCTGGTCCTAGACACAAGGGGTTTGGCCCAGACACATAGGAAGACCCACATGAAGAGAGAGAGAAAGAGAGAGAGAGAGAGAGAGAGAGAGAGAGAGAGAGGAATCTGGGCTTGAAATAGAGACGCTACATTGCTGTCAAAGGGAAAGGGGATCAGAGCTTATACTACATTGTACAGTGTTGGTGAAAGAGAGAGACGCTGCAAGTTACATTGACGACGGCAACTGTCGGTGCCCAATCATTGAACCACGGACTACCATAGTGTAAGACTGTCGTCCATCGTGTGCTGCCACCATGTGCATCACCGCATCCATACCATCCACCTCCTTTGACATCCTGTCGTTGCCCCATCTCTATATTAGCAGCTTCGCCTTCCCAATAGAGCTCTTCTACTGCTGCTTCTTCGTGGCTCTCACTGTTCTCACCCCTCGATATGCATCAGGTCGGAGACTACCACCGGCACAAAATGCATTTCCCCACGGTTGCATGTACTGCATTTGCGCGGAAGTCTTTACAGCATTTCAGCAACAACGTAGAAGGTGAGCGAGATCGAGGATGGTCAAGGTAGCGTTGGTGGAGGTGGCTGTTTCCCTCCTCCAGGATGTGGTGGGGGTGGCCGATGATGTGGAGGTGCTGTCCTCGGCGGGGGTGGAGGCGAAGGCACTGGAGGATGCGATGGTGTACGTGGTGGGTGAGGTGTTTTGTGTGGAGATGATGATGTTGGGTGTGTACATCGTGGTGGGTAAGGTGTTTTGTATGGTATGAAGCGCAAGCATGAAGTTCACGCTTTTGGCTACTAGAGGCAAATTTTCGAAAACAAACCACCTCCGTTTCTCGCGCAGCGGGACGCAGATTCAGTGCAGCGGACCCAAATGGTGCCACATCAACCCCAACCTCCTTCGCCTTTATCTTGTAATAGATATTTACTACCTAAAGTTCGTGAGAATTTAGAAATTTATTAGATTAGTATTTGGGTAACCTTAGGTGTTACAATACTTTTACAAACCTTAATTAGGCTATGCTTATGAAACGACGCCTCTTTAAACCGAGCTAACCAAGATCAGGAGTGGAATGAAGTAGGCTGCCAAGAGGAAGAAAAGTTACACAATCCATTTTGGCTTTAACTAACTTAAAAATTTATATCAAGGAACTAAGTTAAGCTTCTCTAAAAACTTGATGTATATGGCATATGATGGTTTTCTTTAAATAATACTATATCCATTGTTCTGATTTTTTTAAAAAGTATTGCTGTGTCACACATAATTTTACACATTTATCCCTCAGTTAGGTTTTGTATATGTTATAAAAACAATAATAATTTAATAAAGCCCAATGGGCATGTAACTACTAGCAAGAGGGGTTCTTCGAAGAAACTAAGAGGAGGAAATCTAAGGAGAGGAGAGGTGTTCTTGGAAAAAGAGAGCATAAGGAATGAAGTGTTGTCTGTGTAGAGCATAGGAAATGAAGAAGAGAGAGAGTGTGAGATCTCTCAGAAGAGAGAGCATTGCAGAGGCCGTGATGTAATCTTTTGTTTGATTAATGAAGCATCCATATTAGGCATTCAAAACTATGTGTTCTTAACCTTCCATTTATTGAAACTATGAGCGCGCTTTACAATCATGTGTTTTCGAGACATATTGTTATGCTCTATGTGTGTGATGTGTGTGTTGGCAGGTTGTTTCCTGCTGATATGTGGCGCGCTTTATCCCATATGCCTAAGCTAAGGGTCCTTGACCCTAGTATATAGGGCTTAAACAGCCCGTGGCCTCCCCTATCCCTCCACCACCCTTTTCAAGTGAAGTGGACGCTGAGATCGGAACTTCAGGGGGGGCGTCTCTGTCGCGTTTGAGACGGTTCTGCCTGGGTCTTTGTTGGCACCTATGCTTATAGCAGTATTATCAGAGCCAAGTTCCCGCTTTTGCTTGTGTGTGTCCTCTCTAGTGCTCCCTCCTTGTGTACATGCTGTAGGAGGGTATGGCCAAGCTAAGCCCGTTTGTACCTCTGAGCCAAGCCGCTCGTGCCTCTGAGCCTAAGCCTACTACTGTGTCCTCTAAGCCAAGCCATCGTGCCTCTGAGTTAAGTCATCCTCCTGTGCTACAGCCTCTATCAAAATTCTACACTAGGAGCCGTGTTGGACAATAGGGGGTGTTGGCCAGTCGTTTCCTCCTCGATTGATATGCGGCGCACTTTATCCCATATGCCTAAGCTAAGGGTCCTTGACCCTAGTATATAGGGCTAAAAGAGCCCTTGGCCTCCCCTATCCCTCCACCATCCTTTTCGGGTGAAGTAGACGTTGGGATTGGAGGTTACAAGAGGGGCCTTCTGTGTCATCGCATCTGAGACGGTCGTGCCTGGGTCTTTGGTGCCTGTGCTTACAGCTCTTCATATATTTAAGTGAGTGGGAAGAGAGTCCCCCACATTCATTTTCAGCTCAAAAATTTTAATGAGAAGAGAGATCTTTGAGTTTTTGGCTTATGCCCCAATCAACACATCAAGTGTTTCCCAAGTTTCATTTGAGGTGTCCTTACCATCTCTATGATGGATGAAGTTATCACTCAATCCTAAGGCTATAATGGCAAGAGCTTTTTTATCTTTAGCTAGCCATGTATCATCTCCATCCCTGGTATTGGGTTTTTTGTCTTTGCCATTTGCAACATTCCACAAACCTTTCTTCATTAAAGTGAATTTGGTTTTAGTTTGCCAAGAAAGTTGTGCCCTTCAAACTTATCCATCTTCATTGGAGTGGCCATGAGTGAGGGAAGGTCTTACTTCTCTAATTTTTACACAGTAAGTAGTGTCTAATCCATTTATAAAGTGATTGGATTAGTGCTAATTATAAAAATTGATCTTGGTTAACATAAACACTCCCAAAAAGCATGTGTAGAAAATAATGTGATCTAGAAGAGATTGTGGTGCTAATCAATAGATAATCAAGGATTAGCAAAAAATAGTAGAATTGAGGAAAATTGCTTTGTTGAGCAATTAAAATTAATGCAATTGAGCAGGTATACCTTTCCTCCTTGATCAGATGAAGTGCCTACTGCTTTGCACCAAGATTAGCTTCTTTGAAGCTCAAATCTGAGAAAGATTAGTCGTTGATGTGACAGTTGAAGATCAAAAAATGACAGCCATTTCGTGCAAATCCAACACCACAGACATGTCTATCACAGTTGAAAACCCCCAAGGCAAGCTCCTTTCTTTGCAATTTGATGAGCGTAAGTCAATTATTAAGTTTTCATCAAAAACGTAGTCGCTTGTTGATGGCTTGATTTTTGCATGCTATTGCGCGTTTTCATCACACTGAAGTGATAGGGCATGTCACCCTTGAGTGCTCTAGAATCCCTTTAAGTGGATTCGGCTATGGTTGTGTGAGGGCAAAGAGATCAAAGCTGCATTACAGCAGCTGTGTGTTTTCAAAAAGTGAAAAAAAATATGCAAAAAGTTGATTAGGTATTTATGCCAACTAGATTCATACAACATCATACTTGGTATAACTTTCATGAGAGGGACGTCAAATTGGTGCAAATGCATAGTGGCTAACATACATCAAGGCTACAAAAGTGTACGAAATTTTTTTGGAAAACTAGGGCAAATATCTCGAAAAGATTACTACCTTTGGTAAGGCACAAGAGAAACCCTAGGATGTAAGAGAAACAACGCCTTGGCAAAGGCAAAGTGAGAATCCAAGAGGATATAAGCCCAAATGGAGGCCAAGGAGATACACGTATAGTTGTCCACCTTAGAGCTCAACACACTAGGGAGGGACACAGAGGAATCTCATATGACAGACCCACTAAACTTAAGGAGGTGGACTTAGCTAAACCTAGGGAGGATCCCAAACCAGTGTGCTCATTGTTAGGACCTAACATTTGAAGAAGCCCGTTTGTGTTAATTGAATCTTGCTTGTCTACTTGCTCTTATCTTTTAGAGAGAGAGAGAGAGAGAGAGTAGAGTGCATGAACTTGTGCATATGCCTCCTATATTCATTGTGTGAGAGTGAGTGAGAGTGAGAGAGGTCAGTCCTTGCTAGCTAGGGATGACAACAAGAAGGATAACACATGAGCTTAGAGCTAGCAAACCCCAATTGTGGTGTTTAGAGGCTAAGAATCCTAAGCCAGGAGAAAGGTAAGTGCCCTGTGATGGTTGTCACTTACTTCACAAATTTCTTGAATGGTAGAGCTACATTTTGGGAAGGGAAAAAATTCTGTTGTTTGCCTAGTGTAAGATCCATCACCTGAGAATTCATTAGTAAAGTCCTTTCTTCCACCATGCTGGAGTTTCTAGGGTAAAAGCCTCCCTTGTCAAATTAGTCCATGGACCCTCACTTATTGTTTTTGCACTACATGTTTTATATATTAAAATGCATCCCTAGGTGTATCTATATTACACAGACACATGCATTAGGCACCTTGATATTATTGAGACCCTTGCACTAACACCCATCTAGCGTTGAAGAAACCACCAAAAAAAAAATCATAAGTGCCAAGTTTTGGATTGCCGATCCAAATCCATTCATCACTGATCTGAAATTTTGAATCACCACCCACCAAATGTTGGATTGTTGATGATCCCAAAATCTAGAGTTTTGATCATTGATCCCAAACTTTACGGGTCTGATCTCACTGATCCCAAACTTTATGGTTCTGATCACTGATCCCAAAGTCTCAGGTTGTTTTACAAGTTGGATTGTCGATCCCAAAGTCTGAGATCATTTTATAAGTTGGATCGTTGATCCCAAAGTCTTAAATCATTTTACAAGTTGATCCCAAAGTCTTAAATCATTTTACAAGTTGGATCGCTGCTCCCAAAGTCTCAGATCTTTTTACAAGTTGGATCGCCAATCCCACATCAAGCTATACAAATCCTACAAAGAGAAAGATGAGGTAACTATCTAAAGTTTTGAAAAGCTCATCTACAAAGAGTTAGAAAAGCTACTAACATTGGGAGGACCATTACGATGTCAAGCTCAACACACGAGCTAACACTCATGACGTACTTGAGTGACGGTTTTACATTTACACCACTACTAGCATGACGGTTCTTCTCCAGTGATTCTATAGTTGGACTACACCTATGTTATGGCTCACCCTTGAAACACATCCAATAAGAGATTACCTGGTGAATTGCAACTGTTGTGAGGCTCTTTGCAATGGCCGAGCTCGTAACCCTCGAGGTCTCCAAGCTCTACAACTCCTTGAAGCAATTCCATCGTGCCTCCCACGAGCGTTGTCACACCTCTGCATTGCACTACGGGTACTACACACTCACTAGCATACATTAAGGAGAGAGATTAGCAAGAGCAAGACTCAATTGCACAATGGGAGAGTATGTTGTATTATGAGAGATCTTCACTTATATACATGGCCATAAGTGTTCACACTCACTTAAACTATGGCCGGTCGGGCACTTTAGGCTCATAAGAGGCCTAATGCTATTACAATGACTACTCTCATAATATATATCAGTTAACTTAGCACACCTGGATCCTGTACCAAGTTTCTCTCTTACTTGATAGCCCGCGACCAGTGCCTAAACTCCATAGTCCTTGACACTCTCTCTCTATGTGTCCAAGGCTAATATAAGTGCCTGCGACCTTGACTAAAGTGCTCACACATACATCTACCACATGGCCTACATCATTGGTGGCTCAGAGGTGGTTTTACTTTGTTAGGGCAGGTTACATTGGGTTGTGGGGTCTCTCTCTCTCTCTCTCTCAGAGATTTTCACATGGCTCCTCACTCTTTGGAGCCTCACATCTTCTCTTGTCTTCAGTCTTCTTGCTGTGGTAGCTTCTCTCCACGCGTCCATCTCTTCTTTCAGTCTTCTTGGGGCAGCTTCTCTTCTCGTGTCCGTCTTCCTTCAATGCTTCCTTTAGATTTTCTTGGTGTGGATCTTCCTCTTGGGAAGAGATATTCTTCTTCTTTCATGGTTGGGGCCATGACCTTGTCTGTCAGGTCTTTTTGCTCCATGTGAGCAACATGTTTCAATGTTTTGCTGACAGTTTCTTTGGGCTTTTGATGTTCATCTTGTGTCATTATGCAATGCAAACCCAAATTTATGCGGGAGGTCTTACCTCTTGCCTTATTCTAGACAAGGGCAGTGTCTGATCCCGTATTTACAACACTGATGCAATGTGCCCAATACATAATGCGTATAGCATCCATTCTTATGCACATTCCCAAATGCAACTCTGGCTGTGAATAATCTTGATTTTGAGTGATATTTATAGGCATTAACCAAGGGTTAAATGCAAAATAGTGATTATCACAATTTTATCAGCACAATTTTCCCAGAAATTACATTAAATCAAGGGTAACCAATTTGTACGGAATGGTTGGAGTATCAAACCAACTCTGAATTTCAATTTGAAGTTATAGAGATCTGTATCAGATACCTAATGGTTAATTTGAACCCTCAATTGCACCAAAATACAGTGATTAGTATTGATTAATCACTGATTAGCAAATTAATCCACTATTTTGTGTGCAGAAAATAGAGTATGCGGGGAGTCCAGATCTGGTGCCTTAGACTTCAAATGAGCTCAAATTCTTTCAAAGACATCAATAGCAATGAGTCTAGTAGAGGATTAAGCCAAGAAACACAAGATTTGACCAAATATTGAAAGCTTAATCTCTGTTTTACCAAAGTCACCTACAAATTTGATGAAGAGCTTGGATCTCACTATAGACTTGATGAAACTAGATTCTGTCTTCACCAACTTGTAGAGCATGCTTGAAAACACCTTGGGCTAAGAGGAATTAGAGAACTTTGATTTGTGGAAGCTGCAATGTTGATTTTCCTCAGAAAAAAATGCGCCTGCAATTCGGGCTGCCCACCGGCAATTCGCGCTGATTTACTTCAATTCCCTTGAGTAGATTGTAGCCCCTTGAGTGTAGTTTAAGTACCTAAAAGGGCTTGGCCTAATTTGAAGTGTGCAAGGAGAATGAACTCCTCCATTGGCTGGGGGTACATAAGCTAGTTGAAAAATAACTAAAAATTGGATTATTTCCTAAGTATCTACTAATCTTGATTAATTAAATAATGGGCTCATAAACCTGCTGGATTCTAGGCATGGCTCTGATACCATGTTGAAATTAGGGCATTGTGATGAGCTATGGTGGATCAAACACTAGAATCAACATCATTAACAAATAGATTAATGTAGGCATGGATACTCAAAAACTAGCAAATTCTCATTAGTGAAATGCCTCAATTTATAGAGTTTACATCAAGCATCAAATCCCACTGATTTCTCCATGATTCACTCCACCTCTTTTCCTTGATTCTCTCCCTCTTCACTTTTCCCAGAATATCTCCCAGAATATCTCCACACTTCCTAAATCTTCTCATGCTACCCTTTATTCTCTCCTAGTAGATTCTTCTCACCTTTTCACAGGTTCTTTCACATTTACTCATCTTCTTTTATAGCCTCTAACCAAGGGCTTGTTCCCGCGCACACCCTATTCACTTGTATATTTCAACAGTTCACCATATTGTGTTTGTGGGATGTCCTTGTGGAATTCTACCTTTGCAGGTAGTAGTTCTTGTGGCTCTCTAGCATTTGTTTTATCACCATGTAAGCAATAGGTTCTTATGTCTACCTCCATTTTAGGAGAGTAGGTTCTTGTGTCTGCCTCAGTTTAGTTCAAAGAGTAGGTTTATGTAGATGATCCGTGGATACATCTCCAATTTTATCCTTGTATTGTATAAAGTGATAGGTAATTCCTCTTGGTGTGGAAAAGTAGAGTTTTCCATGTGGTTAGGTTGCTTTTGCTTTGGTCTCTCCACACCATAGAATTATTTTGGGCTCCTTGAGTTGAACCTGATGATGACACCTGATTAATCTTGACAACTTTAGGCACCCATATGATGGTATTGCCATCATAATGTCCTTGAGCTTGAATGGATTTATGGGAATCCATCTTTGATGAATTCTTAGGTATTGTGCATGGTAACTTGGTTGTTAGGTTATTCGTTTTGGTGCAGACTTCTTTCTAGGTGTCTACATTTCTTCTTGGGTGCAAACCTTTTCTTCTTTAGGACAATGGTTTGCCTTTTTGGGATCCAAACTTGGGTTGCACCTTCATGGTAGCCATGGACTTGCAATATTACCTTTGGAATCCATACTTCCTTTACTAGCATGTTCTTATGTAATTGATTTGAATGCCATGTTTGAGGTTGTCTTATTTTCTTCTTCTTTGTTAGGCCTTTGAATTTCTCTATGTGAATGCTATTTGGTTTGACTAGGTAGCCAAATAGGATTGGTACCCTTCATAGAATCCTTGTGGTTCGCTTTTCCACTCACCTTTTAATGCTTTGAAAATATCTTGATAGTTTTCTTGGTGGCAGAGAATGAGCCTTTCTTATAAGGGGTTAGACTCCACATAAATTATGCATTCAAAAGATCGTATACATGGCATAGTCCATGGAATCCATTCATGAGCCCGCAAGCTTGGTTTGCCTATACAACACCATAGCTCTTATGTCATGAGATTGTGTTACCTACAAGGATAAATTTGAGATTGGATGGTTTGGACTCCCAAGATTGTTTCAAATCCAATTTATATTCTAGGAATCCATTGGAATGTTTCAATTTTTGGAGTCTTAGATTCTAAAGCATCAACGTGTTACGCTTTCAACTATTTTGACTTTGGCAAGATGAGTTTAGACTCTATGGTCTCACTTTTAGGCAAGATGAGTTTAGAATCTATTGCCTCACTTTTAGGCAAGGGTTGCTCTGGTCATAATAAGAGTAATGTGAAGGATGTTTCAGGGGTTTCCAAGAATATGGTTTACTTGCTTTCATCAATGGAGTACCAGTTGTTGACCAACCGATCACCACCAAGGACAACCTCTTCTACCTCCTTAGCAGCGGTAACTTGAGATTCACATTCGATGTTATCAACTTGAGTGATAATTATATGTGAGAAATAACCCTAGACTTCAAGGTCTTGGCCTTCAGTATCTAGCACATTCATTTGCCTAGAGTGAGCATGGCTTGGCCTAAAGATGCCTAAATTCTTCTCGAAACAATATTGTGAGTAGCGTTGAGGCTAATCATTGCTTGTTTTCATTAATGCTTTTGTCCACTAGGAAATCTAGAAAATTTTTTATTGAATCCTCCAGACAACGGAGCATAGATATTTCATGACTTATTCCCATTCACTCAGCTCATATTCTCCTAGAGTGCTTTCAAGTCTACAGTTATGCATCAAAGGTTGATTAGGGGTTTGAAATTGCCAAGGTTTACAACAAAAATTTTACTTTTAGATAGGTTGGGATTCTTTAGCTAAAGTACATTCCAATCTACTTTGCACAATAGTTATATGCATAGTTCGTGTTGGGGTTCAAGGTAGATTATCATAATAGTCGACTCGACACTGGCCATGGTGTGGGCTAGCTTTAGGATCAAGACAGGAGGCCTGGTACCAGGCTAGGCATCTCCCACCTACACTTCGGACACCTCGTGGATTGGAGATGCTACCATTTACCACAGTGCGCGAGCTAGATGTGCAGATCCGTCACCAGTTCCATCATGCTATAAAGTCTATTTGACACTCGTGACTCTCTTATCGGAGCTGACCACTAGCACGATATTCTCCCAAACCCTTCTAGAGTAATTCAATTATGATGTATATTTTTACATTGTGGGGAGTTATCCACCGATATTTTATCTTGTTTGTGCAGGGCCCTACACAGTTTCACACCCAGGCTTCTACTTCAGGCTGCTATGCCAAGGATAGAGTTGGGGCAGCATCACCTTTACCAGCACCCCCTAGCCATGTGAGAACATTGTTTAAATTGTTTTCCCATTGCTCAAGTATGCTTTCTTGTATTTGTCTTAATATTGATCACTTTCACTTTTCAGGATACCTAGCTAGATGAGCTTCATCGATAGGTGTCACAGCTCACTCTAGAGTTGCAGGTGGCACACTAGGATATTTAACACTAGAGACAATTAGTTCATGAGGTGCATGTGGAGAGACGGATCACATACTACCACGCAGAGCACTACCTGAGGGAGTGGACCATACTTGGCAAAGATGCAGCTCGCCATCATGTGATGCTGAGAATTGTTATCTATCCCCTTTTGCTAGAATCTTTGGTTTGTGAGACCACATGCAGACACTGTTACTGCAATTTGTGGAGTTTGCCTCGGTGAGTTTGACACTTGGGGGTGGTACACATTAGGGTGCCACCACTACTTTCATCTTTACTGCCTTGTCCACTTATTGTTGGCGATGATGACTGCTAGGTGTCCGACTTGTCGGTGCAGTGTAGATTTTGGCCTATATCACCTTTAGGGGGATAGATGACTTGTACCCAAGGTCAGCCAGTGACTGTGGATCTTGTGTCACAGAGGCCCATTGGTAGCATTGATCATTAGTAGGCTATCCTAGATAACATGGTAGATAATGGATATGTTGCTGAGGATATGCCTAAGGATTTTGAGATTCCCATAGAGAGGGATTTATCACCAGAGGAGGAGGAGGAGGAGGTATAGAGAGTACAATGGGCCCGCATCGATGAGTTTATCTTACAAGCTCGGTAGGTTTCTTTACATACCTCAGCTTGAGCAGGGAGTTTGGTGGATCGAGGTCTCGAGGCACGTATTAGGTTGGTGGAGTAGTCTACACGTGGCCGTTTTGCTGCTCGCGTGTACGTTGACCTCCGCTTATGGGATATGAGGTGTGCAGGTGAGGTGATTAACCAAGAGCTTCATGATGCAGCTGCTGCTACATGTGGTGAGTCCTTAGCCATGGCATAGGAGCGTCTTACTCAGAGGACCATTGTAGAGCAGGTTGTACAAGAGCCAAGGAGGAGATAGTGGGCACGTCATCCTAAAGCTTATGAGGTCCTCTCAAATGAGGATTAGCCATCATGTACATGTATATCGCATCATGCTTTTGTATCAACTAGTCTACATGCCATTTGTATTTATGACCTCATGTTTCTATGTATGACATCCACCAGTTGTACCACATTTTGATTTATATATTGGACTATGTCTTTTGTGATTTTGTATTTATATAAAGTTTTATATATTGGACTATCTTTTGTGATTTTGTATTTCTATAAAGTTTGTATATATAAGGTGGCATGCTATTCTTTGCGTAGGGGACCCCTCGGGCATTATGCGAAAAATAGCGGGTTGTAGTACACTGTCCCACCCATTCGACGTTTGATGGTGATGAAACTTTGCGAGTGGAGGGGTAGCAGCCCCTCCACCATCCCACCCATTCGCGTTTGATGGTGATGAAACTTTGCGAGTGGAGGGGTAGCAGCCCCATGGACCTGCTTGGAAAGTTTCACCTGCATCCAACACCGTATGATAACGATGTGCCACCCAAATCCACTATTTTTTGCATAGGGGACCCCTTGGCAAGTTGGGCACTATGCGAAAAATAACGGCGCGGGTGGTAGTACACCATCCCGTCCATGTGGCATTCGATGGTGGTGAAACTTTGCAAGTAGAGGGGTAGCAACCCCATGGACCTACTCAGAAAGTTTAACTCACGTCAGACGCCGTATAATAATGATGCCCCACCCAAACCCACTATATTTTTGCATAGGGGACCCCTTGGGCACTATGCAAAAAATAGCGAGTGGCAGCACACCATCCCACGGTGGCCATATGACACTTGATGGTGGTGAAACTTTGTGAGTGGAGGTGTAGTAGATCCATGGACCCCCTCACAAAGTTTCACCTACATGGAACGTCATGGTAAAGATGCCCCATCCAGACCTGCTATTTTTTGCATAGGGGACCCCTTGGACATTATGCGCAAAATAGTGGGTGGCAGCACACCGTACCGCCCATCCGGTGTTTGATGGTGGTGAAAATTTGCTAGTGGAGGGGTAGCAGCCCCATGGACCTGCTCGCAAAGTTTCACCCACATCGGATGCCATATGATAATGATGACATACCCAAACCCGCTTTTGAAAAGCCTTTCTAGCCTTTCTTTTCTAGGGTTAGTCATATGCAAGTAGAACTTTATCTCTAGTTGGTGTGTATCAAACCTAGAT
Source organism: Cibotium barometz (assembly GCF_041138505.1). Taxonomy (NCBI): domain Eukaryota; kingdom Viridiplantae; phylum Streptophyta; class Polypodiopsida; order Cyatheales; family Cibotiaceae; genus Cibotium; species Cibotium barometz. The sequence goes on from NC_141047.1 coordinate 69,603,109, forward strand.
CGTTTGAGGTGTTTTTGGGTTGCTCAAAATGCCCCCCCCCCCAACAAAGATTAGCAAAGACCTATGGAAAACCTTTTGCCATGAGCCTTGTACTTATCCAATGTGCCACCAAACTTGTACTTATCCATTGTACCATTCTAAACCCACTAATAGTGCCAATAACGTTTTGTTTTGTAGGATGATCAATAAGATTCCAAGCATGCTTTCTTATAATTGAGTCATAATCTAACAACTTGCCCCCCCTATAGTTTGGATCTGATAATGCTTCCACCAAGCTAGTTGGCTCCTCTACTTTCATTGTCTTAGCCATCAAGACCATATTGACAATGTGAGCATATGCCCTCTTCTGTTCCTTAGATTTATGAACAACTGCTAGATCTTTTGTGATTTTTGATAGAGCTTTCCCATCTAAGAGATGCTTTACCCATTTAGGATATGGCCCCTTTTGTGGTATTGTAGGCTTCTCTTTTGATGAATCCACCACCTCTTGTGGAGCTAGTATTAGTATTATCACTAGTGGGTTGTATCTAGGCTACTTTTTTATTGAAGAATAGTATGGATAAATCCTTCTCCTCCACTTTGAGCCTCTAGAAGAATGTGAGGGAGAGGGTGATATTGAACTCCTTGTAATAAAACTTCTTCACACACACACACACACACACACGAGCAGACAAGCACACAAGAGAGAGATGGATGGTGGGCGAATTTTCATCTTTCTTCTTCACACACATACACGAGCAGACAAGCACACAAGAGAGATGGATGGTGGGTGAATTTTCATCTTTCTTCTTCACTTGTTCTTCACATGCATGCACCACACAGCTATAATAATGACTACTCGCATAATATATCCATGAAGTACATCACTTAGGACATCATCCTAACTTACTACCACATGCTCTTGAAGCGGGAATCACCATAAGTATTCCATTAAACCATTACAAGCGCTCGTCCAAGTTGTTGATTTGGACGCCATTGCTTCATATCTTGAATGTATGACCTTTAAAAGGCTAATTGCTATTGCCTATTGCTAAGGCTGTATATTTCTCTTTGTGAATCAAAGAAGATCATTCTATATCATTTCTGTATATTCGGCGTCTGTCTGTCTATTTTGTATAATCTGTCTTGTCTGTTATTTCCTGTGAATTCATTTATTAAGTCTTATGTACCTTTTGTTGCAATTCAGATTATACTCACACGAGTCAATCAGTCAATGTAAGATTCCTTCCTCCATCTTTTGAGGTGTATAGGTGTAAGAACCTCCCCTTTTGATCTTGTAATTATTCCCCTCTTTGAAATAAAAGAAAGATTTTGTTTTACCCTATTTTGACCTAGAGAGAGAAAATGTCTAGAGGGAGGTAGTCCAAAATTGAGATATTTTTTGATATAAAAATCTTCCTAGTGTCTAAAATGATTTCCCCTGAAACACAAATTCAAAAAGAACTTTCCAATGTGCAATTGGAGTTAATTGAAAATAGGTAAAAAGGACCTTAGCCTAAGGGTCCAGATTTTCAGAAATTTTTGGATTATGGTCCAATTAAGGTTCCTATGGACCAATAAGATTAATCCAAATGTAGGGAGGAGATAAATTGAAGAATTAAAAGAAAAACCCCCAAAAATGAGTAAATACTCACATAAGATGAAGAGTTGACTAAGGACAAGGTTTATTAGTAAAAAACTATGAGTATTACTAAAAAAATGAGATATTTTGGGTATAATGATTCAATTTTGACACCTTTGTAAGGAGAAGGGGGTTCTTCAAGGAGACGCCTATTTCACATGTGTGGTGGAGTTTTAAATTCAAAAATATTGTGATATTTTTATCTCTCCTCTCTCCTAGATCAAACCAAATCAAAAGGGAGCCAAACTAGTCCAAATCTTGTCCAAATTCAACCAAACTAAACCTGGGAAATTCTAGAAACTAGTTGGACTTGGTTAGAGGTCTCCCTCACCTATAAATAGATCCTTAGCTCTTTGAAAAAAATATGAGAACTATACCATGCCAGTATTATACTGAAATAATGATATTTTCTATTATCCTCTAAAAATCCTCTATAAATTGAAGAGATTGGAGCTTCTCTCTCTCTCTTCAATCTTCCTTGGAGACTTCATCAACATACCAAACCAATTGATTGGTTGGGGGCCTCTACTTTGATCAAAGAATCAAGCAATCTAGGAGGTAAATTATGGTTTATGGTCTTTTTTCTTTAATCTCCAAATGTTTCTCTCTTCTCAACCCCTATCAAGCTTGAGAAGCATTCAATTGAATGGCTTTTTAATACAATTGAAGTTCTTTAATGAATTGTGGTGATAAAACACATAAATTTCCATTTATGCTTAAATTAAATGTATTTTTTTAAGCATGTCTCTCTCTCCCCCAAAGAATGGTCATTCTTATGACCTATTCTATATTCAAATGAAGCTTCTCATGAAGCAATTCTCTAATCTAAAAGTAATTTCTATGCTTATCAAATTGAGACCAAATAAGTGGCTTTTTAATGCTTTTATGCTATTTAATTCATGAAAAAATTATGTATCAATTCCATAATTGGATAGTGATCCAATTAATGGTTATTCTATCATATAATATTACTAAACTTTATGCTTTCAAAATTATTGAGAATTATTAGTAATAGTAGCGGAGCTATGATAAATTTTTTAAAAAAATTAACACATAAATCATTTTCATTCATAATATGAAAAGAGGACTTCCTACCATATTCTATGATTAATCATCCTAGGTTAATTGATTAATTCTCATCATAACCATGGATAAATTAATTTTAATGTTTATGCACAAATAGTTGTTAGTAAAAAGAGAAATTTCTAGTAATATATTTAAATGTTAAAAGAGGAATTCCTATAACATTTGGAATTCGATCATTTAGATGGGAAAAGAGAAATTCCTAGCATATTGGAATTAATGATTATTTTATTTAAATTAAAAGATGAATTTTAGATAAATTTATTTTATCTATGAGAAATATTTAAATGTTAAAAGAGGAATTTCTATGACATTTGAAATTCCATCATTTAGATGGAAAAAGAGAAATTCCTAGCATATTGGAATTAATGAGTATTTTCTTTAAATTCAAAGATAAATTTTAGATAAATTTATTTTATCTATGAGAAATATTTAAATGTTAAAAGAGGAATTCCTATGACATTTGGAATTCCATCATTTAGATGGAAAAAGAGAATTTCCTAGCATATTAAATTAATGAGTATTTTATTTTTACTTTATGTGAAATATTTGATGATAAAAGAGAAATACCCATGACATTGGAATGCAATCAATTAAATGCAAAAAGAGAAATTCTCATGGTATTTGAGATCCAAGAAATTAAATGAGAAGAAGAGAAATTTTTAGTATAATTCAATTTATGATTATTTATCAAAAGTGAAAATATGGGTAGAATTGATTTTTATAAATCCCATGAATTCTTTTATTCAAAAGAGGAATATTGAATATAATTCAATTGAGAAATTGAGAATGAATATGGAAATAGTCGTTGAGAAAAAGAACCTTTAATTAGCCCAAGGAATTGGTAAAATTTTAGAAAAAGTCCCATTATCGGGATCCACCTAGAAAAAGCTATTAAATGGGAATAGCATGTGAATGGATGAGATAAGGTGAAAATAGGATGCGATAAGATGGGATGTGATAAGATGTAAACGGGATACGATAGAATGAAAATGGATGTGATAAGATGTGTATGGGATGTGATAGAATGTGAATGGATATGATAAGAGGTGTATGGGATGTGATAAGATGTAAACGGGATGCGATAGAATGAAAATGGATGTGATAAGAGGTAAATGGGATGTGATAGAATGTATATGGATGTGATAAGATGTGTAGGGGATGTGATAAGATGTGATGTAATGAGAATGAATGTTGATGTGTATGTGGAAGAATGGATGTGGATGTGTATGTGGTTTTGCTCCATTCTTCTTTAATTTTGTGCATGCCCTTTAAAAAAGAAATGTGTGATACCTGCAGGTGTATGAGGTGCGGTAGAAACAAAAGCTACAAAAAATAATAGAAGACAAGTAAAGCCTTTTATTGAAAAAAAAAATAGCAATGACAATCTCACATGTGAGCATGCAAGTGAAAGGCCGATTAGAGTTTTAAAGAGTGCTAAAAGAAGCAAGTAAAGACTAGTCAAAGTGAGAATAAGTGGTAGATAGTGCTATGCAAAGGCAAGTGTGCTTGTACACCGCAGGTTATGGCCGCAGTCTCAATGTCCTACAAGTTTTTAAGTTATTCCTAAGTGGCAACCCTACTCCTAAATATAAGCCATGGTGATTGGACCTTTCTTTCTTTTTTTTATTTTTTTTTATTTTTTTGTTTTTTTATTTTTTTTGTTTTTGTGTAAAGAGCAGAAGATTAAAGAGAATTATTATTTTTAGCTTGATAAAGAGGAAGGTTCCATCCCAATGAGACCCAAGCAATGGCCAAGAGACCTCCGCCAAAAGAATCTAAAGGCCGCTAAAGGGCGACAGACCATTTTCCTTCTTTTTGACATAAGGAGTATCCCATGAAGATGAGGGCATTGGTCTCGAGGGCCCATAATGTACCCCAGAGTCCTACCAGCATCTATCAAGGCGATAGAGTCCTTGAAGGTCTTCTTCTTAATCTTTTAGACATCAGTGTTCACCCCATGGAAACCAAGGCATTGGTCCCAAGGTGCTAAAACAACCCAAGGTCCTACCAAGCATTCCACATGGCCGTAGACAGCCGTAGACACGTCATGTCTTGAGTCACTTGTATATATTTTTTAGGACGTGTTTCGTAAATTTTTTATTTATCGTAGCACCTAGCCCTTACCTAAGAGGTAGCTACCACTAGGGATAACTAATATACTTCGAGAGCATAAGATCTTGACATACTCCGTTGGCATATGTCTTACACCGTCTTCAAATAGAAATACCTTCTACTAAGAATCTAGAAATCACTCACCACATAGTAATAACAACTAATTTAAAACTTAAACCAGCCAACTGTGTGTGAGCATGCAAACAATATATGCAAAAGTGAAAAGCACATAAAGAACAAAAGATTATGATTTGAATACACCTATTGTAGTGCTCATTGATGTTGTGCGTTTGTCTTGATGCATTGCTGATGTGCAGATTGCTTCTCTTTGCTGTTTGTAGGCATTGCATGTCTCCCCCCTTCCTAATTTGTGTGCACGGTAAGTGGACTGTTGAAGCGTGTTTGTATGCTCTTGTTTAGCTAAGATCTCTGCAAAATGTCTTATTAACAAACAAGAAAAGAAAAGAAAAGAAAAGAAAAGAATAAAATTTGTTATTGGTGCCAATCACCGAATATAGCCGAGGGGAAAAACCCAATGGTGGGAGGAGAAAAGTGCCCTAGCTTGTTGATCTTATTGTGGAGTTGATGAGCTTACCCTTGCACTGGCAGTGGATCCGTGTCCACTTCTGTTGGAAAGATGGTATCAATCACTTCAGGATGCAAGGATAACCCTGTACAAAAGCCAGCCTGTGGAGAAGGTGGTAGAGGAAGGAGTGCTTCCTCGCTAAAATATGGCATTGGTTCTATGGGGAGGTTAAGCAGACAATGTCGATTTTGGAATTGCTCAATATAGGTGCTCATAGTGATCCAAAATTGACATGTTGAGGCTGGGGGAAGAAGGGCTTGCAAGATAGGTGGTTGCAAGTCATTTATGCATGTATCCCTCCATTGTTGTGCTTGAACCTCCTCAGGTAATCTACGTTGATTTGGTCCTCGGTCTTGTACTCTCACATCAAGAAGGTTATGGCGTTGGGGTGTAATTCCCATAATTTGTTTCATTAAGCCCGTGCCATATCGTCGAAAGTAAGAGCGGCATAGCCAACAAATGTGTGAAGCTTCCCCTAATACGAGTCGTGCACACTCTTGACAATGTGGAAATGGATGATGCTGTTGATAGAATAAAGTGACAAAGTGATGCCCACAGCAAATTTCACCTAAGGGAGAATTAAAGTACCTAGAATGAGTTTGAAAAGGAGGACCACTATAACCCCCGCGATGTTCAAGTTAAGTACTATCAGGGTCAATGCATGGTGGACATGTATCTCGCCAAGTATCCATCAAGAGGTATCTGGGCATAGAACAATGAAATTTAGAAACTTCAAACTTTATACACTCATATCCATCATTACAATCCTTATCAAAAACAATGTAGATAAGATCATCTCAAAAAGAACACAATCCTGTAAAGGCAGAAGGAACCACATTAGTAAAAGTGAGACTATTCAAACACTAATCTACCAAAGAGCTTCAATTGTAGTGTTAATGCCTTACCTTTGGTTTTGGGTATGCCCTTCTTAAGAGGTGGGAAGGATAGCAATGTCGAGGAATTTGAGCAAGATAAGAGGATTTAGGCAATGAAGTGCTAGAATCTATGCTCAAAGGAGACTCATGTAAAGTTGGATTTGTCTTAGGTACACAAGTTGATGGTGGAAGTGTGTAACAAGGAGAAGTTGGGACAACTGGTGATTCAATACATGTTTGGGGAAGGTCAACACAAGGAGATTTGTAGGTGCTTTCACAACCACCTATCCTATCTTGAAGATGTTGTGTTGATTTCCTTTGCATCTGTGGCAATCCACACATAGTGAGGCTCTTCTCCTGGCTCAGCGATATCAATTTTTTTTGCATCTTCTGAACCATCATATGGAACCCCTGGCATGATTGGCTTTTGTCGCATGGACTGTTGAAGAACAATCTTCCGATCTTGAAGAGTGTACTGTGTGAAGTTGGGGGGAACATTGAGACCTTGTTCTTGTCCACTTGAGTCATCACTAATTGAAGACCATGCAGTTTTGAGCTCTCTTTTGCAATCTTGCATCAGAGTTTTCGTTCAACCTTCATCTTTGCACTTCCGACACTCTCTTTTGAATCTGTTTGAGACTTGAGTTTTTGTTTTGGTCTCTTTGTTTTTTTGTAATTTTTGCTAATAGTTTTTAGCTTTTCTCTTGGTTGGAATCCATCTGATCGTTTTACTTGGTCTTTGATACTATCTTGTGCTTAGACATAGTATAGATATCCATTCTTTCCTCAGAAGTGAGGTGGTGGTCGAGAGTGTTCATTCTTAAACTCCTCGTTTTCTTTTTGTATTCTCTCACGTCGTTCCCTCTCATCTTGTTTACGGATTCTCTTATGGCTCTTACAGCATTTACATTTAGGTCGGCTTCGAGGGATCTCTATTTGAACCTCCCTTCCTCTCAAGAGTAGGCATGCCTTTCCTAACTCTTCCTCGGGGATTATCACATCATCATCAAAATCAGAGTCCCATCCATCTTCCTTATCAGCATCATTAGAGCAGATTCGAGTGTTAAATCCTCCACTGAGACTTCCTCTACATGCAGCGCTGTGGATGCATCCCCATAGTACAAATCATCTAGAAGGTCACGTGGTTGTACCATTCGTATAGGAATAATGTCATATCCATTTGAGTCACAAAATTGAATTGGCTTAGGTAAAGCACATGTCGATAATGTTGCAAGGACATGACTCCATTCTAGGGGATCAATTAAGTGCTCAGGGAAGGGTTGTGGAATGTATGCCTCATCTGATACACTTCAATTACCCTTAAGTCTCTCAGTGTTGAAATCCTTACATGAGGCTCCACACATCCACAGATCTTCTCGCCCATCTCACAATGTAACTCTTGAGCCCTCAGATGAAGCAAAATCAAACTCATCTATTGGAGACCGTGTTACATCACGATATGAGTGATTCTTTAGGTTGACCCTTGTGATGACCGAATCATGTTGGAGGTACAAATAATTGAATCTTGAATCATTTGAAATTGTCGCATGAATGGTCTACCCAATATCACTTCATAGTTTGGATGCTTTCCAAAATCCACTACTGCAAATGTGTGCTCATATTCAATCCCACATGTGGTGACCAATACGTTCTCTAGTAGCCCGATGGGATGTTCTAAGCTTCCATCTGCTAGCTGCAAGCGCATCCTTGTACTCCTAATAGCTGGTTTTCTCCACTTTTCCCAAATGGACCTTGTCAAAATGCCCACTCCTGCACCACTATCTAGTATTGCAGTTGAAGCTACTTTTCGCACTTCTAAAGGGAGGGTAGCATTTCCCTGATCGTCCTCACAAAATTTTCCTACTTTGTTGATAGGAACTGGCATAACATGCTGTCTCAGGGTGTATAGTACATTGATGGTGACCCTTTTGTAGCAATACCTACTTTGACAAACATGTGGCAATATCATTTCACAACTCTGGTCGAAGCTTTATCAAATCAAGCAAAGGTAAGATACAAGCCACTAATGCTGACAAAATAGCTTGCACGATACCCATATCCATCTCCTTTGTCAACCTTCTATGCATGGAGGAGAACAATTCTCATATTCTCCCAAATAAGATGATAAGGTTTTCATTGTATGCTTACTTCTAGGAGAAACAATTGTTTGAACTTCCTCTTGGATGCTTGGGAGTCTAAAGTTGTTTTCTGTGCCCCTGGTAAAATCCACTTCAGAGAATGGAGGTGAAATAATAGAGGACATATTCTCATTAACTTTCTCATGAACTGCTTCCCACATCTCATTTTCCATGTCCTCATTAGCATCAATAACTTCATCATTGCATGGGAAGGCAAGACTAGGTGGTGGCAGAATGCCTTCTTTCAATGGGGTGTCAATTGGTGCAGACTTCTCGCTATATGAGCTTGTGAGATCAGCTCACTTTTCATTTCCCAACTTGATGACATTTCTGGTATGGTTTCTAATGTTGGCTTAAGAGAAGTGGGGCCCCAAGGGATAGGTGGAGGTGGGCCCTCAAGTATTGATTGAGCTTCCCTAATGAGTTGCTGATGTACAGCTAGATTGATCTTCTCCTCACGAGGGTTTGGGTATTCTTGAAGCTTCTTGGGTAGCTCAGATAAAGCTACAATGCGACTTTTATGAGCATCAATGATGGCATCTAGAGTCTCGTTCACCTTATCCACAAAAACAGAACCCCCTGAACTATCCTCAGTTGTAATAGCCTCATCTTGTTTAGCACTAGGCCTAGGTTGAGGTTGATGCTCCTCATGCACTTCTTGGGATGTAAAAGCTTGATCCTTCATGGAGACTTCTTGAGAACTAGTGGATGCACTCTTAGTTTTCTTGTTGCGGTTCTTTTTTCTCCTAGTTGTCCTTTTTCTATTGGAATGTAGGGTCTTGTCCACTAGATTTGCCTTTGCATCCCTAGTTCGAGGTGTCTCATCAGTCTACATTTCGGCATTTCGTGTCTGTGATCTAGTCATGACTCTGTGGCACAGCATCCTCATTCTCTGATGAAGGTGGCGATGGAATTGCCTCTACTACAAAGTTGAGTGAGACCTTTGGTTGAGAGGTGCCTTCCTCATGTGGTTTCAGCAAACAATCCTTTGGAAAGTGTTCTACACAACACCCTAGACAATATCTTTCAATTGGTGGAAACTGTGGTACTATTGTATTGGATCGAGCTGCTTACCTTTGGCGATGTGGACAATCACGAGCCCAATGGTCTTCTTTGCAGGGGCCCATTAGTTTGGCTTCTACTTTCCTTTGCTACCATTGACCTGAGGGGCCTGGAGTCCTAGGTTGGTAGCCGCCTAGCAACATCAAAGAATTTTGTTCCCCCGGTTGAGGCTCCACCAGTGCTTGGCTTGGATATGCGGGACTTTCAAAGAGATTTTCCTTGGATGAATATGATGCATATTCCTCCTCCACATAGCTTGCGTTTACCAAGTCTCTACACATATTTGAATTGTCATAGTCAACAAACCTCACAGGAGCAGTCCCAGGAGCAGGAGGTTGAGCTCCAAGTACAGGTCGTGCTTGCTCTTGTGCCATCGGTGGCTTACGTTCAAAATTAGTATACTGTTGATGCATTTGTGGAGCCACTACACCCCTTTGCTGCTCACGCTCCTGTCTTATTCTTGCAATGCGAGTACATTCCTGTGTGGTGTGGGTATAATTACAAGCACAAGCCTGGCACCACTTCTTTATGGGTTGGTGACTAGAGGAGAAAAGTTAATACATTCTTCGGTTTTATGGTTATCGCCACATGCTCCACAAAGATGAGGACCTATAGGTAGTACACTCCTCATTCGCTGCTGTTGTTGTGGCTGCATGGGTGGGCGATAGGTTTGTCCCAATCTCCTTAGCACTAGGTTAGCTATCTAGTCTGGATTTACTAGTGCGCTAGACCTTGAACTTTGGTCATCACCCCACTGATCTCTAGGTTGCACCTCAGGGCGAGCACCATCTTGGAATTTGAAGTTATCTGTGAAATCCATAACATCATGGCAACACTCATTGAAATTTGTATGCTTCTTTACATAGAGATGTGTGTGCAATGTTGAATTTTTGAGACCTTTTAAGAAGAGAGAAATTAATCGACTCTAGGTGGGCTTCTCATCTTTTGGGCGTACTGCTGCATTCTATTTACACAGTCTCTAACACTCTCAGTCTCGCCTTGCTTGAAAGAGTAGATGTTTGCTACTGTGTCATCCTGAATCCCCATCAAGGAAAAAGCAGCAATGAATCTCTCTTCCAAAAGTCCTAAAGAAGATTTGTCTGAAGCCTCTAGTGCCTGAAACCAAGCAAGGGCCTTTCCCTCAAGAGTGAGCCCAAATCCTTCAATTTGCGTATGCTTGTCAGTCACTTGCTTAGCTCGAACTGCTTGCCTAAATGCTGCTACATGGTCATATGGATATCTCGACCCTTCGTACTTCTTTACCAGTTTCTGAAGAGTTGATGGCCTTACTCGTCTTGAATACTCATCATCAGGCCTACGGCCTCTCACTCTCAGTGGTTCCTCTCTTTGGTAAGATGGTCCATATGCATCCCAAATTGGTGTGGGTCCCCTATTACTTGCCTCACCAACCCTCTCCAAAGATCTTGTTACCCGCATTTCAGGAGGTGCATTTATGGGAGGCCGAATTGGCTCCGCTACCCTCCGATTGTCATAGTGAGAGAAACGTTGTTGTGGTGTGATCTGTGGTCTCACTTTTGGTGTAGGATAATATCTTGGTGCTAGAGTTGGGCTACTTGCAATGGTCCACTTTGATGTCGAGGGTCCCTCTCTAGTGAACTCTCATAGGGGAGGAGCAACAGTTTCTCCAAGAAAGGCTGTCTCTCCTGGTTTAGCTGTATTAGTTGAGAACACTTCCATGAATAATGGTTGTCCTCTCCACGTGAGCTCACGAATCTCCTTCCAATCTAAGGTTCGGTATTCATTGGCCCATTTATCAACGATTCGGTTCTTGTATCCTACAAGCTTCTCGACTACCACCACAAGTGCTAGAGGAAGATCTAGCTTTGGCAATCTAGTTGTGGCATAATATCCTTCTAAAGAGTCCTTATAGACCTCTTGAAGTGGGTCATCATGAAAGACCTTTGTCACTGGAATTTGTTGTACAAACTCCCATTGGTTCTTAGCCCCCTGATCCATTTTGCTCTTGCCTTTCCTGTCCCTTTCCACATTTAGATCTACAAAAAGTAAATCATCTATGGATGGCTTTGAGGACTGGGCATTGGATGGTCTAGGCATGTCCAGCTGAATGAGCCAATCATCTCTAGACTCTCTTGCTCCGGAAGGCTTTGATAAGTCTAGGAACTCACTCTTAGAGAGCCCTCCTAATTTGTCTACATTCTCTGGATGATAGGTGACTTCGTATAGCGAACACCATCTCCACCCATGTACATGTTACCCTGGTCATTGACTAGAGGTGCTCTATCAAGCTCTGAGAAAAAGTTCGCAATCTTAACGAGATACCGTTGTTGTGGATCCCTAAATATCTCAGCTCCTTAAGCATTCATGTAGACATATTGAAGTCTCACATTGAGTGGTAACCCCATGATGTCGGCTTCAAATGGATTAAAAGATCTTGTGGGTGTCCTATTTGGGACTAAGGGAGGACTATTTGACGGCCCTAGATTATCCATAGACAATGAGCTAGTTGTCCTAGAAAGGGTATCAGATTGGGATTCGAAAAAGGTTTTAGCAAATTATTGCCAAATTTCCTACCGATTGGGTCCCACTTTCCTGCGTAGGTACTCTAGAAGGTGCCCTAGACCCTATGGTAGTGTCTATATGATGTCCCGACCGCAAGTGCATAAGGTCAAATTTTAAGGTTGGTTTTTTTTAAATATTTTTTTTCAAAAAAAATCCAAAAATTTTCAAGTTGGCTCTCAAACTTTGCCAAAACCCATTTTGAACCCCCTCGAACACATTAGGCCAAAAAAATAGCGTATTTTTCAGGATAAAAAATCACCTAAAATTTACCAGTTTCCCATACTGAACTCACTATGGGAAAATGGTTCCGAGACCAAAATTTCGACGATGGGTGTTTTTTAACTCCTCTCGAAAAGTTAGAAAACCTCCCAATTTTTTGCGGCAGAAAATGAAAAATTTTCCAGACTCCTTTTTTTTTGCACCCCTTTATCCGGTGCGCTGGCGGTCTTTATGGTGCGGTGTGTGGGTCTCTCCGCGCGGTGCACTGTTCACGCACAGCCGCCTTCTTTTATTATTTTTTTATTTTTTGAAGTGCGTGCTCAATGCGTGTGGCAGGGAATTCAATGCGTGTGGCATGGAACTCAATGCGTGTGCAGCTGTGAGATTTGCAGGGAATTCGAAATGTTCGATCTTCATGTATGTGTACAGATTTCAGTTTCTCTGCATAGGTGCAGGTTTAACAGAGAACAAAAATGCAGGTGCAGGTTTAACAAAGAACTAAAATGCACAAAATTAAAGATGTAGAAAACTAAGCTAAGAAAAGATATTAAAATGAACATGCAAAAAATTGAAAGTGTAAAAATTATCCTCAAACAGAATGACAGAAATGCAAATCAGGCTTCTCTCTTTCGCACACAAATTGAAATTGGCAGGTTTAGCGCCTACCTCTAATCCTTCCCGTCGTGTGTTGAATCCTTGTCCTGACCTCAAGGGAGAGGCGTGGCTAGCCAATCGCACTCAAATTGCAAGACAATAAAGAGAATTTAACAAAAGATTAGTCTTAAATAAGTACCAAAATTAGTCCCAAAGCCTGCTCTCCTATCCAAGGGTTTTGCAACCGATTGGAGCTTAACAAAGAGTGGTAGTGTGTGTATGGTGCTCAACTAATGTACGCACTCGCTCCCCGGCAGCGGCGCCATTGAAGAACGGTTCTCTCTACCGTGCAATATAGTGCTCATAGAGTACTACCGATCAAAAATGTGTTGAGAAACATAATGTCAATCTGAGGACTCGACCCGATTAGTGCATGAAGGATTATCCCTTGCGGGAGAGCTCACATACACGAACCATTCAAACACCTCAATCAATCTCTCAATCCCTTAAACCCACTACACTAATCAAGAGAACAAGCAATGCATGGCAATCTCTTAATCCCATTCAAACATTGATTAAATCTTAGCTTTCCCTAATGCAAGCAAACCCATAAGCATGCATCTACTAACCCACAAGCTTAATCAAGCATAGAATGTAACATTCACAAACCCACAAGCTCATAGAGAGAGTCTATCCCCATGAATAACTCATTGCCAATGAAGTGGGCAAGAGCTTGCATCAATGGAGACTACACACACACACACACACTACAAGCATGCATACACAAGAGAAAGAGAGAAGCATTCAACTAACCATAGATTAATCTACTTCAATGATGCTAAAAGAGATTAAGAGAAAGAAGTGGAGCTATACTCATTGATTAATGGAGCTTGATGCTCATTAGAGTACAATAGAGAGAGTTAGAGAGTTGCCATAGCTTGAGAGCTCAAGAGCTTCACTCAATAGCTTATCAGAATGGCCAAAAACGTACTCTTTCTTTAGCTAACATCTCTTTTATAGAGATGTCACTAACCCTAGGCCTCTTTCACACATGGGCGGACAACCCCATAAGTGAGCCTTACTTAATACACTTAGAACTCTCATTTAGAACCCACATTGGCCTAAAACAATTTACATTGCATTTCGGCACAAAAATATGGAAAAATTATGTGCGTCTTTATGTTCCCATGGCTATAATCCCGCTCTCTCACATTAATTGCTTCCGGCCTCCTTCCATAATCCGTGTTCTCGTGAGTGTTCCCGTGGAACAGTTATCTTTGCAACCTTGGAGGTGCCTACAAGGTTGCGCAATATTTTGTACTATGGTGTGAGTGGCCAAAAAATATGTTTCGGGCACATTTTGGTCTCCGTTTGGTCCATTGTAAGTTGTTTTCAACAATTCCAAGACGTTTTGGTTGAGAACTGTCTGTGCTTGAAATCTAGTTATTGTAGTGCATTTTGGGAGTGTAGAGAGTTTTTGCATATGTATTTCTAATCTTGGGTATATGTACATGTACTCTGATCACATCTAGTGACACATAGGTTGATAAAGTACCGTTGCATAGAAGATACTCTGTTGTGTTACAGGTTACTCACATAAATTATCTATTTGCAAGTTCCTAGTTACTGTAGGTAAATATGTCTAATGAAATCAATTAGATTTTTAGTGAGGAGCTCGACAAGAAAAAATTCCATGCTTCGAAGTTCAAAATGACCAATTTCCTAATGGGAAAGGATTTTGGGACTATGTCGACGGAGACAATGAGGAACCTCCAGAGTTTCCTGATTAAAATGTCACTCCAGTAGATATCCAGACATTCAAGGAGTGGAACCAGGGTGTAAGGAAAATCATGTATTGGCTTTCAAATGTCACAATGATAGGACACATATAGAATGACAATACTCTTGCATGGTAGAACCTAGTGTGTAGATGTTTTAGACCGGCACAAAGGCAAGGAAACTGTAGCTAAAACAAGAGTTACGTACTGTGGAGAAGAAAAGCATGTCTATCAATGAGCATTATTTAAAGATTAAGGGCATTATTGAATCCCTTAGGTCTATCAATGTACTAGTGGAAGATGATGATTTAATGAGTGCTCATTTGAATGCGCTTAGCAAAGAGTAAGAGCCATTCAAGACCACCACTGTAGCCTCAAAGAGAATGTTTCCAAATTTCGAGACTTAGTGTCTATGCTGATCATAGAGGAAAAGTCTTTGGGTGAGGACTCTTCTTCACAAAATAAGAGCACATCAAAACAGGTCCTCTACTATAATTCAGGTAGAGGCAGAGGTAGAGGTTGTGGTCAAGGCCAAAGTGGTGACCAACATGGAAACCAAAATTATGGACAATAATAATCTAATGATTCGTAGCAGTAGTAATAATCATACACAGGTAGAAGAAACCAGTCTAGAGACAAGGAAGCTAGAGGGACTGAGGTAGTTGGCAAAGAAATCAGAGTATAAATAACAGAGTGCTATTATTATCACAAACTAGGACACATGGAAAAGGACTTCCATGTGCTATATTACAGCAAACCAGGGCACATGGCAAAGGACTACTTCAAAAAGAAACATAACATTAAAAGTAGAAAGTTACAGCAAGGAAACTATGCATCATCTAGTAAACAAGGTGGCGATGACGAAACTAAGCAATTGTTTATGATGCAGCACATGCTGAGCTCCACCAGGAGATGTGTCAAGATCTAAAGATACATGGTATGTGGATTCTGGCACCTCTAACCACATGACTAGTCATGGTGAGTGGTTTAGAGACATGCAAAAAATGAAAAAACCTTTTTATGTAAAAATAGGTGATAATACTATGCATCCCATTGTGCATATTGGTAAAGTGTCATTGTCTATGCAGGATGGCAAAATGAAGTACTTGGAAGATGTACTTCATGTTCCAAACATTACAAAAAGAACCTCTATTGGACAGATGGTTGAGCAGGGTCTATAAGTGAGGTTTAATCCTCAAGGATGTTTTATATGGAAGACTTCAAAAATTAATGTCACTTGGTTGCAAAGGGTAACAGAAATGGCAAGATGTTTACTTTGGATGTGAACATGCTTGAGGTAAAGGTAGTCATGTTTGTGCATGGAACAAGTGTCATTACAGATATTGATATATGGCACAAGCGCATTAGTCATGTGAATTTATAGCGAATTGAAGTCTATGTAGGCCCAAAATATTGTTTAGATTTGCCAAAGTTTAAGGTTTATGGTATGCATAAAGTATGCAAAGCATGCCAACTTGGTAACCATACCAAATACATGAAAAGCATAAATTCTTAAGATTAGATGGTGAGGGAGAGTATTTCTCCAATGAGTTTAGTGATTTCTTGAGAAAGCATAGAATTAAGAAACAGTTTATAATATGCATGTACACTCCACAACAAAATGGTGTTGTAGAAAGAAAATATAGGCACACTATAGAAGTGGCACGTACCTTGATGTGTGAAAAGAATATGCCACATTATTTTTGGGTGGAAGTAGTAGCAAACTAATGTGTACATTATGAACATGACCCCCACTATAGCTATTCATGGTATGATACTTGAATAGAAGTTGATAGACATAAAAGTGGTTGTGTGGATTGCATATGATACTTGAATAGAAGTTGGTAGACATAAAAGTGGTTGTGTGGATTGCATATGATACTTGAATAGAAGTTGATAGACATAAAAGTGGTTGTCTGGATTGCATGTTCCCGACAAAGTGAGAACAAAGTTGGATCCAAAGGAAGAGAAATGCATCTTCTGATTAGTTATGCTTTGGAGAAAAAAGGTTATAGATGTTATAACCCTACCACTCGATCGTGCGATACAAGCAAGTAGAGATGTTATCTTTAATGAGATGAGTAGCTGGTATGCACTAGCAGTGAAGGCGACAAAATATGTAGATATAAGAAGTATTGATGCTTCACCACATGGAGAGTAATCATAAGTGCTTCGTGGACCTGAGAGTCCTCTAGTAGTGGATCTAGTGTTAGTCCATGGTCAAGAAGGTTGAGGACAAATGAAGGTAGATATGTATCATGTAAAGGGAAGGAAAAGGTAGATTAACCTTTTGTGCTTGATCTCTCAGCAGGTCACTCATATTTGGATGGTGACTCTAGTGGCTCTGCGTAGAGCCTTGATGAGGAGCTTGACATTCTGTCTATGGTTACTCTTGGTGAAAGGAGAACTAGAGCTATTTTGAGGACACTTCGTAGTGATTCAAATGAGCACATGTCTAAAAGGGTTAGGTACCCTATTGGATGGGTTGAGATATGATGGATATATAGCCCATCATTATGCTTACATGGCTAAACCAATATAGGAGTTGGAGCCCACTTGTTTTGAGCAGGCACTTGGAAATAAAAAATGGGAAGATGCCATGAATGAGGAGATGGCAGCATTGGATGCAAATGCAACGTGTGGGAGTTAGTGCCTTTGTCTAAGGAAAAGAAGGGAATTGGATGTAAGTGGGTGTATAAGGTTATGCATAACATAAATGGTTTGGTGAGCATGTATAAGATGAGATTGGTTGTTGCCAAGGGCTATGTGTAGACCTATGGCATTAACTAACGAGGAGACATTCAGCCTAGTTATGAGAATGGCGATTGTGAGAGCTGTCATTTTGCTATGGCTATAACAAAGGATTGGTCTTTATATTAGAAGGATGTAAAGGCCTTCTTACATGATGATTTGTTAGAGGAAGTATACATGATGTAGTCACCAAGTTATGAGAGTGATGCACATCTAGATTTTGTGTGCAGGTTATGCAAAGCCCTGTATGTTGAGATATCAAGCTCATCTAGTGAGGCGGTGGACATTGATGGCCCGCCTGGGGGATAGGCCCCACACTTACACCACTAGCATGGTTGGTGAGATCATGGGTGATATGTAGCCAGTGGGATGACAGGCTATGTGAGAGCCATTCTAGAGACTGGCATAGTTATAGCGCCAGCTCATTTAGTTGGGTTCACACTATAGAGTACGTATTTGGTTGAGTACCTTTCATATTGTGTGTACTCTTATCTTTGTATATGGTGTGTTGAGTGTTGAGTGAAGAAGAGAAGATTTTTAGCCTCTCACCTTGTGTGTTCTCTATTAGGGTTTTATGAGTGTGTGTGTGCTTGCAAGAGCTCAAGCTCTCTTCTCCCCTGCATCTTTTCACTGTATAGCTTGAAGCAGGAACCCAGCACATGGTTAAACAAGATCTAGGAGTATCTTGTTACCATTAGATTTCAGATATCCAATGTAGATTTTTCACTTTATGTGAAAAATCTAGATAGAGGGATCGTGCTATTAGTCATTTATGTGGATGACTTATAGTGATGCTAGCATACATGATGTCAAGAGGCTTTTGAAGCAAAAGTTTGAAATCAAGGATTTAGGTGAGCTGTGGTATTTCTTAGGCATAGAGGTGGTGAGATCACCTCATGGCATTTTGTTATTATAGAGGTGGTGAGATCACCTCATGGCATTTTGTTATTATAGAGGTGGTATTGCTTGGAAATGTTGTCCAAGTATGTTATGATAGGATATAAGCCTATTTTAGTGCCATTGGAGTAGAACACAAAGCTTTCTATAGATATAGGTGAGATTTTGGAGGACCCTACTGTTAACAATCCTAATATGGGATTGGTGATAAACAACATAAGATTAAGCATAAGATTAAGGTGGGTTATACCACACTAACAGCTCCATGAGTAGAGAGAGAGAGAGAGAGAGAGAGAGAGAGAGAGAGATTGCACACTCAACACAAGATCTCTATTCCATTGCATATCTCAAATGAACCATACAATGATATAGGCTTTCTAGTCTTATCTTGCTTTACACATCATCATCCATGTGGAACTCCCTTTTTCACTCTTTTAGTCAACACTCACACACCATACAATATCACATGTGGCATTCTTATCTTACCACAATATCTTGCACCTCTAGGGGGTGCTTTCCCACATACACACAACACTGTGATTACATCTCTCAATACCCCCTCTTAATCGAGGTGTATCTCACTCACACCCATCACCCATAAAATTTAGCATTACCCTCATGCAACCCGTCTCTCAACACTCCCCCTCAATGATAAATTGGAGTGTTGCTAGGGTAGGAACATGCACACTATCCACTTTTGAGTCTCAACTCGAGTAGGACTACACCCTCCACTTTGAGCACACTTGTTTTTTCTCAGGCTGGGAACCTAGTTTCTCATTTAGCACCATATATCCCTTTTGAGACCTTCGCCTTGGATAGGAGAACCCTCACGCACTGGGTGAATACAAATTCTCATTTTGAGCTTTTAACTGCTCGGGTACAAAGGCTTTTGACCAAAGTTGGGAACGGACCCATGTGTGAATGTTTGTGAATTGACATCAGGGTTTAATCTTAGAGAACAAAACTTGCATTACAAGGGTGTTTCCTCTTTTGCATGTGAACAACCCTTATTTCAAGTTTCTTTTACACCACAATTTAGGGTTTTATCTTTAGAGGTCCTTTTCAGCCACAAGAAATTTAGAAAGTTGGGTCATTTGCAAAGCTGCACCTATGCGTGCTTCTGCTCGTTGATTTTTCTCAAGAAAAACCATCCGACATGTTGCCTGGTATTCTCGGTGGGGCTAATGTTGTTGATACTGGTGATGGCGGGGGTGCGGCCTTATCTCCATAGTCTGCCTACTGACTGCTCCACATGTGCTACCCCATAACCTTCTTCTCCCTGATGCTCAAAGAAGTCATCAGTTTGCTGCTTGATGTATGCCATTTTATAGGATCTTCATTGCTTGCTTTGTTGTGTATCATGTAGTCACAACTACGCTCAAATGCATTCCACTAGATCATCTGTATGGCGACCTCGTTCTTTATGTGACTGTATGCTCTTGTTGCCATTCCTAAGTGATTTTGATATTGACGTGAGGCTTCTGTCGACTACTACCACTGCTTCTCTTATCATAAGAGAATAAAATAACGGTGCCTCTCTGCAACAACAGACCCACTGATACACCTTTTGGCGTGTTTCTTCCTAAGCGTGCATTGCTGAGTGTCAAGACCAGGCCCCACACATTCTTCTCTTCCTTATAGCTTGCTGTAGTGATGCTTTCTCAAGGTCTCATGGCAACTTTGCTTTAGTTACATTGCTCTTGTTTTGTAACGGTTATATCCAAAGACTTTGAAGCATCATTTCTCCTTCTTTACATGATTTGCATTTTCATGCTGGAACCCACCCTCGGGCGGTCTTCTTCTTCTTCATGTTGTGCTGTGCTGTGCTGTGCTACTTTCTGCCACAGCTCAAAATTTCAAAGCTTCTTCAAAGCTCCTCCTCTTGTGCTTCTTGCATTACTATAGCTGCTCTAATAGCTTCTTTCTAGCCTTTTCTTGCCATTATGGCTTGGACCCTCTTTACATCTCAACTTTGTGAGGCCTCTTCAAGCTCCCAATTGAGCTCAAAACTTGCACGCTCCTCCTCTTTGCATGCTAAACCTTCAAGGGTGCTTCTCAACATGGTTTCTCTTGAAACCAAAGGTGCATACCATATGAAAGTTCCCACAGCTTTCATAACTTTTCTCATATCCTTGAGCAACATCCCCACAAGTGCATCCTCTTCTTGATGCACACACATGTGAACTCCATTGAGTCCACCATCTCACTTGCCATCATCTTGACAAGCATGTACTTCCATAAGAGCATTCTCCCATGCTCAATAACCAAAAATTTAAATGAGGCAAAATCTAAAAAAAACCAACCTTCAGGGATGCAACTGCACTTTACATCTTTCTTGATGATGAGATAGCTTCCAAGACTTCATCTTTTCTAAAATCTCCATTTTTAGCTTCCATGGGTAGCACCATAATATCCAAATCTCCATGAGTATAATCTCTCTCCAAATGTAAGACTAATAACAAGAAAACTATTGTAAGATTCCTCCTCAGCCTGAATAATGAAAAAGCTTTTACCTCAATCAATTGAATCATTCCCTATTTCAGAATGCAAGAAAATAATGCAAGAAAATATTGTTTTTCCTTGTTTTTACCTAGAGAGAGGTAATTCAATATTGAGATATTTTTAGATATAAAAATTCTCCTAATATCTAAAATATATTTTCCTCAACAAACAGAAGTTCAAAATAAATTCTCCAATATGCATTAGGAATCAATTAAAAATGATATAAGGGACCTTAGCGCCGCCTAAGGGTCTAGATTTTCACAAATTGATTATGGTCCAATTAAGGTTCCTAAGGGCCGATAGGATTAATCCAAGTGTTGGGATGTGAAAAATCCAATGAATAAAAGAAAATACCCAAAAATGAGTAAATGCTCATATAAGATGAAGAGTTGACTGAGTACAAGGTTTATTAGTTAAAAATTAAGAGATATTACTAAAAAAAATGAGATATTTTGGGGACCTTTAAGGTAGGCCTCCTTCACATGTGTGGAAGGGTTTTTAATTCAAAAAAATTACGATATTTTTATCTCTCCTCTCTCCTAGATCAAACTAGATTAAAAGGGGACCCAAACTGGTCCAAATCTTGTCGAAATTGAGTCAAACTGAACCTGAAAAATTTTAGAGCCCAGTTGGACTCATTTAGTGGCCTCCCTCACCTATAAATAGACCCTCATTCTTTTGTCTTCTCATCTATGAACTATACCATGCCAGTATTACATTAAAATAATTATATTTTCTATTATCCCTTAAATTTTCTCTGCTTTTGGGGAGCTTGGAGCTTCTCTCTCTCTTCAACAACTCTTGGAACTCTCTTCTCCACTTGCTAAACCAATTGATTGGTTGAGGGACTTCACTTCTAAAAAAAGAAGAAAGCTAATCCTTGAGGTAAGGATGAATTTTATGGTTTTCTCAAATGACTTCTCTTCTCAACCCCTCTCAAGCTTGAGAAGTTTTCTAATTGATTGTTTTAAATTCAAATCAAGCTTTCCCTAAGAATTTTAATCTGTAATCAAGAAAAAAGTTAATCTTTATGCTTATTTAGAATGTTTTCTTATGTATATATCTCTCTCCAAAAAGAATAGTCATTTCTATGACTAATTCTTTAGCAAAAGAATGCTTCTCTTTGATAATTTCTTATTCCAAAATCAAACTCTAGGCTTGTTAAGCTAGAGAATAAGAAAATGGCATTTTTATGCTTTTATGTTAACAAAATAATGGTTAATTCTTTTAGATTATTTATAAGTAGTTAAAAACTACTTTAATTGATTCTAAATGAGAAAGAGATAATCCTATCAATTTGGAAAAAGAGAAAAAATAGAAATAACTTAATCTAGTGGAATAATCATAATTAAGTTTATGATTATGGTTAAAATTATGACTTAAATTCATAGTTTATATTTAAGCTTAAGAATAGATCTTCTATCATATCTGCATTACAATGTTTTATTCTTTTAAGAAAAATTAAAAATTCTCAGTAATAGCAAGCGAAGCAATGGTAAAATTTTTAGTAAATAATACATATCTTATTTTTATGCATAATGCTAAAAGAGGACTCCCTACCATATTCTAGGATTGGACATTCTATGTAAAAAGAATGATTTTCATCATATTCACGGAAAATAAATTTTTAGTATTTATGCATAAATATTTAATTAAAAGAAATGAGAAATTTTTGGTAAGTTTATTTTCATGTGAAAAGAGGAATTCCCATGATAATTGAGATTCAAGTAAGTAAATAGTAAAAGAGGAATTTTTGGCATATTTGAAATAATGGATATTTTTATTTAATTTAAAAAAGAGAAATTTTAGATAAATTTATTTTATGATAAAAGAGGAATTCCCATGACATTTGGAATTCAATCATTTAAATGCAAAAAGAGGAATTTTAAGAATATTCAAAAAAATGGATATTTGTATTTAATTAAAAGAAGAATTTTTATGGTTTTTTAAGTAGAGAAAGGTTTAAATTAAATTTTGGTGGCAAAAGAGGAATTTTCACCATAATTCCATCTAGAAACTTAGGTTGATAATTAAATTGGTAGAAAGAATATTCTTAGATATTTTAGGTGGTTAAATCACCAAATTGATATTAACCCAAAATTAGATTAATGGAAGAAGAGTATTTTTATAAAAAACCGATATTCTCATATAGAACCATTGATGGAGAAATTTGGGATCTACAAGATGATATTTTTAAGCTACATGAGTAGGGAAAGTTAAAAGGTCAAAAGTTCAGTAAGTCGCTACTACAGCTTCCAAAGGCAAAGGTGCCTCAAGTGAAGAAGCACCAAAGCCCATTCCCGAAGAAATCAAGATAACGGTGTGGAGAAATTTGCAAGGAATTTGTGAGAAATCATTGATCATTGCAGTTCTCTCACGCGTGAAGGGTGGAATCGTCTCTTAAGAAAATGGGAGAAGAATTTGAAAGGTTTGTTTGATAAATTGACTCTTTTGTTTTTTGAATCTAGTTAGAAATTCAGTCAAATGATGGGAAGATTACCCTGATGAGAGATCATTGATTCTCATTAAGAAAATCTAGATTAAGAGGAAAATGTTTTGTGGAACCAATCTCAAACCGAGAATTCTACTTCCATAGAACCTCTGTTTTCTTTAAAGGACTGTTTTACGCCAGAATGCTGGAAGTAAGCATTTGGTATGTGATTAACTAAGGAGAGTCTCATTGCAACAGATGTGGCAGGGAGTCGTCGAGGGACATTGCTCGACGGCGGCAAAGCCTATCGAGGTCTTGACCAGCCTCGGTATGGTTAAAATGGTGTGCTTCTAGTAGATGGGCAAGGACCGATGAAGCGATCCCCGAGTGAAGTTCTAAGACACCTAAGTAGGATCCTAGAGGGTTCTGACCAGGTGATGCACGGGCTTGCGGGCTGCTAGGACACCCATGCATACGTCGAGGAAGATACGCATGAACTGAAAAGATACGGATGAACTAAAAAGAATGACTTTTGTGAACTGAAGTTTGATATTGGATATCGTTGGGTTGACCAGATAGTCTTCATCAACGGGGAGTCCAGATGATATATTTTGTAAAACAATGGACTCAATATTTTGGAGGAATGTGATCAGGAATACTATGATTCCACTGAAAGATTGTTTTAAAGACAGCCAAATCTGTTATAATGGCAATTTCATATTGGGTGTGTAAGTGGTATGCCTACCTTAAATTTTGCTTGAAGCACTGGTTAGGGGGCTAGGGAACTCTTTTTCTCGATATCCGGGCAAAACATAACCAAATTTTTATAAAGGAATACCACTAATATAGTGGTTGGTGGGCGGTTGGCTAACCCATGCTGGATCGGGGGATTCCTATGATACAAATAGGTACGATTAAGTTACGTTAGTTAGAATAAGTTCTAGGAAGGCCCTTGTTCTGTGGGAGGGAATCAATGGCTGTGCCTCATTTAAAGGAGGAAAAAATCGATGATTCTATGGACCAAGTGCAAGTCTCTTCCTTGATCTGACCATGTGACTTTCGAGTTCGGTCCGATCAGTTTGGTTAGTTAAGACTTTGACTCGATAGATCAATTCGCTCGTTAGATGATTTCTTGGTGGAATCACCCGTGCCTTCTGGGCAAGGGAAATCGTTCGTACCACACTAAAATTTCCATGAGTAGAGAGAGAGAGAGAGAGAGAGAGAGAGAGAGAGAGAGAGAGAGAGAGAGAGAGAGAGAGAGAGATTGCACACTCAACACAAGATCTCTATTCTATTGCATATCTCAAATGAACCATACAATGATATAGGCTTTCTAGCCTTATCCCACTTTACACATCATCATCCATGTGGCACTCCCTTTTTCACTCTTTTGGTCAACACTCACACACCATACAATATCACATATGGCATTCTACAATATCTTGCACCTCTAGGGTGCTTTTTCACATACACACAACACTGTGATTATATCTCTCAACACCTACTATGTGCAGACGCATACTGGGTATCTTGATCTACATGACCATTACTAGGCTAAACTTGAGCTATGCTTTTGGACTTGTGAGTCAATTTATGTAGGCCCCTAGGAAGCCACACTTGGATGTGGCTAGATAGATTCTCAGGTACATAAAGTCTACATTTGATTATGGAGTTTTTTATGAGGCTAGTACATAGATACAACTACATGGCTACACAAATGCTGATTGGGCTAGTAGTGTCACAAAAAGGAGTTCTATTAGTGGCTTTATGTTTTTGTTTGGGAGTGCTACTATAAGTTGGAGCAGTAAGAAATAGTCAATAGTTGCTTTGACAACTGTAGAGGCAGAGTACAGGGGTGTTGCTATGGCATCTTGTGAGGTAGCTTGGTTTCAGAAGTTACTTGTTGGTTATATGGGCAAGCCCAAGGATAGGGAAGTTATCATAGTTGGCCAGTAATCCAGTATACCATGCTAGAACGAAGCACATTGAGGTGTCTTGCTTTATCTTGTGTGCGTGTTTGCTTGTAATAAGGAACTCAAGCTCTCCCCCACATTATCTTTTTTTGCTAGAACGAAGCACATTGAGGTGTCTTGCTTTATCTTGTGTGCGTGTTTGCTTGTAAGGAACTCAAGCTCTCCCTCTCCCCCACATTATCTTTTTTTGGTACCATGGGGATTGTGTGCTATGTGGACAAGAAGCCAGGTCCTTCACACTCCACCAAGAGCCTCCCACTATCACCTATGACCGTCATCACTGCTGGGGCCCTTCAACCACTCCGACTGTCATCACACCGCCGATGCCCTTTAACAACTCCATCCACTAGTGCCCTCTAATTTGACTGCCGTCACCACAAGTGCCCTCCAACATCTCCAACCCCATAGTGTCATTCAACTACCAGTGGCACTTACGACGTGCATGTTACGACGTGCATGGCCAACTCCAAGGGTACTAATGGAGGCAACACCCCTCTCCCTTTCCCAAGGCACGGCGAGATGCTCTTGAACACCATCTCCCTTTTTCCAACAAAAGATCTTCCCTTTACACAACATGATGAGGGTTGGAACTTTGAGGAGGAGGAGGACACCGAAGGAGGAGTTAAGGGGAGCATTCTCTCTCGTGTAGCACATTTGGAGGTGTAGCACATTCTCTAGTGTATGACATTCGCTCTATTGGAGAACAGTCTCTTTGGCGTGTTATGCTCTTGTGGTGTTTTGTCTATCTCCCTGTGTGAGTGAGGTGAGTGAGTGGTCAATGGGGGGTGGGAGTGGTGTGAGTGAGAGGCCTGGAGGGATACTGTGGAGATAGGTGGTGGTCGAAGAGCACGGTAGACAGTGTACAGCATAGGTCTTGCATATCTAGCCAGTGAGGTCAACTCATCCTTGGTAGGTATACTTCCCTGAGAGGATCCACGCTCCCTCTCCCCCAACCCTAGTGTTTGTGTTGGTAGTCCTCGAGTTTCCTAGCGAGGACTGGCAAAGATAAAATTTTAACCATCATGAGTGGTATGGGACGAGGCATCAATCCCAAGCCCTACCGGATTGGTGGTGGATGTGGGATGTGGAAGAACAATGCGCTCGATGAGACGTTGGAACTCCACAAGGTTGTCCTCTTCAGATGAAGCCTACTCCACAAGGTTGTCCTCTGCAGATGCGCTCGATGAGACGTTGGAACTCCACAAGGTTGTCCTCTGTGGATGAAGCCTACTCTGGCAGAGATCAGCTAACTCAAGATCATGCTACTAATGGAGCTCTATAAGAGTGCATCTTGTGCAAGGTAGTGAACTTTGTCTCATGCTCTAGGTGGAGCGCGTATATCTCGGACTCATGTTGTTGCTCGATCTCTACCAAAAAGGTGCGCTCTTGCTCCTAAATGGCTGCCATGGCATCCTCATCAAGGATGGGAGATAAATACAACACAAATAGCCCCTCACAAAGCTCCTAAAGCTCGTCGTCCTACTATGCGATGGTCTCCTATAAACTGCTGAAGGGCCTCTTTTGCGTCCTCTACCGTGGCTGTAGCCTCCTGAGCGGCCCTCTCTACTAGATAGATCGATTGACACAAGTGTTGGTTGGCGTTGCTAAAGGCACCCAGGACATGTTGGTGGATGAGACCCATGGTAGTGATCCATTGAGAGCTCTCCATCAACGTGTCAGCTATGAGATAGCACTTCAAAGGGAGCCTCGCTAGGTCGGAGGGAGTGGTCGGAATAATCTGAGGGAGACTTGGAAAGAGACCAACATGAGGGGGGGTGGAAAAGATGGTGAAGGTTACACTCGGTCAAACATGTGGTGCTGTTGAGAGAGAAGGTGGTGGAGGGGATGATGAAGGTGGTAGAGGCTGGAGTAAGTAACTCACGTTTGTGTCTATGGGAGAGTAGGACGAAGTAGAAGGTGAGGTTGTGAGACCCCTGCCCCTT
Organism: Cibotium barometz; assembly: GCF_041138505.1. Lineage (NCBI taxonomy): Eukaryota > Viridiplantae > Streptophyta > Polypodiopsida > Cyatheales > Cibotiaceae > Cibotium > Cibotium barometz. Next base: position 69,630,218 of record NC_141047.1, read on the forward strand.
CGCAATGCCCCCTCCGAGGGCGCTAGCGATGGAAGGCATCAGCCTCCCACGCGGGGCAGGGATCCACACTCGGGGCCTCGCTCACGGATGTCTAGACAAGAGACTAGCCCGGTAGTTCCTCCGAAACCGACGAACTCGGAAAAACTTCCCTCTTCCGGAAGGCACGGGCGATTCCACTAGGAAAATCATCTAACGAGAGAATTGATCTAATGAGTCAAAGTCTTAACTATCCAAACTGATCCGATCGAACCCGAAAGTCACATGGTCAAATCAAAGAAGAGACTTGCACTTGGTCCATAGAATCACCGATGTTTTCCTCCTTTAAAACAAGGCACAACCATCGCTGATTTCCTCCCACAGAACAACGGTCTTCCTAGGACTTAATCTCACTAATGTAACCTAATCGTAACTATTTGTATCGTAGTAAGAATCCCCCCTAGCCTGGCTGCCCATGGGTTATTAGCCAACCGCCCAACCACTGTATTGGTGGGATTCCTTTATAAAAAATTTGGTTATGTTTTGCCCGAGTACCAAGGAAAAGAGTTCCTAGGCCCCCTAGCCCGGCATTTCAAGCAAAATTCAAGGTAGTCATACAACTTACACACCCAATATGAAATTGCCATTTTAATAGATTCGACTGTCTTTAAAACAATCTTTCAATTAAATCATAGTATTACTGATCATAATCCTCCAAAATATTGAGTCCATTGTTTTACAAAATATATCATCCGGACTCTCCGCAGACAGCTGGTCAACCAACAAGATCCAATATCAAAATTCCATTCACAAAAGTCATTCTTTTGGTTCATCCGTATCTTCCTCGACATACCCATGGGTGTCCTAGCAACCGCGAGCCCGTGCATCACCTGGTAAGAACCCTCTAGGATCCTACTTAGGTGTCCTAGCACTTCACTCAGGGACCACTTCATCGTCCTTGCCCATTGTATCGGAAGCGCATCATTTTAACCATACTGAGGCTAGTCAATGTTGAGAGCTTTGATAGCCCAAGCTCATCTACATCTTCATCTATGGCAATACATCATGAGCTTGAGAGGGGCTATTGAGATTCAAGCTCGATGTCAGCATGTGCCAGTGTGCTATGTGCTAGCATATTAGGTAGCAGCATATGTGAGACATAAATGACCGCGTCCAGCTAGTCATCATAGTGTGTGGACATTAGCTAGGGTTAGCTGAGTGTGGACATAACATATAGTGTGTGTTGTGTATTATGGATTATGGCTTTATGCATTGTGTGAGAAGGGAGATGGCTTCCCTCTATGGTTAGGGTTTGTAATATACATTAGGGTTTGCTCTTGTGTGTGTGTCTCCTCTCCCTCTACCTGTTTTTCATCATGGTATCAGAGCCTGGTGCTCTCTATTAGGGTTTATGAGTGAGTGAGAGAAGAGGGAGAAGAAGCTATGAAGAAAAGCTGTGAAGCTTGCCATTGATGCTGTGAAGCTTGGAGCACACCGATTTCTATCAGATCTGAGAACTTGGCCTACTGAGTAAGGACTACTAAACACCCTTGAGCGGATTGCAGGTGATTCAAGCACAAACAAGGTAAATTAGGGTTACCCAAAGCAAAAGAAAATTCTGGTTTTTTGCAAGCTTTCCATTGGAGCTTGGAAGCGGTGATGTATTGTGGAAATAGATGCAATCTGGCAAAGGAACATGTATGTGACAAGGATGAATGTATTGGCAACTCATGTGCAAGCCCTACATTGAATTTGGAGCAAGTATGATGCATTTGAGTGATTGAAAAATTACTGTTTTTGAAGCTCTCACAAAATAGAGAAGAGCGGTCAATTTTTAATGAAATTAAACGTAGTTTTTTGCAAAAATCAGACAATTGATGGGTTGTACACATGCCTTAGAGCGTCAAGCAACTATACATGGTCTCAATTACCACTACAAACATCCCAAATTCGCTCTACAGTAGGCGGCGCAGATCATAAAGAGAAAACAAAGCACTTTTCTCATACTTTTGATAAGTGGAGGCCAAATTCCACTTGTGTGGTTGATTATACCCAAATTTTGCTTAGCAATTGTGTAATACACAAACCCAAGGAGGTTGCTATATGATTAGTTGGATCAATTATGAATTATGGAGCTAGAAATGAGCTGATTAAACAGGCTATCTACTATGATTAGTGAAATAGAGTGTGATTAATCAACTAATTACTCTCTCATCTTAAACAACTGGACTAATTCCTTTTACATGGAGTTAGTGGACATCATTGCTAAGCTAATGAATGCCTGGTCTCTCAATTTGGACAAGCATTGAAGAAATTAGAGCCATTTTACTACTGGTCTTTTCTGGTTTTTCTCAAAACAGAGAAGGGGGTTTGACAAAATTGGTATGTACACACTGTAAGATCCCAACCCCACTACGCAAAGAATTCTGGGTTGCTAGCAGCAAAAGTAGCACTTCTTGCATGGGGTAGGGTCCCACACTCGGGGCCTTGCCCACGGATATCTGGACAAGAGACTAATCCATTGGTTTTTCCAAAACCGAACCCGGAAAAACTTCTTTTGGCCGGAAAGCACGGGCGATTCCACCAGGATAACTTTTTCCTAACGTAGTCAAAAGCCTTAACTAACTGAACTGATCTGACCAAACTCGTAAGTTCCATAGTCAGTTCAAGGGACAGATTGCACTTGGATCATAGAGACCAACGCTTTTTTCCTCATCGAGAGGCACAGCCATTGATTCTTTTGCCATAGAACAATTTTTGTTCGGGATTAACTTCATCTATCGAACTAAACAAAAATTGAGTCTCAATTTATGGATCCATCAGTCCAGCCTAACCCCATCCAGTCCCATGCATTTTCTTATACCTAGGATGAAAATTAACACTTTAAGAATAGATATACGATGGGAATTACTCTTTTTGAATAAAAAAGTAAAACTTATTTTACACAATTTTAGAAAAATTTTGCCATAACCTCCTTTGTATGGCTAACCATTTTTCAATTTTTTACTCTCTAAAACTAATTAGAATTTCACCAAGAGTATTTAAATCATTCTAATGTAAACCTTTTCTACTTATTTAAGAGAAACATTATGAAAAACTTGGTTTTGTCCATTAATCATTCATCTAGGATAAAGAATGGTTGGATTTACTAAAGAAGAGAGGGGAATGCCTTTTTTCAATGAGGCATAACATTATATTCATTTTAGAGAAGACAAAAATCATAAAAACCATAAAAATTAAGCATACATGGGAATTTATGTATTTCCTTACTTCCATCCATCAATTAACTTCAATAGCATTAAAAATCCATTCCAATTAAGCTTCTCAAGCTTGAGAGGGGTTGAGAAGAGAGAAACATTGAGAATTTATGGAAAAAGATCAAAATTCACACTTTACCTTACAAATTGCTTGATTCTTTGATCACGGTAGAGGTCCCCAACCAATCAATTGGTTTGGTATGCTGATGGAGCCACCAATGGAGATTGAAGAAGGGGGAAGCTCCAATTTCTTCAATTTGGAGAGAATTTTAGAGAACAGTAAAAATTATCATTATTTCAGCATAATTCTGGCATAGTATAATTCTCTTATTTTTTTTACAAAGGGCTCAGGTTCTATTTATAGGAGAGGGAGGCTCTAACCAAGACCAACTGATTTCTAGAATTTTCCAGATTCAGTTTGGTTAAATTTGGACCAGATTTGGACCTAGTTTGGTTCCTTTTTTATTCTGTTTGGTTCCTTTTTGATTCGGTTTGATCAAAGAGAGAGGAGAGATAAAAATATCACATTATTTGGGAGTTTAAAACTCTCCCCCACATGTGAAATAGGCGCCTCCTTCATAAGGGGAATCCCCTCATACTGAGGTGTCAAAAATGCATCATTTCTTCTAAATATCTCTCTTTTTTAACTATTAACCTTGTCCTTAGTCAACTCTTCATCTTATGTGAGTATTTACTCATTTTTGGGGGGATTTTCTTTATTTCTTCCATTTATCTCCTCCACACATTTGGATGAATCTGTTGGCCCTCAAAACCTTAATTTAAAATTTTCAAAAAATTTGGACCTCCAGGATAAGGCCTTTTGAACATATTATAATTTATTTCGAATGCACCTTCTGAAAATCTTTTTGAACTTCTGTTTCGAGGGAACTTATTTAAATATGAAGAGATATTTTTTCATTCAAAAATATCCAAAATCTGAATAATCTCTCTCTAGAACATTTTCTCTCTCTGGGCCAAAATGTTGAAAATACAAGTGAATAGGGTGTGTGCGGGAACAAGCCCTTGGTTAGAGGCTGTAAAAGAGAAGATGTAAATGTGAAAGAACCTGTGAAAAGGTGAGAGGAATCTACTGGGAGAGAATAAAGGGTAGCATGAGAAGATTTAGGAAGTGTGGAGATATTCTGGGAGATATTCTAGGAAAAGTGAAGAGGTGGAGAGAATCAGGGAAAAGAGATGGAGTGAATCATGGAGAAATCAATGGGATTAGATGCTTGATGTAAACTCTATAAATTGAGGCATTGGCCTAATGAGAATTTGCTAGTTTTTGATTATCCATGCCCACATTAAGCTATTTGTTAATTACTCACTAATCATGTCTTAATTATTTGCTAATCACTTTGTTAATGATGTTGATTCTAGTATTTGATCCACCATAGCTCATCACATTGCTGTAATTTTTAACATGGTATTAGAGCCAAGCCTAGAATCCATCAATTTGTGAGCCCATTATCTTGCTAATTACTTTGCTAATTAAGATTAGTAGAAAATTAATATTTTTTCAACTAACCTCTGTACCCCGAGCTGGTGGAGGAGCTCTATCTCCTTGCACACATCAAATTAGGCCCATTGCTTGTAGCCACAAACAGCCATCATCCCCACGATTCAGCTCAGCAAGACGAAACGTCAAACTGCCAGCGGAAGCTCCCAATTTTTGCTGATTAGTGGGTGTCGTTTTCTGCAGCAAATGAAAGAGTTCTACTTCATCAAATCAAATGGGTCTAATTCCTCTTAGCCCCATGTGTTTTCAAGCATGCTCTACAAGCTGGTGAAGTCAGAATTTGATTTGATCAAGTCTACAGTGAGATCCAAGCTCTTCATCAAATCTGTAGAAGCAGGTGACTTTGGTAAAACAGAGATTAAGCATTCAATGTTTGGTCAAATCTTATGTTTCTTGGCTTAATCCTCTACTAGACTAATTGCTATTGATGGCCTTGAAAGGATTTGAGCTCATTTGAAGTCTAAGGCCCTAGATCTAGGCTCCCCGCATACTCTGTTTTCTGCACACAAAACAGAGGATTAATTTGCTAATCAGTGAATAACCAGTGCTAATCACTATATTTTGGTACAATTGAGGGTTCAAATTAACCATTAGTATCTGATACAGATCCCTATAACTTCAGATTGCAATTCGGAGTTGGTTTGATACTCCAACCATTCCGTACAAATTGGTTACCCTTGATTTAATGTAATTTCTGGTAAAATTATGCTGGTAATCATCATTTTGTATTTAACCCTTGGTTAATGCTTGCAAATTACACTCAAATTCAAGATTACTCACAGCCAGAGTTGCATTTGGGAATGTGCATAAAAATGAATGCTATACGTATTATGTATTGGGCACATAACATCAGTGTAAAAATGGGATCAGACACTGCCCTCGTCCAGAATAAGGCAAGAGGTAAGACCTCCCGCATAAATTTGGGTTTGCATTGCATAATGATACAAGATAAACATCAAAAGCCCAAAAGAACTGTCAACAAAACATTTAAACATGTTGCTCACATAGAGCAAGAAGACCTGACGGACAAGCTCATGGCCCCAGCTATGAAAGAAGAAGAACATCTATTTCCAAGAGGAAGATCCACACCAAGAAGATCTAGAGGAAGCATTGAAAGAAGACATGGACACGAGAAGAGAAGCTGCCACAAGAAGACTGAAAGAAGAGGAAGACATGGACGCATGGAGAGAAGCTGCCACGACAAGAAGACTGAAGACAAGAGAAGATGTGAGGCTCCAAAGAGTGAGGAGCCATGTGAAAATCTCTGAGAGAGAGAGAAAGAGAGAGAGACCTCACAACCCAATGTAACCTGTCCCAACAAAGTAAAACCACCTCTGAGCCACCGATGATGTAGGCCACATGGTAGATGTATGTGTGAGCACTTTAGTCAAGGTCATGGGGGCACTTGTAGTAAGCCTTGGACACATAGAGAGAGTGTCAAGGACTATGAGTTTAGGGACTTGAGGCACTCGTCGTGGGCTATCAAGTAAGAGAGAAACTTGGTACAGGGTCCAGGTGTGCTAAGTTAACTTGAAGGGAGCTGTGCTAGGCACTGATCGCTCAAGTAAGAGGGAAACTTGGTATAGGGTCCAGGTGTGCTAGGAGTATTCACTTGAGGAGAGGTGTCGAAAATACAAGTGAATAGGGTGTGTGCGGGAATAATCCCTTGGTTAGAGGTTGTAAAAGAGAAGATGTAAATGTGAAAGAACCTGTGAAAAGGTGAGAGGAATCTACTGGGAGAGAATAAAGGGTAGCATGAGAAGATTTAGGAAGTGTGGAGATATTCTGGGAAAAGTGAAGAGGTGGAGAGAATCATGGAAAAGAGGTGGAGTGAATCATGGAGAAATCAGTGAGATTAGATGCTTGATGTAAACTCTATAAATTGAGGCATTGGCCTAATGAGAATTTGCTAGTTTTTGATTATCCATGCCTACATTAAGCTATTTGTTAATTACTCTTCACTAATCACATCTTAATTATTTATTAATTACATTAAGCTATTTGTTAATTACTCTTCACTAATCACATCTTAATTATTTGCTAATCACTTTGTTAATGATGTTGATTCTAGTATTTGATCCACCATAGCTCATCACATTGCTGTAATTTTTAACACAAAACAGGTATAAACAAGATCTTTTATATTTCTGAAGAGGGATTTGACTACAGGGAAAGATACTGGACATCCTGAGAGGCTAGGGAGGAATCTTACACACACCTTGGTTGGTGTTAATATGCAACATTGAGCTTGTTTAGGCGTCAATGCAAGTTATCCACACTTGATTGAACCACTACATTGCAATTTGAAGCCTTGGAAAGCGCACCAAAATAGGGTACCTTGGACCGCGTATGCCATTTCATTTTGGATGCAATCAGTTTAATTTTCTACATCAAAAGTGAAGTCTGTTGACTACTTTGGAGTATCTAGAACACATTAGAGTGTGGTTGAGTTGAGGAAGGCTTGTTTACAGATTTGGACGTGTGCAAAAGGTGCATTTGCATTGAGCAAATATGTCAGACAATCCAGTACAAATTGTGGGTGAAAAATTGGATAAGAAGAACTTCCACGCATGGAAGTACAGGATTAAAAGTTTTTTGAAGGAAAAAGGTTTTTGGAACCTTATTACATGTGTGGAGCCAGAGCCAGAACTACCCCGACAACCTACACAGCAACAGGTTATAGCTCACAAGCAATGGTCAGAAAGAAAGAGCATACAAAGTTTTGCATTATCTACCTATATGTATCTCGGATGCTATACTCATACATATACATGATGCTGAGAATCCCAAGGATGCATGGGATACATTGGTAAAGCTATTTGATACAGACACTAGTGCTCGCAAGTCTCAATTTTTGTTGCGACAACAGATTCATAATGTGAAACGGAAAGGAAGGAGCATCTATGATTATGTACAAGAGATAAAGAAGTATGTAGATGCATTGGCAACAATCAATGCCCCCATGCCTGATGATGATTTGGTAGACATTACCTTGCGTGGTCTTGGCAACAAGGAGTATAAGTCTTTTGATACATTACATTGTGTGGTCTTGGGAAGGAGTATAAGTCTTTTGATACATCCATCTCGGTTCGAAGTACAGGTTTACCAGACTTTGATGAGTTGGTTTCACTCTTGCCTGTTGAGGAAATCAAACTCAGTGATTCTTTTCATGATGCATCTACTAGGCCATGATGATAATGGCAAAAATCAGGCTTTCTATTCACAAAGAGAATTTAGAGGCAGGGGGAGATTTGCATCACGTGGCTATGGTAATGGTCGTGGATAACAGGATAGGTCACCACCACAACAAAATTTTCAGCCTACATATGGTGCTAGAGGTGGTCGTGGATATACACCTCAGAGAGGCAGAGGTAATCCTCGTGGTAGAGGATGTTGGCAAGGCCAACAAACATCTATGCAAAATGTGGAATGCCATTACTGTGGGAAATTTGGTCATATGGCACGAGATTGTTTCCGCAACCAAAATGATTTGAGAGGGGGTAGAGCACAACATGGTGGACATTATGCACAACATGGTGGAAATTATGCATCAAGCAGTAATGATAGCAGTGCAAATCACTTGTTTGCCATGAAACATGTTGTTGGATCTATGATGACAAATGCTGAAAGTGATGACACTTGGTATATGGACTCTAGAGCATCAAACCATATGACTTGTCATAGTGAATGGTTTGAGCATATGAAGCCTATGGATGTGAAAGGCTATGTGGAGACAACAGATCATACCCAACATGCCATTACACATGTTGGAAGTGTACCATTGGTTATGCACAATGGTGAAACAAAATCTATGGCAAATGTCTTGTATGTGCCTTCTATTACAAAAAGTTTGGCCTCAGTTGGTCAAATGGTGGAACAGGGATTACATGTTCGTTTCAACGAGCATGGTTGCTTCGTTGAGGATTTCAAAAATGGATGTAGAGTCATTTGCCAAAGGCAAGAAAGAAGGCAAGTTATTTAAGCTGGATGTTGGAATTCTTTAGTTGAAATCAGCCATGTTCTCTAAAAGCCGAAATGTGGTACAGGACATTGACATGTGGCATAAAAGGATTGGACATGTGATTATACAAAGGTTAAAGAACATGCAGGTAAGAGGCATTGTTAGTGGGCTGCCTAGATTCAAGTATGATGGGAATATGCATGTTTGTGATGCCTGTCAGTTTGTAAAGCAGGCGAGGTTGCCGTTTCCTAGAGAAGGCAACATGAGTACAGGCCACTTGAGATAGTTCATAGCGATGTATCTGCACAAAACCCATCCATTAAAGGCAGCTTATACTATGTGACATTCATTGATGATTTCAGCAGAATGACTTGGATTTACTTTCTCAGAGAGAAAAGTGAAGTGTTGGGAAAGTTTATGGATTTCAAAGCTTTTGCAGAGAAGCAATATGGCTCTTGGATAAAATGTTTGAGAACAGATGGAGGTGGTGAATACACCTCACATGCTTTTGAACATTTCTTGAGAAAGCATGGCATAAGAAGGCAGTTAACTTGCAGGTATACACCTCAGCATAATGGTGTTGCTGAGAGAAAGAATAGAGTCATTTGTGATGTGGCCAGGGTGATGCTCAATGAAAAGAGCATGCCAGATTATTATTGGGTAGAAGCGTGTGCCACTGCAGTGTATAAGACACCCACAGCAGCCATACATGGAAGTACGCCAGAGATGCGGCTTACAGGTTTTAGGCTAGACATAAAATAAAATTAAAAATTTTAAAAAAAGGGGGGGGGTAGGAGAGAAGGGATGAGAAAGATGTTTGTTTGTTTTTTTTTTTGTTGGTTTTTTTGCTATTTTGGTCGGTGGAGATAAGGAGAGATGGTCGATGGAAGAGAAGGGGGAGTGGTCAAGCGTCGGTGAGAGATAAAGACGTTTATTTATTCTTTCTTTATTTATTTAATTTTTTTTCCTTTTTTTATTTGGTGGTGGGGATAAGGGGGGTGGTAGGTCGTCACAAGGTGAGGGAAAGGGTGGGGTGGCATGCGCAGTAGAGAGCGGGAGGGGGTCGTGTAGGAGAGGGAGAGAGGGATGGTGAGGTGCGTGAGGTGAAGGAAGGAGAGGGGGGTGGGGTGGGTCACAAGGAAGAGATGAAGAGGGGTGGTTGCGAGGTGAGGATAAGATAAAGAGGGGGGGAGAGGGGTGGCGAGTCGCAAGGTGAGGGAGAGGGTGGTGGGGTGGGGTGGCGTGGCGTGCACATGAGAGAGAGGGAGGGGGTTGCGCAGGAGAGGGATAGAGGGGTTGTGGGGTGCACCGTAGGAGAGGGAGAGAGGGATGGTGGGGTGCACCGTAGGAGAGGGAGAGAGGGAGAGAGGGATGGTGGGGTGCACCCGCAGAAGAGGGAGAGAGAGGGTGGAGTGTGTAGGAGAGAGGGAGAGGAGGGTGACAGGGTGAGTGGGTGTCAGTGGGGGTGCGCAGAGAGAGTGAGGAGGGGAGGGTGGTGGGGGTGAGAGGGAGAGAGATAAGGGGGGGTGAGTGTGTGCTCGATGATGTGAGGAGGTGAGTGACGGTGGGGGACGTGCAAGGGGTCGCCCAGAGAGAGTGAGGGGGGTTAGGTTGGGCACCACAGGGCAGGGGGAGGGAGGGACTGCACACTAGAGAGGAGAGGGGGTGAGAGGGAGAGAGATAAGGGGTGGGGTGTGTGGTCAGTGAGGTGCGGGGGTAAGTGACGGTGGTGGAAAGTGATAAGGAAGGGGGGTGTGTGGTCGAGAAGGTGAGGGGGTGAGTGACAGTGGGGGAGATAGATAGGGAGTGTGTGTGTGGTCGGTGAGGTGAGGGGGTGAGTGATGGTGGGGAAGAGAGATATGAAGGGGGTGCCATGAAGGAGAGGGGGGAGTTAGAGATTGGTGAGGTGAGGTGAGAGCGTGAGAGAGGGGGGGGTTGTAAGATCCCTTTCCCCACCACGCAACAAATTCAAGGGTGCTAGCAGCGGAAGTAACACTTCTTGCACAGGGCAGGGTCTCACACTCGGAGCCTCGCCCAACGGAGACTAATCCATAAGTTTTTCCAAAACCAAACCCGAAAAAAACTTCCTTTGTCCGGAAAGCACGGGCGATTCCACCAGGATAACTTTTTCCTAACGTAGTCAAAAGCCTTAACTAACTGAACTCATCTAATCAAACCCGTAAGTCCCATAGTCAAATCAGGGAAAAAGACTGTACTGGGATCATAGAGACCAACGCTTTTTTCCTCATTGAGAGGCACAGCCATTGATTCTTTTCCATAGAACAATTTTTATCCAGGATTTACCTCATTTATCGTACTATACAGAAATTGAGTCTCAATTTACGGATCCATCAGTCCAGCCTAACCCCATCCAGTCCCATGGGTTAGCCAACCACCCCCAACCACTATAGTGATGGCATCCAATTAGGAATTTGGTTAGGTTTTGTCCCAGGTACTAGGGAAAAGAGTTCCCAGGCCCCCTAGCCGGATGTTCATGCAAACATAAAACTAGTCACACCACTTACACACCCAATATGAAATTGCCTTTTTCTCAGCATCAGCTATCTTTAAAGCAATCCTTTAATGAAACCATTGTGTCACTGATCATAATCCTCAAAATCTCTGGTTGAATCCTTATTTCCAATCATTCCTTCATCGGTGTACTTATGGCATCATTGGTAACCAGAACGCTCACCACCTGTTCACACAGGGGCCTTTTCGATAGATCCTAGCTCATAGTAACCGGCAATATATTCATATAACAGAATGGAATCTCTGTGGAAGATCAGCAAGATCAACCAACAGCTCCATATAAAAGAGTCATGGACTCATCCGTTGAGGACTAGCAAGGTCAATCAACCAGATCCATGCCCGGTTTCAGAAAACAACTTACTCCTTGATTCAATATCTTCCACGATGTACGTGTGGGTATCTTCGATGACCCAGAGCCCAAGCACCGTATGGTCAACACCCTCTAGGATCCTTCACAGGTCACCTAGCGCTTCACTCATAGACCACTTCCTTGGTCCCTCATCCACCGTACCGGAAGCTCACCATTTAAATCGAACCGAGGCTAGTCAAGACCTCGGCCGACCATGCTACGCGAGACGTCCTCCATTGACTCTCCGTCAGCTATTGCAACTTTATCAGTTAGGTCTCCATGACCTTAATCACAAGACGGTCAAAATGCTTCCCCAGCATTCTTGACATAAAACAGTCATTTACAAACAGGTCACAAATACAGTTTCTATAATGAACTCTCGTCTTTCCACATTATCCCTCATCAATCCACATTACTTATTCCACATTCCATTCATATGTGTACTCATTGTCATCCAATCACATCATTTTCCATCTCATCACCTCAGATTCATTCACATCACATATCATTTATTCACATCCTAATTCACATGTCATCACATCTCATCCATTCACTCAAATCGACGTCACATCATTTCACATACACATTCGCATTCATTATTCCACATACACATCCACATCCATACATCCACTTCCACATCCGTATTCATACATACATATCCATATCCACATCTATACATCCACTTCCACATCCATACATCCATTTCCACATCCACATCCATACATCCATTTTCACATCCACATTCATACATCCATATCCACATCCACCATTCATACATCCACATCCACATCTACATTCATACATCCACTGATTCATATCATTTCCATCCATCCATTTACATCTATCTGATTCCTATCACATCTCATCACATCTATTTATAGAATGTAAGAGAATTCTAATTTTTTTCATATAAAGATTCTTTACGCATCTAATTAGGCATAAAGACAACTTTAGTAGGAGTAACACTTTTAGAGGTCGGTGAGGTGAGGTGAGAGAGTGAGAGAGGGGGTGGTTATAAGATCCCTGTCCCCACTGCGCAACAAATTCAGGGGTGCTAGCAGCGGAAGTAACACTTCTTGCACGGGGCAGGGTCCCACACTCGAGGCCTCGCCCATGGATATCCGGACAAGAGACTAATCCATAAGTTTTTTCAAAACCAAACCCGAAAAAAACTTTCTTTGTCCGGAAAGCACGGGCGATTCCACCAGGATAACTTTTCCCTAACATAGTCAAAAGCCTTAACTAACTGAACTCATCTGACCGAACCCGTAAGTCTCATAGTCAGATCAGGGAAAAAAACTGTACTTGGATCATAGAAACCAACGCTTTTTTCCTCATTGAGAGGCACAGCCATTGATTCTTTTCCATAGAACAATTTTTATCCAAGATTTACCTCATTTATCGTACTATACAGAAATTTGAGTCTCGATTTACGAATCCATCAGTCCAGCCTAACCCCATCCAGTCCCATAGGCCAACCACTGTAGTGATGGGATCCAATTAGGAATTTGGTTAGGTTTTGTCCTAGGTACCAGGGAAAAGAGTTCCCAGGCCCCCTAGCCAGATGTTCATGCAAACATAAAACTAGTCACACCACTTACACACCCAATATGAAATTGCCTTTTTCTCAGCATCTTTAAAAAAGACAATCTTTTAATGAAACCATTGTGTCACTGATCACAATCCTCAAAATCTCTGGTTGAATCCTTATTTCCAATCATTCCTTCATCGATGTACTTATGGCATCATTGACAACCAGAACGCTCACCACCTGTTCACACAGGGGCCTTTTCGATAGTTCCTAGCTCATAGTAACCGGCAATATATTCACATAACAAAATAGAATCTCCGTGGAAGATCAGCAAGATCAACCAACAAATCCATATAAACGAGTCATGGACTCATCCGTTGAGGACCAGCAAGGTCAATCAACCAGATCCATGCCCGGTTTCAGAAAACAACTCTTACTCCTTGATTCAATATCTTCCATGACGTACGTGTGGGTATCTTCGGCGACCCAGAGCCCGAGCACCGTATGGTCAGCACCCTCTAGGATCCTTCGCAGGTCACCTAGCACTTCACTCATAGGCGGCTTCCTTGGTCCCTCATCCACCGTACCGGAAGCTCACCATTTAAATCGAACCGAGGCTGGTCAAGACCTCGGTCGACCATGCTACGCGAGACGTCCTCCGTTGACTCTCCGTCAGCTACTATTGTAACTTTATCAGTTAGGTCTCCACACGACCTTAATCACAAGACGGTCAAAATACTTCCCCAGCATTCTTGACATAAAATAGTCATTTACAAACAGGTCACAAATACAATTTCTATAATGAACTCTCGTCTTTCCACATTATCCCTCATCAGTCCACATTACTTATTCCACATTCCATTCATATGTGTACTCATTGTCATCCAATCACATCATTTTCCATCTCATCACCTCAGATTCATTCACATCACATATCATTTATTCACATCCCAATTCACATGTCATCACATCTCATCCATTCACTCATATCGACGTCACATCACATACACATTCGCATTCATTATTCCACATACACATCCACATTCATACATCCACATCCATACATCCACTTCCACATCCGCATTCGTACATCCACATCCATACATCCACTTCCACATCCACATCCATACATCCACTTCCACATCCGCATTCATACATACATATCCATATCCACATCCATACATCCACTTCCACATTCATACATCTACATCCACATCCACATCCATACATCCATTTCCACATCCACGTCTATACATCCATCTTCACATCCACATTCATACATCCATATCCACATCCACACACATTTATACATCCACATCCACATTCCACATTCATACATCCATATCCACATTCTCATTCATACATCCACATCCACATCTACATTCATACATCCATATCCACATTCTTATTCTTACATCCACATCCACCTCTACATTCATACATCCATATCCACATTCTCATTCTTACATCCACATCCACCTCTACATTCATACATCCACATCCACATTCATACATCCACACATCCACATCCACATTCCACATTCATACATCCATATCCACATTCTCATTCATACATCCACATCTACATTCATACATCCATATCCACATTCCACATTCATACATCCATATCCACATTCTCATTCATACATCCACATCCACATCTACATTCATACATCCACATCCACATCCACATTCATACATCCACACATCCACATCCACATTCACATTCACATTCACAAATATCCTCATCCATTCATCCATTTACATTTATCTGATTCATATCACTTCCATCCATCCATTTACATCTATCTGATTCCTATCACATCTCATCACATCTATTTATAGAATGTAAGAGAATTCTAATTTTTTTGATATAAAGATTCTTTATGCATCTAATTAGGCATAAAGATAACTTTAGTAGGAATAACACTTTTATAAAAATCCTTTTATACATCTATTTATGCATAAATTCAATTTTAAGAAAAATAACACTTTCGAATTAAAAATAAACCTTTTATGCATTTTACTATGCATAAATTCCATTTTAATGAGAATAACAGTTTCAAAATAAAAATAAATCTTTTATGCATCTATCTATGCATAAATTCAATTTCAATGAAAATAATACTTTCGAAATAAAAATAAATCTTTTATGCATCTTTCTATGCATAAAATCAAAATTGATAAGAATAACTCTCTTGGATTAAAAATAAAATTCTTTATGCATCTATTTATGCATAAAATCAAAATTGATAAGAATAACTCTCTTGGAATAAAAATAAAATTCTTTATGCATCTATTTATGCATAAAATCAAAATTGATAAGAATAACTCTCTTGGAATAAAAATAAAATTCTTTATGCATCTTTCTATGCATAAAATAAAAATTGATAAGAATAACTCTTTTGGAATTAAAAAAAAAATTTATGCATCTATTTATGCATAAAATCAAAATTGATAAGAATAACTCTTTTGGAATAAAAATAAAAGTCTTTATGCATCTTTCTATGCATAAAATAAAAATTGATGAGAATAACACTTTTTGGATTAAATTAAATTCTTTATGCATCTTTCCATGCATAAATCTAATTTAGTAGGAATTACACTTTTAGAATAAAAGAATTTCTCTTATGCATTTAATTTATGCATAAAATCCATTTATGATGAAAATCACACTTTTAATATTAAAAAAATCTTTTATACATATGTTTATGCATACAAATCATTTATGATGAAAATCACTCTTTTAATATAAAAGAGTTTACTTTATGCATCCATTTATGCATAAAAATCATTTATAATGAAAATAACACTTTTAATATTAAAAAAAATCTTTTATGCATATGTTTATGCATACAAATCATTTATGATGAAAATCACTCTTTTAATATAAAAGAATTTCTTTTATGCATCCATTTATGCATAAAAATCATTTATGATGAAAATAACACTTTTAATATAAAAAAATATCTTTTATGCATACAAATCATTTATGATGAAAATCACTCTTTTAATAAAAATGAATTTCTTTTAAGTCTTTACTTGTTGTCGATGACGATGTACACCTTAATGCGGGTGCACTCCACTCTTTATGCTTGCTCGTTCATCTTTCCACTTTGACCTTTCAAACAAGGTGTTCAAGGGAATGGGTTTGGGAGGGTCTTACCACTTGTCTTAATGATTTGACAAGAGCAGTGTCTACTCCACTAATACAATGAGAAGGTACAAGCTTATTTAGAGTGACTAAGGAGTTGATTTCATATTGGGCTCTACTCTCACACAAATTGTGAAGAGTTCCCATCCTTTAAATAGGAGAAGGCCACCCCTTTGGGGTGCCTTTACACACGACCTTAATTTCAACCATCCAATATTGTGCCCAAGACTAATGGTTACAATGCCTATATTCTAATAAACCACTGTAGTGAATAGGATCCATTTAGGAATTCGGTTATGTTTTGCCCCGGGCACCAGCAGGGAAAAGAGTTCCCAGGCCCCCTAGCCAGCGCTTCAAGCAAAGTTCAAGATAGTCACACCACTTACACACCCAATATGAAATTGCCTTTTTGACACATTCAGCTGTCTTTAATTCAATAATGAAACCATAGTATCACTGATAATAATCCTCCAAAATATCTAGCTTGAATTCTAATTTCCAATCATTCCTTCATCGGTGTACCTATGGCATCATTGGCAACCAGAACGCTCATCACCTGTTCACTCAGGGGCCTTTTTAATAGTTTCTAACTCATAGTACCCGGCAATATAGTCACATAAGAAAATCTAGATGGACTCTCCATTGAAAATCAGCAAGATCAACCAATAGATCCATATAAAAGAGCCAGAGGACTAGCAAGGACAATCAGATCCAAGCGCGGGTTGTTCAAAAAACAACTCTAACACCTTGTTCAATTTTTCTTCCTCGATGCACACGTGGGTATCTTCGACGACCCCAAGCACTGTATGGTCAGCACCCTCTAGGCTCCTTCGTAGGTCGCCTAGCGCTTCACTTATAGGCCGCTTCCTTGGTTCCTCATCCACTATATCAGAAGCTCACCATTTAAATCGAACCGATGACCTTGCTACGCGAGACATCCTCCTTTGACTCTCCGTCAGCTGTTGCAACTTTATCACTTAGGTCTCCACGACCTCATTCACAAGATGGTTAAAATGAGGTCTCCACGACCTCATTCACAAGATGGTTAAAATGCTTCCCCAGCATTCTTGACATAAAACAGTCATTTAAAAACAAGTCATAAATACAGTTTCTAACAAACTCTCGTCTTTCCACATTGTTCCTCATCATTTCTCGTTATTCCACATTCTTCTACATCAATTCACATTACTTATTCCACATCCAGTCATGTGTATTCCCATCGTCTTCATCCATTCTCATCCAATCATATCATATTACATCTCATCACATCTATCCACATCACATCACATTCATCCACACCACATCTCATCACATCCAATTACATCTATTCAGATCCTCATCACATCACGTCACATCCATCCTCATCACATATCATCCATTCACATCTACCCATATCCACATCACATCCATTCACATCACATCTCATCCATTCACATCTACCCCGATCCACATCACATCACATCACATCCATTCACCTCACATCTCATCCATTCACATCTATCTAGATCCACATCACATCACATCACATCTATCCACATCACATCTCATCTATTCACATCTACCTAGACCCACATTCATTCACCTTACATCTCATCCATCCATTCACATTACATCACATCCATTCAGATATCATCATATCACATTTACATCCATTCACATCTCATCGCATCCATTGACATCTCATCACACCCATTCACATCCATCACACCCATTCACATCCATCACATTCATTGCATCCTCATCACATCACATACATTCCATCCACATCTATCCTTATCACATCACATTCATTCCATCCATATCACATCACATTCATTCCATCCACATTACATCACCTCCACATCTATTCATATCATATATCATTCATTCCGTCTACATTACATCACATCCACATCTATCCATATCTCATCACATCCATTCACATCTCATCACATTCATCCACATCCAACCATTCATTCACATTCACATCTATCCACATCCATCCATTCATTCACATGCACATCTATCACTTCACATCTCATTCTCATCCATTTACATCACATCACCCCCATTCACATATCATCACATCTCATCACATTCACATCCACATCCATTCACATCCATATCCATTCACATCACATCACATCACATCTCATCCACATCTCATCACATCCACTCACATCTCCTCACATCACATTCACATCTTATCACATTCACATCCACATCCATTTACATCACATCACATCTCATCCACATCTCATCACATCCACTCACATCTCCTCACATCACATTCACATCCATTTACATCACATTCACATCCATTCACATCTTATCACATCCACGTCCATTTACATCACATCACATCTCATCCACATATCACATCCACTCACATCTTTTCACATCACATTCACATATTGTCACATTCGTATCCACATCCATTTAGATCACATCACATCTCATTCACATCTCATCACATCCACTCACATCTCCTCACATCACATTCACATCTTATCTAATCATATCGCATCCATTTATATCCCGTCACATTTATTTACATTCATTTGGCTCTACATCACATCCACTTTTAGTACTGTTTTCTACTTTCAATACCGATGGGACTCTTCTAAGTTTTTGCCAATTGCTTGGCCTAATTAAAAGTACTTTTTCTCGATGGATATTTTCATATTCTTTCTCAAATTTCTCAAGTGAAATATATTCAATATTCTTCTTTTGAGTAAAAGATTCATGGGATTTACAAAAATCAATTCTACCCTTATTTTCCAATAAATTTAATAATGCTCAAATTTCACTTTTGATAAATACTCATAATTTGAATTAGGCCAAAAATTTCTCTTTTTCCATTTAATTTCTTGGATCTCAATTATCATGGGAATTCCTCTTTTTGCATAAAATAAATTTACCAAAAAATTCCTCTTTTTTCATTTAATTACTTGGATCTCAAATATTATGGAAAATCCTCTTTTTGCATAAAAATAAATTTACCAGAGATTACTCTTTTACCATTTAATTACTTGATTGTCAAATATCATGGGAATTCCTCTTTTTGCATAAAAATAAATTTACCAAAATTTACTCTTTTACCATTTAATTACTTGATTCTCAAATATCATGGGAATTCCTCTTTTTGCAAAAAAATAAATTTACCAAAAATTTATCTTTTCTTTAATTAATTATTTATGCATAAACACTAAAATTTTGTTTCCCATGAGTTTGATGAAAATCATTCTTTTAGCATAGGATGTCCAATCCTAGAATATCCTTTGAAGCTCTAGGGTATTTGGTAAACCCTAGTAAATCACATCACCATGAACACCATTGTACACCTGTTATAAAGGCATCTCCATCCATAGATTAAGGGGGGGATTCTATGTGAATACCACCCATTCCAAGCATTCATAGAGCTGGTATTGAGGGGGGGGTATTAGAATATAGGCATTGTAACCATTAGTCCTGGGCATAATATTGGATGGTTGAAATTAAGGTCGTGTGTAAAGGTACCCCAAAGGGGTGGCCTCCTCCTATTTAAAGGATGGGAACTCTTCACAATTTGTGTGAGAGTAGAGCCCAATTGCATTTGTAAGCAATTTAATAAGCAAGAGATTTCTTGTATGACTTTGTGTCTTCTCTCTCCTCCACTTGTGTCACCTAGAATGAGCACCACAAATTCTTAACATGGTTGGGCAGTTGGCTAACCCATGGGATTGGATGGGGTCAGGTTGGACTGATGGATCGCTAAAATGAGACTCAATTCTGTTAAGTTACGATAGTTGAAGTAAATCCCGGATAACCCTTGTTCTATGGAAAGAATCAACGGCTTTGCCTCTTGATGAGGAAAAAAGCATTGGACTCTATGATCCAAGTGTAAGTCTTTTCCTTGATCTGACCATGTGACTTACAGGTCCGATCGGATCAGTTTAGTTAGTTAAGGCTCTTGACTATGTTAGAATATCTAAGACTCACTTGCTAAGTCTAGTGGTTTGTGAATCTCAGTAGTAGTTGTTAAGGTACTAGGGCTTGGTCGGATCAGTTTGGTTAGTTAAGGCTCTTGACTATGTTAGAATATCTAAGACTCTCACTTGCTAAGTCTAGTGGTTTGTGAATCTCAGTAGTAGTTGTTAAGGTACTAGGGTGTACAATATCTAAGACTCTCACTTGCTTGGGTTTTGATTCCAACTCCTCTTATGTTTTTATAACTAAATCACTGAATTCTTGGATGTGCTCAATCTCTTTCTAAGGGTCAGGATAAGAGCCAAGTTTCATCATGTGTGATTTAATTTTAGGAACTACACGTTCCATGGGGTCTTCTTTCCCGTGCTCTTAATTTTGGGTGGTATCTTCTTGCAAAGTTTAGAATCGGCCTTTGTGCCCAAGGACTTCAAGTCCTCATCCAGGTCTCTAATGAAGACTAGTGAGGCATTCCCATATGTGCCTTTTTGGTCTCTTTTGTTTTCCTATTCTTAATCGACTTTTTTCTCCTATGGCCCGTCTTCTTCTTAGACTTTGCTACCGAGGCCACAAATCATTGTTTGAGAACATGTTGGTTCAAAGCTTGTAGCTAGGTGATATCATTCTCAAAGATGTGGAATCTATATTCTTCAAGATCTACCTTTGGGTTTGATTACTTATCCAAATCATGTTTAGGGGTGTGATGATGGGTCCCATTTGTGGACTTGTCATCATCATCACCACAATCTTGTTGGAATGGTTCTTAATCCAATGATCTATGCCACAATGGTTATAAGTAGTTGGTGGAAAGCTTGAGGCACTTGGTTGAGTGGAGGAAAATTTATAGGGCATTTACAAACTCGATGATGGGTACCTTGACAATGGTAACATTGAATAGGCAGATCAGAAGCTCGCCATGGGAGCTTCATAAAAATGAGGAGAGATGGAGGAGCATCAAAGGTTAAAGTGAAAAACTTAGAACCTTGGCTATTGGGAGAAGCTAAACTTAGTAGAACGATGAAGAAAAGCTAAACATCGTGGAGAAGAAGACTGAAGGACTAGTGGTGGCACACATTTTAAAAAAATCAAAGCATGTAGGAAGGAAACAAGAGGTTGCACAAAGAAATGAATCTTCGTGGATCTTGTACAGAGGGGTGGCAAAGGAGATAACCTTGTGGGGTTGGCATCTGCAAAACAAACAAAAACTGTAAATGGTGCAGTTGCACATTAGGAGAACATGCATGATGGCTCTAGTAAAAGGAAGTGTGTGGGCAACTGGCCGCATGAGTTGGCTATGTTTGGAATATTGGCATGATGTACAAAAAGGCCAAGTAGGCCACATTCTATTATAGCATAGAGTCGTGGAGTGGCCCCCAGATTTCCCATGCTGCACAGAGAGGTTAAAGTACCATTTTGGCTATAGCAATAGCTAGGCGGTGCCATTCTTTTAGTGAATGAAGACAATATGTATCGAGAATTTATTGGAGTTTGCAGACTTTGCCACCAAATCACTCTTACACAAATTTTTATTAAAGTTTGACTCTTAATACATTTAAAGAGTATATTCACACACACTGCCTTGTGTTGATAAGAGGCCATTCACATGCTCCTCCTGGGAATTCACACACAAAAAACTTTTTAATTTTTATTCTCACCCACAATTGATGATGGGTAACCATACCCAAGCATGCATGCTCAAAACAAGAATTTTTTTGTAATCACCCATTGGTATGAGGGTTTTCCTGCTTGAGCTTACCGAGAAGCTCAAAATGGTTGTTGTGATCTATGCAATGCATGTGCGAGGTGCGGTTCCCACCCAAACTTTTATGTTCAAATCAGACTCAGTGGTTCCACTGTGGAGCGATTCGGCTCAAAATGGAATTCGATATCTAGAAGAACAAGCCCAACTTAGAAGGCTTGAACAAGAAGATCAACTTAGATCTTCCTCGCATTAGGTAGTTAGGCGAGAGATGTGCCTATGATATAGCTTAGATCTCCACAAGGAGTTAGCCAAGAGATGTGTTTTTAATATAGCAATGCTGCACTGGGAAGGTTCTTCCAACCTTAGTGGATTTGAGACATGAAGAAGAGTTAGTCACACGAGGTAGTGCTAGGGAGATTGAATGTGCAATGGAGGAGGGTATGCCACATCTAGAACCTACATTGGAGGAGTCTCGGGAAGACCTAAGTACTCTCGAAGCACCTCTCTCAAGCAATGATGATCTATCAAGAGAAAATTTGGAGAAAACTTACACCAAGAAAGAAGTAGATGCAATGTTAAGAACCCCAGAGTTCTAGAAGTACATGAGAGGCAGCATGTTGTTTACAAGAGGGGAACCTAGAAGAAGCATTCTTGGATGATGATGTGAATAGGAATGTGGGAGCTATTCCAATACCACTTGGCCTAAGGGTACAAGTAAATCAACATGCTAGAGCCGCAAGAGGCCAAGGCAGGGGATAGACATAGGAAGGGTGGCGTTTTGTGGCCCCACTAAGGGAGCTAATTAGAGTAACACCTCACATGGGTCACAACACCTATAAACCTATTAAGAATGGCTAAAGATATAGGAAGGGGGGTTTCTAGAGAGTTAGGTGTTACATTGGCTCCACAAAGAGTAACACTAGTCAAGCCCAACCATGTGGCAAGATTAATGTAGAAATTCTTAGGGGATGGCGATGCCATAGAACACCTTAATACTAATGTAGAAATTCTTAGGGGATGGCAAGGTGTTGTATGGCGATGCCATACAACACCTCAAGATATTCAAATTGGTGTGCAAAACTTATGGTTCAATTGGTGAATGACCAAATGAAAATATTTGTGTTCTCCCTTACACTAGAAGGAATAGAACACCAATGGTATTGATTGCTTAAGCCAAATGACATGATTAATTTTGCACAGTTTAAGAGTGTCATTGTAGCAAGTTTTACACGAAGCAAAGCCATGTGGCCCAATTATACAACATTGTGCAAGAAGAGCATGAGTTTATGTGAGAGATTATATCTCACCTATCAAAAACCTGAAATCAAGGTGTAAGCCTAAGGAAAGGTTAACATATGACCAATTTTTACCATGGTTCTATAGGGAAGTGAGAGATCTGAGGATGTATGACTACCTATTATTGGCTAAGCCAACATTGCTTGATGATTGTTGTGAATTGGCCATCGACTTTGAGGATTAAAAAAAGTGTTAATGCATCTCAATGTGCTTTGTCGTCCTAGCATTATAGACTAAGTTACTAGATGTATGCTACTCATATTGTCAGAATAGATAACAATGGCCCTATCATGGGCTCACCCCTATCACCAAGTAGTAGCTTCTGAAACCAAGCTACCTCACAAGCTACCATAGTAGCACCCTTATACTCTGCCTCTGTAGGCAACTATCCACTCATAGCACTCCTAGAGAAAACATAAAGCCCCTAATAGATCTCTTGTTTGCAACATTACCAACCCATTCAACATATGTGTACCCTTCAGCTATATCTATATGTCAGCCTCATAGAAAAGGCGATAATCAACTGTGCAATTTTTTATATGTGAGAATTTGTCTAGATACATCCAAGTGTGGCTTCGTATGGGGCTACATAAACTAACTCACAAGTCCAACCACATAGCTCAAGTCTAGCCTAGTAATGGTCATGTGGATCAAGTTACCCTCACTATGCACCTATATATAATGGGGTCCTCCAAAAGCTCACATGTATCTGTAGAAAGCTTTATGTTATGCTCCAATGGCGCTAAAATAGGCTTATAGCTTGTCATACCATACTTGGACAATATGTCCAAGCCCTATTGCCTCTATAATAACAAGATTCCGTGAGGTGTTCTTACCACCTCTATACCCGAGAAACACCACACCTCATCTCCCAAATCCTTCATCTTAAACTTATGCTTAAAAAGCATCTTACATCATGTATATTAGCATCACTATCACTGGTGATAGTGATGCTAATCAAGTCATACACATAAATGACTAATAGCATGATCCCTTTATTTGTCTTTTTCATGTAAATGACTAATAGCATGATCCTTTTATTTGGCATCGTGCATATTAGCATCACTATTACTAGTGATAGTGATGCTAATCAATTCATACACATAAATGACTAATAGCATGATCCCTTTATTTGTCTTTTTCATGAAAATGACTAATAGCATGATCCCTTTCTTGTCTTTTTCATATAAATGACTAATAGCATGATCCTTCTATTTGTCTTTTTTACATAAAGTGAAAAACATGCATTGGGGATATCTAAAATCCAATAATAGTATACTCCCCAATCTTTTTTTACTTTGCTTTGAGTGCCTCCTTCAAGCCATATAGGGCTTTGTGTAACCTACACACAAAATCTGATTGTGCATCACTCTCATAGCCCAATGATTGTATCATTTATACTTCCTCTTGAAAATCACCATGCAAGAAAGCATTCTTTACATCTAATGTAAAGACCAACCCTACATCTATGCATGACCCTTAGAAACAAATCTTTCCTTATACCGAATCCATTTGAGATAATCCGAGTTATGCTTGACCTTATACACCCATAGTCAATGCCATAGGTCTGTGCATAACCCTTGGCAACAAATCTTACCTTATACCTAATCCATGCGAGTTATGCTTGACCTTATACACCCACTTACATCCAATTGCCTTCTTTTACTTAGACAAAGGCACTAACTTCCATGTTACATTTGTATCCAATGTTGCCATCTTCCCATTTTTTATTTTTAAGTGCTTGCTTAAAACAAGTGGGCTCCAACTCCTCTATTGCTCTAACCATGTAAACGTGATAATCAGCTATATCTCCATCATATTTCAACCTGACAACATGGTATCTAACCCTCGTAGACTTGCATACACCTGGATCATTGCCAAAGTGTCCTTAAAACAACCCTGGTTCTCCTTGGCACCAGGACTAATCACTAATGAAATGTCAAGCTCCTAATCAAGGCTCTACTTGGAGTCACTAAAGTCACCATCCATATACGAGTGACCTACTGATATATCAAGCACAAAAGATTGATCTACCTTTTACTTCCCTTTGCATGATACATGTATACCTACATATGTCCTCAACCTACCTAACCATGGACTAATACTAGATCCACTAATAGTGGACTCTCCAAGTCCACTAAGCACCTAATGTAACTGCAACTCTACATGCAGGGTAACATCTATTACTTCTTACATATATGTCTTTTGTTGCCTTCATCATTAGTTCTTACATCTATGTCTTATGTTTCCTTCACATGTTGCCTTCATTGGTGCTCTACATGTGGGACAACATCATTAGTTCTTATATCTACATTTTTTTTTCCTTCACTAGTGTATATTAGATACTCATCTCATCAAAGAAAACATCTTTTCTTACATCTCTCAACATGAGTGGTAGGTAACATCTATAACCTTTCTACTCCAAAGCACCAATGAAGATGTATTTCTCTACCTTTGGATCTAACTTTGTTCTCACTGCGATACGAATATGCACATATTCAATACATCTAAACACTTTCAAATGAGACACATCCAGTTTTATGCCTATAAACTTTTGTAGGCATCGTGCCATGAACAAGCTGCTATAGTGGTGGGGGTCCTATTCATAATGAAAATAGTAGTTGCTACCGCTTCAACCCAAAAATAATATGGCATATTCTTTTCAGACATCAAGGCATATGCCACTTTTAAAATGTGCCTATTCTTCCTTTTTGCAACACCATTCTGTTGCACAATGTACCTGTATGTAAATTGTCTCTTGATTCCCTGCTTTCTTAAGAAATCATTAACACTCTACCTTACAATTTGATCTCAAGCATTTGATTTGCATACCTTTTCCCTTCTTGAACAAGGCTTTAAATCTGTGAAAGTGAGCAAACACCTCAATTTTCTCCTTCATGAAATAAACCCACAATTTTCGAGTGTGATCATCAATGAATGTAACATAGTATCTATGACCTACAATTGTTTCAGTATTAGTCGGTGTTGTACATCTAAATATATAACATCCAATGGTCATAATTGCACTAACATTCTTTTCATATGGAAAAACCTGTTTATCCTACTTAACAAGTTGGCATGCTTCACGTACTGTATGCATATTATCAACCTTAAACTTTGGCAAACCTATAACAATATTTTGGGCCTGCATAGGCTTTAGTCATTGTATATTCACATGACCAATGCAGTTATGCCATATGCAAGTATCTACATAATGACACATGTCCTATGTATAAACACGGATGCTTTAAACTCAAGTGTGTTAACATCCAAAGTAAACATCTTATCATTTCAACTATCCTTTAGAACCAATAGGGTGTGTAGTGTCATCACCTATTTTTACATAGCCTCATTTTTCTATCTTTTGCATATCTCTAAACCACTCACCATGACTGGTCATGTGGTTAAAAGTGTCAGAATCCATATATCAAATATCTCATGATCCTAACACATCTCTTTTCATGGAACTGAGCATGTGTTGCATCACAAACAACTGCTGCTCACTTCTGTCATCACCCTATTTACCTTGATGATGCATAGTTGCCTTACCATTTTTTATATCATTCTACTTTTTATAACAGCCCTTTGCAATGTGCTCCAATTTTCCATAGTAATAGCATTCCATGATAGCAATGGCACTCCATGCTATTTACACTCTCTAGTTGAGCTCGGTATCTCAACAAATCCCGATAGTATGCATGTGGAAGATCATGCATTTGTTGCAAGTCAAAAAGATAAAGGCACAGCCTTCTCTTAGGGTAAATATAATCCAAAGGTAGAATTAGCCCAGTCTTGTATACCTATTTATTAACAAATCTAACCACTCGGCATGCCCTAGTAATGGAAGACTAATAGCAAGTTCTTTTAAATTCTTAGCACAAAAACAAGACTTCTAAGAGAGTGATTATCCCACCATTTGCACTAGTGAGCACAACCTTACTTCTCCTTTCACTGCATATGAGAAGTTTTTTGTACGTGTGACTGTGTCTCCTTAAGGAGCAAACCTAAGGGAGGAAAACAGCTCACACCAAGAAGCTAGCACCGCTATCAAAGTACTAGACATGCTGATTTGTCACCGACATGTATACATCATGGACAAAAGGGTCATAACTATAGTGTGCAATCAATTCCCAATCATCTTATGCATAGTTCTCCTTCTTGGTGTTGTGATGCATCAGCCACCACAGCCATGCCTGACTCTTTCTTACACCAAGAGAGCAGACCTATTCATGCACAATGGCATGCAACAATTTTTTTTTTTTATATAAACAAAGACATATGAGCTACGTAGAAATATGCTATGTGTAGTGTGGATATATAATACAACAAACAAGAGTTATAGCCTTGACTGAAGGGATGTATGTCAAGAGGAATTATAGTTCTACTCTTAAAAAAAGGGCAGTTAAGAGTGAGAGTTGCCAAAGCTTGAGGCCCCCTTCAAACATGTATGTGAGGGATACATTTTGGGCATGATGCAATGAGCATCATTCCCCTGAAAGATAGATCAATAACGGCTATTTAGAAATTACATCTTATACATAGTGATATATGTGTTCCTATGAGAACAACATCAAGCGCAATCATGGGATATATCTACTTTGTGAATTTTATGACTACTAATCAAAGATTTTTACATATTTTAGACACTTTATTTCTATGGCTAAAGTACATCTACATGTAAAGTTGGAACCCTTCATATAAATTGAAGGGAGAGGGGTATATGTCAAAGGAGTTCATGCATTTATGGTGGCTGAAAGAGGCATAAAACATCAATGCACAATGCATTTTATATCTCAACAAAATTGTGTGGTTGAGAGTCAGAATAGATCTCTCATGGAGATGGTGTTGAGAAACACGGATCGAGCTCTCTTAAATGAAATAACTTCCTACGCTAATGACTACACTCTAAGGTGGATAAAAATGAAGAAAATTCATCATGAGTGTGTGTGTTCTAATTAAGCTTTAGAGTCAAGTTAATTAGGTTATAAGATTGAGACTGGTACTCATAAAGAAACCTAAGGTGTGCTTCCATATTCCATTGCTTAAAATTGACCCCTTTTATATGAGGTGGTACATGGGTTGCCTTGGGCTCACTTTATGGGATAATCCAAGCTTGCTCATGTGGCTTCTTGCTAGGTTTGATACATGTTTGGGCTTTCTCATACTCACTCCACCCATACCTTTCTTATGCTCAGTGGCACCACATTTCTCAACACCCCCCTTTGGTGCCATATTCTTAGGCTAATGTAAGGTGGCTGGATGTGAGGTTTACAAATACTTCAACCCCCCTTAATGTAGGTGGTAGGTGTATTGACATTTGGACATAAACATGGGACATCTCCCTTGCTGGGTGCTTGACTTACTACTCTCAGGTGGTTAGGAGTGTTTACATTTTCATCACTTCCCCTAGGTGCTCTCTGGCTACTCTTAGGTGCTAAAGTGTGCTTATAAACACATAGGTTTTCCTACTCATTTGGTGGCTTAAAACATATAAATATTGATTAAGTTAGGGTAGTAGCTGGTAGCTCCTTTGTTGCTTAGTGTTGCTGCTTGCTTAAGATATCCTTGCTTTTTCTTGATAAAGATCCCTTGTTGCTTCCTTGGCTCTTGGTCTTTTGCTATTGGCTTTGACTTTGGCTTTTGGCTGCTCGTTCCTTCTTGTCTTCATGTCCAACATACATTGCCAATTTCTCCTTAATGAGCAAGTGCACAAGTGGTTTTTTTTTTGTTGCTTTTTTAGGTTTTCTTACAGCTCGTTTATAGCCTCAAGAGGCCTGGTGCACCTTTATTTGGGTGGTCAAATGAGGATTCGTTTACCTTAATTTACTTAGGTGCTAAGCGCATGTGAACGCCCTCTTAGAGATATTTTTTCGAAAAAGTACGTGTGAGGTATCTCAAATGGAAGGCGAGGTCTCAAAAAAGAACACCCTTAGAATGAACTTTTTCGAAAAAAGTGCATGCCGATAGCATCCTAGATGGAAGAGGTCTCAAAACCAATTTTCCATCACTGTCTCAAGATGTAATTTTTTTAAAAAGATTTTACTTTTGCGTAGCTCATTTTATAATGTGTTCCAAAAGAAATTTGGAAAAATGTTGTATGAGAGATTTATAGTATTTTTGGAGTACAACTTTATCTCTCTAACTTTTTCATGATTTTGTTGTTTAGACACTCAAAAAGTAGCCCAAATATGGTACGCAATCTTTTTTGGGTGATTTTTAGTGCTTTTAAGCCCCTTTTGCCTCAATTTTTGGGTCGAATTTTGAGGCTATTGGTCGGAGGCCAAAACATTGGACCAATCTTGAAGAGCTCGATTAGGGCTTTCCGATGAGCACTAGAATGCGTTCATCGGCCTCACAGTTTAAGAGATACTAGCCTCCAAACAAGGCTGTTTTTTATACTTTTTTCACAGACATGACTTTTTCACAGTGTGAAATGTAGAGGATCTCACGTCGTGAAATGGAGAGCATCTCACGTCATGAAATGCATCTCATGTCATGAAGCTCTTTTTTTTTCATGGGGAACGAGACGTTTTCACGCCATGAAATAGAGGGGATCTCACGTCATGAAGCCTCTTTTTTTTTCCACGGACGGGACCTTTTCACGCCATGAAATGGAGAGGATCTCACACCGTAAAATACATCTCACATCGTGAAGTCTCTTTTTTTAAGTCTAGAGAGAAAATTAAGTTTTCTTCTGTGGAGGGAATATTTTTTAAATTTAAAATTGGGGAGATATGGACATTTTTCCAAAAAGGTAAGTGGGAATTAAAAAAAGTCAACACTTTTATAACACCCCCTCAAACCCTTCATAAATGACCCCTAAAATGGATAAGTTGAAAACTCATTGGCATCTTTACATTAAATGTTTATTAGCTACTAATGAGTTGTGTAAAAGTGTGATTAGGAATTAATGATTCTAGCTCTATGTTTAGCTCTAAAGAGAGCTAAAAATCACAAAATTGCAATCCATTGCACAGTTTGATGCAATGGATGCAAACTGAACCTAACACACTCTATGTGCACACTTAACAAGCATTAAAAACTAGATTAAAACTAACAAAACAACATATTTAAGCCCAAAAATCATTCTTTCAAAAGATAAAAAATAGTTCTATTTCTCACAAAATCACACACAAATCTCCATAAAAAACACATCTATTTCATGGTAAACCATTACTAAAGACAATGGGCAATAGGTAATGCATAGATTAGAGATATATGATGGAAAAAGCCAAAGGATGACTCCCTGACAGCAGCGCCAAAAATGTTATGGCTTGCCCAAATCCTTGTCAAAACACCTCCAACAAGAAGATTACTCTGGCGAACCACAACTATCGTGGGGATCTTTCCGATGGCCGAGCTCATAACCTTGAGGTCTCCAAGCTCCACCACTCCTTAAGTATCAATTTCAACGTAGCCTCCTACGTGCATTGTCACACCGTCGCGTTACCCTACATGCACTCATCTCTCCTCTCACCTCACTTCACTCACACACACTCACTAGCATGCATTTGAGAGATATTAGCAAGAGGATTACCAAGAGCCACACTCTATTGCGCACAATGGGAGAGTTCTTTGTATTATGAGAGATTTCATGTATATAAATGGCCATAAGTGTTCACACTCACTTAAACTCTGGCCTTGCCCGGGACTTTAGGCTCATAAGAGGCCTAATGCTATTATAATGACTACTCTCATAATATATCCATGAAGTACATCACTTGGGACTTCATCCTAACTTGCTACCACATGCTTTTGAAGCGGAAATCGCCCCATAAGTATACTATCGGACCATTACAGGCACCCATCTAAGTTGTAGATTTGGACATCGTTGCTTCATATCTTAAATGTATGACCTTTTGGTGTGTCTACCTTGACTCCTTGATGTAAGATAATGGCAATATCTCTTGTTAACCCTAGAAATGGGTGAACAAAGACCAACCCTTTGCTACAACCATAGTAATGATGACAACTTTCACAGTTGCCACTCTTGTAACTTGGATGAATGTCTCCTCATAGTCAATGCCATAAGTCGACGCATAGCCCTTGGCAACCAATCATGCCTTATACATGCTCACTAAACCATCAGCGTTATGCTTGACCTTATACACCCACTTACATTTAATTGCCTTCTTTTCCTTAGGCAAAGGCACTAACTCCCATGTTGCATTGGCATCCAATGCTGCCATCTCCTCATTCATGGCATCTTCCCATTTCTTATTTCGAAGTACCTGCTCAAAACAAGTGGGCTCCAACTCCTATATATATCCATCATATCTTAACCTATTTAAATAGGGTACCTAACCCTCGTAGACTTGCATACATTTGGATCACTATGAGGGGTCCTCAAAACTACCCTAGTTCTCTTTACACTAGGAGTAACTATAGATGGAATGCCAAGCTCCTCATCAAGGCTCTGCTTAGAGCTACTAGAGTCACCACCCACATATGAATGACCTGCTGACAGATCAGGCATAAAAGGTTGATCTACCTTTTCCTTCCCTTTGCATAATACATGTGTACCTACATCTATCCTCACCTGCCTAACCATGGGCTAAAATTGGATCGATTGCTAAAGGACTCTCCAAGTCCACTAAGCACCTAATTGCTGCCCTACATGTGGCGCAACATCAACACTTCTTACATTAACATGTTCTGTTGCCTTTATTTTGCTGGTTCATATGAGCTACGCATCTTGTCAAAGACAACATCTCTTCTTACTTGCATCTCATGAGAGTGGCAAGGTTATAACATCTATAACCTTTCTACTCCATAGCATAACCACTAAAGATGCATTTCTCTGCCTTTGGATCTAACTTTGTTCCTACTTCATGAGGAACGTGCACATATGCAATACACCCAAACACTTTCAAGTGAGACGCATCCGATCTTATGCCTGTAAAGGTTTGTTCATTTGTCCTACCATGAACAATTGTAGTGGGTGTCCTATTCATAATGTTTACAACAGTCTACTACTTCTACCCAAAAAGAATGTGGCATATTCTTTTCAGCCATCAAGGCATGTGCCATTTCTGCAGTGTGCCTTTTTTTTCGCTACACCATTTTGCAGAGTGCACCTACGTATAAATTGTCTCTTGATTCCCTGCTTTCTCAAGATATCACTACACTCATTGGAGAAATATTCTCCCCCACCATTTGATCTTAGGCATTTTATTTGCATTCCTTTTTTCTTCTCGACCAAGACTTTAAATCTCTAAAAGTGAGAAAACACCTCACTTTTCTCCTTCATGAAGTAAACCCACACTTTCCTAGTGTGGTCTCATCAATGAATGTAACATAATGCCTACAACCTGCAACTATTGCAGTCTTGGTCGGTCCCCATCCATCTGAATGTATAACATCTAATGTCCTTGCACTGACATGCTTTTCATGTGGGAAAGTGTTGAGATATCGAGCTCAACTAGTGCTATGGCGTGCGGACATTGATAACCTGCCTGGGTGATAGCTTCCACACTTATGCCATAGGCACGGTTGGTGCGATTATGGTTGATATGCCGCCAGTGGATGACAGGCTATGTGACAACCACTTTGGAGTACTAGAGTTATGGCATAGTTATAGCGTCAACTTATATAGTCGGGTTCACAATATAGACAACCTCCTTTGTATGTTGTTGTAGGAGAGTACTTTCCCTTTATGTATGTACTCTTATCTTTTAGTTTATAAGGTTGTAGAGAAGAGAAGAAGATAGAAGAAAATTCAACCATCCATCTCTCTTGTGTCTTGCACTCTCTTGTGTGTGTGTGTGTTTTGCAAGGAACTCAAGCTTTCTCTCTCTCCCCCCCACATTCTCTTTATGGTATCAGAACTCTGGTTCGTGAGAGAGCTGAGTTAAGCAAGAGGTAAAAACAAGGAAGCAAGGAAGTGGTACATGGGAAAGAGCATCATCATCTCTTTCCCTTATTCTTGGTTTAGGTACAACACCCCTATATAGCTTCGAGAGCTACATATCTCCGCCGATTCAGGAGCTCTCTTCGCAAGCTTGCTGGTGCATGTGTGGTGGTATGCAATACTTTGTGTATGTTTTGTAGCCAGAATCGCGTTTCGAATGTGTCTCGGTCTCCGTTCTATCACTGCAAGGTATTTTCGACAGTTTCGGAAAGTTTTGGTTGAGAACTGTCTCTCATTGAAATCTGGTTATTATAGTGCAACAGTGCATTTTGGGAGTGCAAATAGTGTTTGCATATATATTATTGAGATTGGGTGTATTGTCATGTACTTTGGGAGTGCAAATAGTGTTTGCATATGTATTATTGAGATTGGGTGTTTGCATATGTATTATTGAGATTGGGTGTATTGTCATGTACTTTGGTCAAATCTGGTGACTTAGAGGTTGTGCTGAAGTATTGCTGTAGTAGTCACATAAGGTATTATTGTGTTACAGGTTGCATACATAAATTGTCTGTTGCAGATTTTTTATTTGCAAGAAAACATGTCTAGTGACGGAATCAATCAAATTGTCAGTGAGAAGCTGGACAAGAACAACTTCCATGCTTGGAAGTTCAAAATGACCAATTTCCTTGTGGGTAAAGGATTTTGGGACTGTGTCAAAGGATTTTTGGGACTGTGTCGAAGGAGACAATGAGGAGCCTTCTAAGTTGTTTGAAGAGAATTCCACTCTAGCAGACCTAAAGGCATTCAAGGATTGGAACCAGGGTGTAAGGAAAGTCATGTACTGGCTTTCAATTAGTGTCATAGACACGATGATAAGGCACATATAGGATGCCAACACTCCAACAGTTGCATGACAGAACTTGGTACAGATGTTCCAGACCAGCACAAAGGTAAGGAAATTGTAGCTAAAGCAAGAGCTGCATACTGTGGAAAAGAAAAGCATGTCTACCAATGAGTATGCTTTAAAGATCAAGGGTATTTTTGAATCCCTTGGGTCCATCAATGTATCAGTGAAAGATGATGATTTGGTGAGTGTCTATTTGAATGGGCTTGGCAAAGAGTACAAGCCATTCAAGACCTCCATTGCAGTCAGGGAGAATATTCTCAACTTTTGAGACTTGGTGTCGATGCTGCTGATCATAGAAGAAAAGTCTCTAGGTGAGGACTCTTCTTCACAAAGAAAGAACACATCAAAACATGCCTTCTACTCCAATTCAAGTAGAGGGAGAGGTAGAGGTCGTGGAGGTGGTGCCCGACAAGGAAATCAAAATTCTTGATAGCAGTCCAATGATTCACATCAGCAATCATACATAGGTGGAAGAGGCTAGCCTAGAGGCAGGGGGAGCCAAAGAGGCAGAGGTGGTTGGCAAAGAAATCAGAATGCAGATATCATGAAGTGTTATTATTATATCAAACCAGGGCACGTAGCAGAGGATTGCTATAAAAAGCAGAATAACATTAAAATTGGAAAGTTGCAGCAAGGCAACTATGCATCATCTAATAAACAGGGAGGTGATGACAGAAGTGAGCAGTTGTTTGTGATGCAGCACATGCTTAGTTTCATAACAGGAGATGTGTCACATCTCAAGATACATGGTATGTGGATTCTAGCACCTTGAGATGTGTCACATCTCAAGATACATGGTATGTGGATTCTAGCATCTCTAACCACACGACCAGTCATGCTAAGTGGTTTGGAGATATGCCAAAAATGAAAAAACCAGCATCCAATTGGACATGTTGGTAAAGTGCCATTGTCTATGCAAGATGACAAAATGAAGTACTTGGCAGATGTACTTCATGTTCCAAATATTACAAAGAACCTGGTTTCTGTGGACAGATGGTTGTGCAGGGTTTACAAGTGAGGTTTAATCCTCAAGGATGTTTTATGGAAGACTTCAAAATCAGTGTCACTTGGTTGCAAAGGGTAACAGAAATGGTAGGATGTTTACTTTGGATGTGAACATGCGTGAAGTAAAGGCAGCCATGTTTGCGCATTGAATAGTTGTCATTGCAGATATTGACATATGGCACAAGCACATTGGTCATGTGAATGTACAACGACTGAAGTTTATGCAGGCCCAAAATATTGTTGCAAGTTTGCCAAAGTTTAAGGTTAATGGTATGCACAAAGTATGTGAAGCATGCCAGCTTGGTAAGGCCAAACATGCTTTCCTATATGAAAAGCATGTCAGTGCAAGGCCATTAGATGTCATACATTCAGATGTATGGGGACTGACCAAGACTGCAACAATTGCAGGCTGCAGGTATTATGTTACATTCATTGATGACCACACTAGGAAAGTGTGGGTATACTTCATGAAGAAGAAAAGTGAGGTGTTTGCTCACTTTCAAAGATTTAAAGCCTTGGTCGAGAAGGAATAAGGCATGCAAATAAAATGCCTGAGATCAGATGGTGGGGGAGAATATTTTTCCAATGAGTTCAGTGATTTCCTAAGGAAGCAAGGAATCAAGAGAGTTTACATGCAGGTACACTCCGAAACATAATGGTATTGTAGAAAGAAAAAACAGGCACATTGCAGAAGTGGCACGCGACTTGGGTTGAAAAGAATATGCCACATTATTTTTAAAGTAGAAGAGCAACTGTTGTGTGTATTATGAACATGACACCCACTGCAGTTGTTCATGGTATGACGCCTGAACAGAAGTTTATAGGAATAAGACCGGATGTGTCTCACTTGAAAGTGTTTGGGTGTATTGCATATGTGCATGTTCCTGTGATGAAGTGAGAACAAAGTTGTATCCAAAGACAGAGAAACGCATCTTGATTGGTTATGCTATGGAGAAAAAAGGTTATAGATGTTATAACCCTACCACTCGTCGCGTGAGATGCGAGTAAGCCGAGATGTTGTCTTTGACAAGATGAGATGAGTAGCTAGTATGCACCAGTAGTGAAGGCAATAGAAGATGCAGATGTAAGAAGTGCGCCATATGTAGAGTAGCAATCATAGGTGCTTAGTGGACCTGGAGAGGTCTCTAGGAAAAGGTAGATCAACCTTTTGTGCCTGACCTGTTAGCAGGTCACTCATATATGGATGGTGACTCTAGAGGCTCAGAGCAAAGCCTTGATGAGGAGCTTGGCATTCCATTTGTGTGCAAGGAGAAGGAGGGTTGTTTTAAGGACACCTAGCAGTGATCCAGGTGTACGCAAGTCTACGAGAGTTAGGTATTGACAGGTTACGATATGATGGATATACAACCCATCATTATTCTTACATGGTTAAAGCAATATAGGAATTGGAGCCCACTTGTTTTGAGCAGGCACTTGGAAATAAGAAATGGGAAGATGCTCTGAATGAGGAGATGGCAGCATTGGATACAAATGTAACATGGGAGTTAGTGTCTTTGCTTAAGGAAAAGAAGGCAATTGGATGTAAGTGGGTGTATAAAGTCAAGCATAATGCTGATGGTTCAGTGAGCTAGTATAAGGCAAGATTGGTAGCCAAAGGCCATGCGTAGACTTATGGCATTGACTATAAAGAGACATTCAGCTCAGTTGCAAGAATTGGATACAAATGTAACATGGGAGTTAGTGTCTTTGCTTAAGGAAAAGAAGGCAATTGGATGTAAGTGGGTGTATAAAGTCAAGCATAATGCTGATGGTTCAGTGAGCTGGTATAAGGCAAGATTGGTAGCCAAAGGCCATGCGTAGACTTATGGCATTGACTATAAAGAGACATTCAGCTCGATTGCAGCATTGGATACAAATGTAACATGGGAATTAGTGTCTTTGCTTAAGAAAAAGAAGGCAATTGGGTGGGTGTATAAAGTCAAGCATAATGCTGATGGTTCAGTGAGCTGGTATAAGGCAAGATTGGTAGCCAAAGGCCATGCGTAGACTTATGGCAGTGACTATAAAGAGACATTCAGCTCGATTGCAAGAATGGCAACCGTGAGAGCTGTCATACTATGGCTACAACAAAGGGTTGGTCGTTACATAAGATGGATGTAAAGAAGGTTCACAATATAGACCAACTATTTTGTATGTTGTTGTAGGAGAGTACTTTCCTTTATGTATGTACTCTTATCTTTTAGTTATATGGTTGTAGAGAAGAGAAGAAGATAGAAGAAAATTCAGCCATCCATCTCTCTTGTGTCTTGCACTCTCTTGTGTGGGTGTGTGTTTTGCTTGCCAAGGAACTCAAGCTCTCTCTCTCTCTCTCTCCCCCCCACATTCTCTTTAGAAAGCATGTTTGGTAGCTGGCATGCTTCACACACTTTATGCATACCATCAACCTTAAACTTTGGCAAACTTGCAAAAATATTTTGGGCCTGCACAGACTTTAGTCATCACTGTATATTCACATGACCAATGTGCTTGTGCCATATGTCAATATCTGTAATGACACCTATCCCATGTGCAAACATGGCTGCCTTACCTCAGGCATGTTCACATCTAAAGTAAACATCATGCAATTTCTGTTACCCTTTGCAACCAAGCGACACTGATTTTTGAAGTGTTCGTCAACAAGACATCCTTAAGGATTAAACCTCACTTGCAGACCTTGCTCAACCATCTATCTAACTGAAACTAGGTTCTTTGTAATATTTGGAGCATGAATTACGTCTACTAAGGTACATTTTGCCATGCTACAGGGATGATGGCACTTTACCAACATACACAATGGGATGTGCAATATTGGCACCTGTTTCTTCATAACCTGGTTTTTCCATTTTCTACATGTCTTTAAACCACGGACCATGACTGGTCATGTGGTTAGAGGTACCATAATCCTACAATATATCTTGAGATCCTTACACATCTCCTATTATGGAACTGAGCATGTGCTACATCACAAACAACTGCTCACTTCTGGCATAGCTACCTTGTTGCAACTTTCCACTCTTAACGCCATTTTGCTTTTTATACCAGTCTTTTGCAATGTGCCTTGGTTTTCCACAATAATAGCACTCTATGCTATTTGTATTCTAATTTCTTTGCCAACCACCTTAGACTCTTTAAGTCCCCCTTGCCTCTAGAATGGCCTCTTGCACCTGTGTATGATTGCTGCTACTGTGAATCATTAAGGATTGTTATGTCCACAATTTGGTTTTCCTTGTCGGCCACCACCTTGGCCTTAATCACAACCTCTACCTCTCCCTCCACTTGAATTAGAGTAGAAGGCATGTTTTGATGTGTTCTTACTTTGTGAAGAAGAGTCCTCACCTCGAGACTTTTCTTCTATGATCAGCATAGACACCAAGTCCCGAAAGTTGATAATATTCTCTCTGACTACAATGGAGGTCTTGAATGGCTTATACTCTTTGCTAAGCCCATTCAAACAAACACTCACCAAATGATCATCTTCCACCGATACATCTTGTTTTAGTTGTAGTTTCCTTGCATTTATATTGATTTGGAACATCTGCACGAGGTTCTACCATGCAACTGCAAGAGTGTTGGCATCTTGTATGTGTCCTATCATTGTGTTGGTGACATTGATCGAAAACCAATACATAACTTTCCTAGCACCCTGATCCCAGTCCTTGAATGGCTTTATATTTGCCAGAGTGGCATTCTCTTCAGACAACTTTGGAGGTCTCCTTCAACACAGTCCCAAAATCCTTTATCCATTAGGAAATTGGTCATTTTGAACTTCCAAGCATGGAGGTTGTTCTTGTCTAGCTTCTCACTGACAATCTGATTGAGTCCGTTAGACATGTTTGCGAACAATAATTAGAAACCTGCAAATAGACAATTTATGTATGCAACTTATAACACAGTAGTACCTTCTGTTAATTGCTGCACACAGCAGTACTTCAACACAATAGTACCTTCTGTTAATTGCTGCACAACAGTACTTCAACACAACCTGTATGTCACCAGCTCTAACCAGATTAGATGTGCAAACATACATGTATAAACATTGTCTGCACTCCCAAAATGCAATGCTGCACTACAATAATCACATTTTGACCAGAGACAGTTCTCTACTAGAACTTCTCGAAACTATAAAAAATGCCTTGCAGTGTGATCGAACGGAGGCTAAAACGTGCCCAAAATGTAAATCTGGCCCGTAAAATTGGAGTACAAAGTAATATGTACCACACATGCACCTAGAAGCTTGCGAAGACAGCTCCTCAATCGGAGATGTGTAGCTCCCAAAGCTACCGAGGGGCTACCGAGGGGGTGTTGTACCTAAATAAGAAGGGAAGAGATGATGATGCTCTTACCCGTGTACTGCTTCCTTCCTTGTTTGTTCTTACCTCTTGCTTACCTCCTTAGCTCTCACACGAATCGGAGCTCTGATACCATAAAGAGAATGCGGGGGAGATGGATAGCTTGAGTTCCTTGCAAGCAAACACACACAAGAGAGAGATGGTTAGCTGAATTTTTTTATTTCTTCTTCTCTTCTCTGCAACCATATATAACTAAAAGATAAGAGTACATACATAAAAGGAAAGTACTCTCCTACAATAACATACAAACGGTCGGTCCATAGGGTGAACCCGACTATATGAGCTGACGTATAACTATGCCATAACTCTAGTACTTCAAAGTGGTTGTCACACAACCTGTCCTCCACTAGCGACATATCAACCATAATCTCACCAACCATGCTAGTGGCATAAGTGCGAAAGCTATCACCCAGGCAGGTCATCAATGTCTGTCGTAGCACTAGTTGAGCTCGATATCTCAGAAGTCTCTAGTCTCTTGGGTTATAGACGAAAGAAGCTCCCGTTCACAATCCATCTTACACTGTGAATTGTATTTAGAGAGTTAGCACTTATAACGTGATCGAAGATTTCACTCGAAAGCACTAGTGAGTGTTAACACGCTGTGTGGAAGAGGATTCAACACTTGTTGTTCAAGACGTGCGAAAGGGGAAGTGAGCGTTAACATGCCATCCACCAGTGTGTGCCATGTGCCTCGGATTCTTGTAGTAGCCGTGCTACTTGAAGTGCTTTTGGTTTGCCTTAACTGTCGTTAGCTTTTTAGTTGTGCTATTTTTAGCATGCGCCACCATTAGCACGCTTTTTACCAGGGTGCCATGGTGAGCGACGTGGCCACACATGGCATGTTGCAGGTATACTCACGGAAAGATTTGAAGGAGTTGGTGACACATAATAATAAGAGAGTTAGATTGCCAAAGTTTGGGCCTAAAACACGGAGGTGGTACTTGAGGGAGAAACACACCTTCTAGGCATTAATAGAGAACCCAGTTGGATAGAGGCCTGATGTGAAGATATGGAGCAAGAAGGAGGCTATGGAGGAGCAGACCCCTAAGGGCTTTACCATGTGCTGGTAGCCAGTTTGTAGCTGGGATACCATATTAGATGGGATCAATCATCTTTTGGGTGGGAGGATGAGAGGTGGGATTAGATTTGTGGGCTACTAAATAATGAAGAGCTCTACTAGTGCTAGTAGCCACTTTGTAGCATATTAGATGGGATTAATCATCTTTTGGGTGGGAGGATCAGATTTGTGGGCTGCTAAATAATGAAGAGCTCTACTAGTGTTGTGGGTAGGGGTGGAATATGGATGCATCCTTTTACACGTACCAAAGGAACAATTCAGTTCTCAACAAAAAAGGGGGAACCTAGCACCCCCATACTCTTCTCATGTTGACTGTTGTACATGTGGATGGATAGCATACTAATATAACTATATATATATATTTTCCAAAAAAAGAAGTTCTTACTATTTCACACTTGATCCCATTGTTTTAAATTAACTTTTTCCTTGGACTCCTAGCACGAATAAAATCAAAGCAACATTTTCATGGTACCCCCTAAGTATGTCTTTTGCGTAACCAAGAACATGGTTTTTCAAATTTTCCACAATCGTATTATTAAATAATTTGTAGAGCACCAAAATGCAAATGCAGATAAGTCTCAGAGAAGCGTAGCGTGAGAGGAGGAGAGAGCACTAGCAACATGGCCATGGCAGCAGGCATAGGAGTCATGTCGTCTCCGGCCACTACGACTTCGTCGCTCGCTGCATCGTCTTCGTACTCTTTGAAAGACTTCATGCCGGCCTCCGTGCACCTGGCCTTAGTCTCCGTTTCTCCCTCTACTGCCGGAAAGGCAACTAGAAGGGCTCTGTCGGTACGATCCTCATCTGCAGCCGTCGTCGCAGCACCTCCGTCGGACACAAAATTAGAAGACTTGCCCAGGCTTAAGGCCATTTACGTCAGCAAGGTGATTCCGGCGCTGAAAGAAGAGTTCAAGTACGCCAACACTCTGCAGGTATGTCTTGCTGTCCGCCGGAAATACTTCTTCGGCGAGTAGTTTCTGCTGGTGTAGTTTCTGCCCGGTGGCAGAGAAACTTCTTACCGCCGGATTTTTTTTAATTTTTGGACCTGTTGTAAGCTGCGGCTGTGTGTTGTAGGTTCCGAGGGTGGAGAAGGTTGTGGTTAACTGTGGCATTGGAGAAGGCTCTCAGAATGCCAAAGTCCTTGAAGCTGCCATTAAGGACATCTCCATTGTGACTGGCCAAAGGCCAGTTATTACCCGGGCCAAGAAAGCCATAGCCGGCTTCAAGATCCGCGAGGGGGTGCCAGTTGGCATAGCTGTGACTTTAAGAGGAGAGGTAGGTGCTTCTAGTTTTCAGTTTTCCCGTGCAATTTGTTATTTTTGCTTTATTGATCCATGAAACATGCGTTCAGTCCCCTAAGCTCGTCATGCGTTTGTGCTGTTAGCGTTTGATTTAGGTCTTAAGCACTTTAAAGCGCAAAACATGGTTATTTGGTGGTGATTGATCCAGGTCTCTGATCGCCCTAGCAGGAGAATAAGTGCAAGCTTTTTTGTTCAGGCCTTTGATCCCCTTCATGCTAGACGTTGTTAAACTGCCCATAGAACTTGTCTCTAGTCCCTAAACACAAGACCTTGCCACACAATGTCAGAATTTGAATTAGGCTTTCAAACATCGACGGCCAAGACATTGCTAGACTGCTAAGATGGGTTTTTGCAGGTTAATATTTGTGCATGCACAATGGAAAAAGTTTAAGTAACTTACAATAATTTTGAATCCTCTCAAGCTAGGAGAAGGCTTGGCATAGTAAAGATTGAAGTTGTTTGAGCCTTGTTGTAACACGCGGAAGCTCTCGGGGTCTTCTTTCAGCCCTAAACACTACTGTGAGAACATGCTGATGCAAAAACGCAGATAGAAGGGAGAGTAGAGACAGAGAGATATGCTGGAAATTTAGTATATTCACATGGTACAAAAAGGTACCAACAATCTACAGCCAAAGGCTGCCTTCTTGAAAAGGTGTAAATCACCAAAACAGTCCTAAACTTGGACCCATTCCCTAGTGGAATGAATGACTCTATCCTTGAGCACATGTTCCCTTTTATAGCCCCTTTGGACACTTGGAGAACTAGCCGTCAGCCAGCTGACTGGACATTAAATCGAATATATTGATGCTCCTGCAGCTGCAGCTGCCCCCTCTGAGTCCGGAACCACAAAGCCTGGAGAACCCACCTCCTACTGCAAGTAATCAACTTCCACCTGCCTGGCTTTCCGAAAGGTCCCCGTGGAAAGAACATCCTCATCTACTGGAGGTTCTTTGTCCCGAATACAATGAGACATCAGAGCATAAGTGACCTGTAGAGTTTCCTCTGACTGACGAACACAAGAACCACCAACATCAATACTGGAGAGTTCCTGCCAATTGCTGCCATCTACTGGCAAGCTATCCACCATCTGGTCCCGGCAAGCCTACACCTGCAGCGTATCCACACTTAAGTGGCCATTACCAGACTGCCACTCATCACAAACTTGAGGACCTGGGAGAGAGAGTGCTGAAAGCTTGTAAACTCCATTCTCCACTCCGCCTTCCCAAACCACTTGGCCTGTTGCTTTGTCCCGGAGAGCAACAAAATACTCATCAAACTCCACCCGTACGCTAGTCTTGCAAACCTGATGCACTGACAAGAGATGAAAACCAAGTGACGGAACATACAACACCTGGGAGGAATGCTTTCCCCCTCTGCCATCGAGATCTATCTCCATCCTGCCCTCACTGTGAACTGGGATAGTGGATGTATCCCCAGTAAGAACGTGACCAGAAAACCTGTAGAGATCCTGTAAACCAGAGCGGGAAGGAGTCATGTGCCTGGAAGCACCACTGTCTAGAATCCACTCCCGAGTATCCGTCGCGGAGAGTCCTCCAATCTCCTCCCTGCCTGAAGAAAATGAAACAGCGGTGTCCACCACCTCCAGGTGCACAAAAGCCGGAGTCTTCATGATTGCTGCTGAGGAATCTTCACCCTTCTCGGTCTTTCGCTTGGGACACTGCCTCCAATAGTGGCCTTTCTCGCCACAATCATTATAGGTCCTCTTTGCCTTTAGTTTCTCGCGGTTAGTAACGGACTTCTTCTCAGAAGACTTCTTCGATGAAGCCTTTCCTTTGCCCGTGTTACGGCCTTTCGACCGTTGGCCAGTTAAGGCCTCCGAACCTCCACCCGGAGGAGGGTTCGTGAATCGTTCCTCTTGGTCCAGGACCATGGGCACAAGCTCCTCCCATGTGATATGCAGCGGAAGTCTTTGTATTGGTTGATCCTGTCACACAATATGCTCACACCGTCTTCTGTATCCTGAGTTTCGTGAGTTTAGCAATCCATTTCATTTACTTCAAACTTTAAAGAGATGAGAGAGAGAGATATGAACACTGTACACTAGATTGGGTCCCGAATTACCCACTGAAGGGCCCCCTATCCCGATAACGAGATAGTATTTGCTTTATTACTTTAGAGAGAATGACTTTGGACTGTAGATAAGCCAAACGCAAGATCTCGGAGGATCGGAGAGCGGCTGATCTGTACACTGCTGTAGAAACACCTCAATGACTTGATCTTGAGCC
Organism: Cibotium barometz; assembly: GCF_041138505.1. Lineage (NCBI taxonomy): Eukaryota > Viridiplantae > Streptophyta > Polypodiopsida > Cyatheales > Cibotiaceae > Cibotium > Cibotium barometz. The sequence continues at coordinate 69,674,179 of NC_141047.1, forward strand.
TATGCACTCCTCCCAAGGGCATGAGGAAGGGCTGCACACCTGAGGCTCAAAGAAGAAGAAGGTGGACTGTTCTACACACTGTTAGAATGCTGAAAACACATATGAATGCTGAGTTACCTTCACCAGATGACTGCTGAATGTGTTGATGATGCACAGAATGCTGAACACTGATGCAAACAACAGTTTCAGGGCTGGAAACTGCTGTAGACTGTTGCTTCAGGGCTGGAATCTGCTGTGGACAGAAATGCAGGTGTCTGGAGAGGGCTGTGGACTGAAACGCATGAGCAACAGAGGACTGCAGGTCTGCTGCTGTACGGCTGGAGCAAAACGCAGATGGACTGCTGTACGGCTGCACCAAACGCAGGTATCTGCAGGCTGCCAACTACTGGTTTTTGGCGTGGAACTGAGCTGAAGAGTATGCTGAATCTAGGGCATGAACTGATGCTGAATTCAGGGCTGAAAGAGGCTGAGGACAGGCACCTAGGGCTGGGCTGAAGCTATGGATCTCAAGGGCGGAGAAGAAAGCTTATGGGTACTAGGGCTGGATTAGTCTTGGGCTGAAAGCAAGAGAGAGGAGAGCTCTTAGCACAATGAAGACTGAATGAGCAAAAGAGGCTCTAGGCAAGCCTATTTATACTAACTGGAGGTTGGTCATTAAATAAAATTAATATTTATAAATGCCCAATAATGCAAATAATGATAAATAAATACTAATAAATATGGGAAAAATACCAAATAAATCCCAGTAAATTCCCTAAGGCTTTGGGGATGTTCTAAATGATGCACAGGCATATGTATGCATATTATGCAAGATGCAAAGTGCTTTCTGATGCAAACCCTAAGGCTTCTACTGACTCTCCATGCATGAATGATTCTCTCCAAGTGGGTTAAGGGACTTGACTGACTGACTGACCTACTAAGGCTGAGGAATGACCTACGTAGCTCGTGCCTGACTTATCCTGGACTGAGGATGTACAATGGGGTCAAGGCGTACAACAAATATCATCCTATTGGGTTCTAAAACTGTACAACTGCTGCACTTTTGATGATGAGCCATGTTGTCACCATGCACTGAGTGCAGAGTGCATGTGACATTCCCTCCTGATTAGCTTGGCGGCAGGTTCATGGCTTCCAAGTAGTCTGCCAATAACTGGGGGTACTCCTGGAAGAACTCCTCGTCGAGCCATACGGCTTCGTGGGTGCCTCGATCTCGGAACTTCGTATAGAACTGACGAATCCGTCGACCGGAACCATGCTTCCATCGATGAAGAAGGATCTGTTCAGGCTCAATAACTTCTGCCTCGTCTACCACGTCTGGCTGCTGTTCATCTGAAACATCAAACACTTCTGGACCAACATATGGTTTTAGCCAAGAAACATGGAAAACATCATGCATTGTCCAATTGGCAGGCAACTTTAACTTCATTGAGACATCACTTATCTTCTTAACGATAGGAAAAGGGCCAAAACTACGGAATGAAAGCTTGGGACAACGTTTGTCCACTTGTTTCAATCTCTGCTTCATGATACGCAAATAGACCCAATCCCCTTTCTTGAAGTGGACATCTCGTCTAGATTTATTTGCCTGTCTGCTATATGCTTCCTGAGCTTTGGTCAAGCGGTCTTTGACTGACTCAATGATCTCGGAAAATGCTTCTGTGGTTTTATTAGCCTCTAAAGATGGAGACACCATTCTCGTCAAAAGAGAAGAAAAACGGCGACCAAAGGCTGCTTCATATGGAGTCCGTCCGACACTGGATGAATGAGTGTCGTTCAAGATAGCTTGGACCAATGGAAGATAGTGCTCCCATTTGGACTGCTGGTCATGACAGTATGACTTGAGGACATCAAAGGCCAACTGATTATAAATTTCTGTCTGGCCATCTGTCTGGGGATGGAATGCACTAGACAACTGCAACTTAGTTCCGAAGTTTTCAAATAAGGCCCTCCAAAAATGCGAGGTAAACTTGGAATCTCTGTCTGATGTTATGGTGCTAGGCAAACCACAAATTGGATACCAATGCTTGAGAAACAGACGGGCTACGTCCTCGGCTGTGGCCGTATGCTTGCATGGGATGAGCATGCAGAACTTACTAAAGCGATCCACAATGGTAAAACACACTGAGTGTTACGGGATCCAGTGGATGCTGGTAGAGGCCCTACAAAGTCCATAGATATGTCGATAAAAGGTCCGTCGGGGATAGGCAAAGGTTGAAGTAAACCTGCCTTCTTTGTATGGGGAACCTTGACTTTTTGACAAATCTTACAGGCTTGTACATGTGCATAGACATCACGCCTCATCTTTGGCCAATAAAAGGACCGTTCTAATTTCTCGAGGGTACTGTTGATACCCCTATGTCCTCCAACTAAGGAGTCATGGGCATTGTGGAGAAGAGCGGAACGCTTTTCTCGAGTAACACAGAGACGGTTCTTGTAGAACAACCAACCGTTCTGTACTGAATAGTGGCCGTGCTCAGAAGTGAGGGCCAAACTATACTGAGTACCAAACTCAGGGGAGTCGACATATTGGTCTTTCATACTATCCAAGTCCTTCCCCGTGATTTCGAGAATGGTAGCTTCTTGGACTGCCTGGATGCTGGACTTTCGACTGAGAGCATCTGCTACTGGGTTATGCTTACCAGGGATGTATTCAATCATACCTCCAAACTGTTGAAAGATTTGACTCCACGTGGCCTGTCGATCACTCCACTGGGCACTTGGCATAGTCTGAAGCCACTTAAGTGCTTGGTGGTCTGTTTTCACTGTGAAAGCCTGTCCATAAAGAAAAGGCTTTCAATGTTTGAGCGCTGTGATCACACCCAAAAGCTCTTTGTCATATACCGAATAATTCTTTTCGGCGACATCCAACTTTCTGCTGTAATATGCCACGGGTCTATTGTCCTGCTGGAGGACTGCACCTATGGCTACATTGCTGGCATCGGTGATGACCTCGAAAGGTTCGTCCCATGATGCTAACTTTAATACAGGTTTTTCTGAGGCAGCTTTCTGGAGTGCACGGAATGCATCAAGTGCCTTACCTGTAACTGAGACTTTCTGCTTGCGAGCCTTCACCCCCTTGAGCAAGTCGGTAAGAGGTGCTGCAAGGTTGGAAAACTGATGGACATGTGTGCTATAGGCCTGACAAAGACCTACGAATGAACGGATTTCTTGGGCGGTCTTAGGAATATCCCAATCTAAGATCTCTTGAACCTTTGAGGGGTCCAGTCTAATCCCATCGGAACCGATGATGTAACCCAAATACTGAATTTCTTTAACACCAAAGATAGACTTTTTGGCATTTATGTAGAGCTGATTATCTCGCAAAAGTTGCAAGACTTTCTCCACATCTTTCTCATGCTGCTCCGCAGTGGCTGAGAAGACTAGTATGTCATCAAGGAATATGAAAACACACTTCCCAATGTGGACTGCGAAAATCCTAGACATCATCTTATTGAACGTTGCGGGTGCATTTGTAAGCCCAAAAGGCATGACTACGAACTCGTAGTGACCACGCTCTGTCCTGAAAGCTGTTTTTGGAATGTCAGCTTAAAAAATGCGGACCTGATGGTAACCACTCTTGAGATCGATCTTAGTGAAAAACTTAGCACCGTCTAAACGCTCCAAATGGTACTCTATCCTGGGCATAGGAAACTTGTTCTTGATAGTGAGTTTGTTTAATGCCCTGTAGTCTACACAAAGGCGTGCAGACTTGTCCTTCTTTTGGACAAATAGGATAGGTGCAGCAAATGGGGAGGAAGAAGGCCGAATGAATCCGGCTCGGAGAAGCTCAGATAATTGCTTTTCCAACTCGCCCTCTAAAGTCTTGGAAAGACGATAGGGAAACCTGCTAGGAGGGTCTGATCCAGGGACCAAATCAATGTGATGGTCCTCAAGGCGAGAGGGTGGGAGACTGGGTGGGAGATCGTCCCTAAGCATAATGTCCTGGTGTCTGGATAGGAGGTCTGCTAACTGAGGGACTGAAGATGTAAGGGATGCTACTAATGAGGGAGGGGTTGTTTGAGCACGAACATAAAGAAGTGCTCCTTCTGCTCCCTTGCGGATAGCTCACTGAGAAGAGGTCAGGGCAGTACCCATTGCCAATAATTGGTCATGGATTACCTTAACCTTCTTCACAAACGACTGCATGGAAGTCCTTGCTGTAAACTCCAGAGAAAAGAGCTGACCCAATAGGTTGACAAACCGCATTGTAGAGTCCCGTGCAAATAGATCTGTCAGCTTTCTCCAAACAGAAGCAGCACAATCCAATGTTTGCACGGCGGGGGAGACCTCGGGTGAGATGGCTCGTACAAGTGCAGAGTGAGCTTTTGAGTCTTGATTCTCCCAAGTTGAAAGTTCTGCAAGAAAAGCATCCTCCTAGTCCCGAGTCCACTTCCTAGAGCTGGTAGGGCGTTTGGGCTTTTGTTCGTGGCCCTGAACAATCTCCCAGAGTCCCTTGTGTATGAACCAGACCTTCATCTGTAGCTTCCAGTGATCATAGTTTGAACCATTGAGCTTGTCCTCCTTGTTCGTGTAGGGGGAACCATATCTGTCTCAAAGAAGCTATGTCTCAAACAACCTCAGTATTTAAGCAATCCACGTGCTCTCTCAAGCACCTTTCCACAGGATCCAATTAGGGACTAGTAGCCCCCTCCGAAGATGCAGGCTGGACATCAGCAAAAGAAACTCAAAACACACCACCGGGAACCTCCTACTGAAAGGGGGAGGGGATCTTGGAGGGAGAAGAGCTGATGTGCAACTTGTCTGATGCCCTTACTGAATTTGCAGCTAGAACTCCTCCACTTGCCTCTGTAGAAGACAACGCAGCCTGGAGGCTGGCCGACAGCAGTAGGAGGGCTTGTAGATTAAAAAACACAGCTAAGGAAGAAAACGCAGCCACTGTTTGAAGGATCTACAGCCTGGAGAATCTAGGGAAGCAGAAAACGCAAGGCATAGTTGAAGAAGGGGAGAAGCAGATTGTGCAATAGCCAGAGCCTAAGCGTATGATACCATGAAAGAATGTGCACAAGCGGAAGCAAATAAACACGAGAGAGAGAAAGATTGCAAGCAAGCACAAGAGCTTTATTAGCTTGAGGTTACAGAGTACAAGAGCCAACAAATAGGGCACTGTAAGATGATTGAATGAATAAAAGAGAGCAACTCTTATATACTTGTGCATGAACCAGGTTGGTTGTAGAAACAGGCCGACAGGACCTCCACGACAGCATAAGAAGATGCAATATTTTAACACTCCGAAGGTCTTGCGTTTGGCTTATCTACAGTCCAAATTTAGTCATTCTTTTCAAAGTAATAAAGCAAATACTCCTAGCAATAGGAGAGGGCCCTTCAGTGGGTAATTTGGGACCATAGTCACAAGGGACGGGGGACGGTGACGGGGGACGGGGACGGGGACGGGACGGGGGACGGCCATAAGTAGGGAACGGGGACGGGGGAGGGAACGGCACTCAAAAAATAATTTTTTTTAAAAATTTTCTACTCTGCACTTATTCTACTTTGGAAGCACATCAAAATGAGCACAAGTTTACACTAAAATGCTAAGATTTTGAGTCAAAGATAATAATTAAGTAGATATCTGATACAAAATGAGTCATGACTCAAGAGTCAGGACTCAGGAGCCTTAAGGAGGCAAAATGAAAATACAAGGACGGACTCAAATGAGTCAATGACAAAAAAGTGCTGAAGACTGGAGGCTAGAGGCTAGAGCTAAGTAGTAAGGCCCATGAATCATGATCCATGAATGATCATCCACGTGAAGTGCTCGCCTCATGGTCATGGGTAGCTTGTGCGGCTGCCAAAGAAGCATCAAGCTCATCCTCAGTCTCATCCTCACTGGCATGCTGCTCCTGCACCTCATCCTCCCGTTGCTCTTCTTGTTGACTCATCTCCCACTCGGTGAAGGAATCTGCCTTCTTGGTCATGCTCTTGCAAAGCATTCGCAAGTTCGCGCTGACGAAGACAAGGTCATTGGCACGCTCTACCCCGAGTCGGTTCCTCTTCCTAGAGGCAATGTGGCTGTAGGTACTCCAAAGTTGCTCCAAGCAAGAGGAGCTGACGGCCTGGCTAAGTATGCGGATGGCAAGCTGCTGCAGCTCCGGTCCATCTGAACCAAAGTCCTCCCACCATAGAGCAGCACCAACTTTGGAGCGGTCAACCTGTGCATCATGACAGCCATAGGAGCCATGAAACGACCTGTACATCGAAAGCTGGTCCCTGATCTTGCGCCTAACCGATGCATCAGGCACAAGACGATCCAAGATGATCCTCCATCCAGCGCTCACCTCCCGGTCGCTCTCCTGCTTGTTGCCTTGGAATTCTGGGTCCACCACATAAGCTGCTGCATGCAATGGAGAGTAGTAGGAATTCCACCTTCCTAGACACAAGGCATGGATCTCCTCGTATCTGTCTTCGTCAGGCACGAAGTCTTTCAACTTCTCTATCATGCGATCCATGGCCTCGTAGACCTTGCCTATGCATGGCTGCATAGCGTCTACAATCCTCAACAGGTGGACTATGGGCCTCACCATAGCATCTGTGGTCTTCACACGCTCCCACCAAGAGGCGTCATCCGCCCGTAGCCTACACTCTTGGCCAGTGTTTGTATGGGACTCTTGCATGGCGACAAACTCGTCGCTAAGGAAAAGCCCCCTCAAAGCACCACTACAATCCTTCAACCGGCCCAACATGAGAAAGTTGTAGGCGAACCGGGTGTCGGAATATTTGAGAAGAGAGAGACAGGACCTCTTGTTGAACTCATGCCGAAGTCTTTGGTGGTTGAGGACAAAGGAGACCATGGTGTTGGCCTCCTCAATGAGCGGGCTGATCCATGGTAATGCCCCGATGTCCTTGAGGAGGTTGTTTAGGCAATGAGCCATACAAAAGGACACCGTGACATGTCCATACATACCTTGGAGAATAGCTCCCGCCGCCCTATTGGAAGGCTCCCCATCCGCAACAAAGCCGACTACATGCTCGGGGCCAACGATCTCCATGGTGGTAGCCCACTCCGCCGCAAGCACATCCGCGCTCTTCCCAGTGCCGGATGCATCATGAGATGAGATGAAGTACATCTCTCCACGGGAATATGCAACCATGCCGTGAATACTCTTCTTGCGGGTGTCACTCCATCCATCCACAATGAGGGAGACTCCGTTCCTCTCCCATTGCCGCTTTGTGTTGTCGGCCGCTTGCTCTACAATGCGCTTCTCCTTGTCGAGCAATGTAGTGCGCAAGCTCTCGGATGAGGGGGGCGTATAGGTTGAGCCATACTCCCCAATCTTCTTAACCATTACCTTGAAGTATTCCGACCTATTCAAGAAAGTAATTTACTAATGAGAAGGAGACTAGGATGATGAAAACATGAATGATGAATTGGCAATGATCGATTGCACTTACCTAGCCGCTTGAAAGGCAATGTGGTCGTGGAAGAAGAAGCGGGCCACCGCCATATCCACCTCCTCCTTCAACTTGGGGTTCCAATTCTCCCCAAGTGTAGATTGTCGCCGTGGGCCACGTAATGATTGAGAGGCCGTGGAGATGGAGGGTGCCGGTGTCGTGGATGGAGTAACATTCCGACTTGATGGCGAAGGTGATGGTGTGCATGATCCCGATCCACCACATGACTCCATGGTAGAGGCTTGAGTTCCTCTCCCCATCGTCGCGGGATCCACGGCCACTCGTGGTGTCCTTCTTGTCGCTTCGACCGCTTCGTAGACGCTAAGCTTGTCAAGAAGTTCCCGTCTCTTCTCGGGCGTGACATTCGTGCAAAACCTCACCTCATGCCCACTCTCATGCAAGAGGTGGGCTCGCACTTTGTCGGCGCCACCCGTTCGCCGGTACGGGCAAAGCTTGCATACCCATGGCCGAGAACCGCCTCCATGAACGGATGTGGTGTAGTTTACCTCCTCCCACCATGTCCATCCCGTTGTCCTTCTACGAGAAGCCCCGGCACGTGAGGAGGATGCCATGGTTGAAGATGGCTTGCCGCTTGACTCTTGAGCCTTGAGGAGTGTGAGAGAGAGAGAGAGAGAGAGAGAGAGAGAGAGCCTTGAGGAATGAGAGAGAGAGAGAGAGAGAGAGAGAGAGAGAGCCTAGAGGCTTGGAAGTTGGAAGAGTCAAGACTCAAGAGGCTTGAGGGAGAGGTGAGAGCCTAGGCCCTAGAGCTTGAGCAATGAGCAATGAGCAATGAGCAATGAGCAATGAAGCTTGAGCAATGAAGCTTGAGCAATGAGCAATGAGCAATGAACTTGTGTGTGGCAGCTTGTAGCCTTGTGGGCTCTTATATAGATAGGCAAGAGAGAGAGAGGGCCAAGGCCCAACAGCCATAAACGGCTAGTAGAGCCCAAGCCCAACAGCCATAAACGGCTACAGTGGGGCAGGCACGCGGCACGCAGGCGCAACGGCCAGAAACGGGCGCAACGGCCAGAAACGGGCCGGCGCAACGGCTATCTGCCGTCCCCCGATAGCCGTCCCCGACAGCCGTCCCCCGTCCCTACGGCGTCCCCTGCGCCGTCCCCGGTTTGAAACGCCAGACAGGGGACGTCCGTCCGTCCCCGTCCGTCCCCGTCCCTGCGCCGTACCGTGACGGCGTCCCCGCGTTCCTAGGCGCCGTCCCCGCCGTCCCCTGTGACTATGTTTGGGACCCAATAAGGCGTACAAAGCTCTGTGTGTGTGTGTGTGTGTGTCTATCTCTCTCTCTCATCTCTTAAAGTGTGAAGTGATAAAGTGGATTGCTAAAGACTCACGAAACTCAAGATAAAGAAGGCGGTGTGAGACTTTGTGTGACAGGATTCTACATCTATGCATAATTCGGCTGCATGTTACATTGGTATCAGATTCAGCCTGTCCACACACACCGCATCCTAGCGTGAGAGCATCCTTGGATGGTTAACTTCGCTCCGGCACGACCACCGACTTCAGAAAAATGTCTAGATAGGAGAGTACACATCAGCAGGAAGACGTCTCCCTCGAAGGAGACCATGCTCTTTCACCAACAACAGATACCATAGCTCTACTCCGAGCACAAAACCAACTTCTCATGGAGCATCTCCAACTCTTGGAGGCTACTGCAGTAAAACCCTCTTCACTAGCTACTCTCGACTTCATCTCTCTTATGTTAGATGGAACAACAAAGACGAGAGAATGAGGCCAGATGGCGGGAAGAAAAAGTTGAAGCAGAAGCAGGAAAGCAACAAGAAAAAGCAGATAGACGGGACTATGAGGAAGCTCAACGTAGGCTTGAAGAAGAATGGCGTCAGGTTGACCTCGCAGCTCGAGAGCACTAATGAGAGCTTGATCGAGAGTGAATGATACTTGTGAACACAAGTGGAAAAGAGAGGCCATGCATCTGCAATTTCAACACACCCTCTCTTCAGTTTCTCCATCCATAGATACCACCGGCCAGACTCCCGCAACGTCAATAATCGTCATCTGAACTCAACCAAATTTCAATAAGGATGATGACAAGTGTGATCATTTAGCTGTCAATCAATTTCTTCATCAGCTTAATGCATATTTTCCTTTGACAAAGCTAAAGATTCTCAAGATAAAGTCCATGTAGTGGCTCCCGACCTTATGGGTGGGACACTTACTTGGTGGCAGCATTGGTCTAGTTTACATACAGACCAGACCACACGTGTCACAACTTTTTATTGAGATACCTTCGTCCATGACCTAAAGACTTGATTTCTCCTTCCTTAGTACTTGACCAACCTAGCAGATGAGTTCTATGGACTCAAACAGAATGGGTCACTCGAGGTTCAGTTTTCCGGTAAGGTTATCACTTTAGTATAGCAGTTAGGGTTATTTGAGAGGACCAAGATGGATCAATTCATTTGTGGATTGGATCCTAACATTCGATTCACAGTTCGCAACTTTGAACCTAACACATGACCAGGCTTTGACTTTCGCTCAAAATGAAGAAATAAGGATGAATGGAGGTAAGCCAAAACAACTGTAGTCTAGTACCCAAACCCAACCAGGGAAGGGTACTCTGTCTTCTAAAGATGCTAAGATAGACAACAGTTCTAGCTCTAGTTCAGGGGGTAAGGAATCCAAGCCTAAGAAAACCCTTGAGGAAAAGGCTAAAGTAGACATCATTGGAGGATATCTTCCTCCAGAGAAGCAAAGGAAGTCCTTGTCAGAAAATCGATGTTTTTATTGTCATACCATTGGGCGTGGTAATAAGGATTGTCTGAAATGGCTAGCAAAGCAAGCCTTCAAAGAGCCTTCCGCCACAGTCGCCACAGTATCTCCTGCTCCCCTAGCACCGCCTGCTACCGCCAATGCGGTTCAACTCTTACCTTCTATGCATCCCATGCCATCCATGGTGTTTCATGCTAAGCAAGAGGGTGAGGCTGTAGCCACACACAATGCGCTTATGGATCTGCCAAGGCATTCCTTTGATTTCAATTCTCTAGGCCTGACAAGCTATCCGCAAGGGAGTGGAAGGAGCATTGAGTTATGTTCATGCTCAGACAGCTTCTGTCTCATCGATAACAACTGTCTCATCTTCTTCTTTAGTCCCTCAGTTGGCATATCTCCTTTTTCATTAAGACATTTTACTTAAGGACGATCTCCCACCTAGTCTCCCCCCTTTCGTCTTGGTGATCATCATATCAATTTGGTCCTTGGGGCAGAACCTCCTAGTGAGTTTTCTTATCATCTTTACAAGACTTTCAAAGGCAAGCTAGAAAAGTAGTCAATAATCACAACACTCATTTGAAGCCTGTTCTTTATGGATGAGTTTTCACAGTCAAAACAGACACCAAGCACTTCAGTGGCTCTCGACGATGCGAGGTGCCCAGTGGAGTGATCGGCAAGCCGGAGTGGGATCTTCCACCAATTTGGAGGAATGATCACGTACTTGGTTAGCATAACCGAGTGGCAGATGCTCTTAGTTGAAAGACCAGCATCTAGACCATGCAGGAGTCTACCATTCTCAAGATCTCTCGAAAAGACTTGGATAGCATAGAAGATTAGTATGTCGATTCCACAGAGTTTGGTACTCATTGCAGTTTGGCCCTGCTTTAGATTATGTAGGAGAACATCATTACCTGGAGCCTCTGAATTCTCCTCCAATCCCTCCTACCGAGGTCTGGCCCTAGAAGGGGATCCCATACATTACTGCGAGCGCTACCCAAGGCTCAAAGAGCCATCCTTTCGTGTTAGGTTCCTAGAAGTGTGTGTGAAAGCACCATCTTTCTATGAGGGATAAGAACCCTTATCCTTTTTGTCAATCTAGCCTGGGCTACCAGGCACATGGTGAAGATTGAGCGAGAGGAGGTGACACACACACACACACACACACACACACACACACACACACACACACACACACATGCACTTGCATGCATGCATGCACGTATATATGTATATAAGATGGGACTATGTCCACTGGATCTTTGATGTGAGTAAACTGATGCCTGGAGGCTATTGAATGAGAGTTATTCACGAGTGAGCGCTAGAAATAAAGAACGAAAGAAAGAAAGTTATATTAAACGTCTACAAAAGGCCAAATTGGCCTATGAGACTGAAGTGTTGCAATGTTTCCATGATATATATCTCATCCTAGATAGTGCAAAAATGAAATGAACTGAATGTAAAAAGGTAACACCTGGTGGGTACAGTGAGAGAGCTAAGTGATAGATGAGGTAATGTAGAGCTTCTTAGGGTGCACCTTTGCCTGGTAGTGGTCCATGTAGAACATTGGCCATGGGGCGATCAAGGGTAGCTGCCAAGAGCATAGTTATGGGAAACAGGGAGACGGAAACGAAAACAGAAATGGCAATTTTGAGGACGGGGGAAACGAAAACGCCAAGTCATCCCAGGTTATCCTAAGAGGGGGGTATGGGAAAAGTCTAGTGTGTACATACTACACTGTATATTTATGAATCATGATTTGAAACTTACAATTTTAAACTCTAAAGGTGCATGAGAAATCAAAGCATTTAGAAGTTAGAACTTCGCATAATCACAAAATAAGCTAAATCCATCACTCAATCAAGAGTCAAGACCAAGTCCTTAGTGACTAGCCATTACAAAAAAGAGTATATATATATTACAAAAAAAGATTAAAATGAAATGTCAAAGGAAGCTACTCTCTAGAGCCTAGACTCTAGATTCTAGAGTCTTGAGTCGACTCCTCAAGGCTCTTCTATGCTATAGAAATAGTCTCATCCTCTTGAAGCTCATCCTCATGCTCCTCCTGTGGTGGAGCTTCTTCCATGCCATCTTCATGTGTTTGACCATCGCCCTGTGCCTCCTCAACTACATCACCAATGATGGAGCCCGTGTCTATCTCCGATTTATGAAAGCCAATGTATTTATCATACGTGTACTCATGCTTCATGCAAGTTTGCATTAACAAAGACGAGCTCATCTGCTTTCTTGCTCCCAAGGCGATTCCTCTTCTTTGAGTGTATGTGACCAAAGGTACTCCATAAACGCTCCAAAGCTTATGAAGAGCACACCTGCCCGAAAATACGAATGGCCTGGTGTTGAAGCTCTGGCGTTTTTGTACCATTGTCTTTCCACCAAGTGACAACACCAACATGAAATCTACAACATGACAATTTGAAAAACCACAATTACACTTCAAACATGAAATAAAGATTCATATGACATAGATTTAAATAAAGGTTTAAAATTCAGCTTTCAACTTGTCATGTTGTGTGTCACGTCCAAACATTCCCTCTTTGTTGCGGTAGTTTGCAAGCTGATCCTTCACCTTGCGTCTTTTCTCTGGAGTACCAACCAACCTTCGCAAAGTGGCATTCCAACCACGTACCACCTCACCGTCTACTTGCTGTCGTCTCTCCTTGTGTTGAAACTCTCGATCAAGCACATAGGTAGTGGAAGCTGTATGTAGTGGAGAATCATATTGGCTCCATCTACTCACTGCAAGATCCTCCAACTTTTGTCTTCTATCTATATCGGTCTCTATATCAAACGAATGTTCTCAACCATCCGATCCATGGCCTCATAAATCTTCCCAATGTAAGGCACATCTGCATCCACATGCTTCAAAACCTTAACAATCGACCAACATAACTTGAGAAGATGCTCCACATAAGGCCAAAACTCATCCTGTGTAATAGTAGCATAGCAAAGTTGCCCAAGTGCTTGCCTATGAGTAGGCCACGACTCCCAATCAGGGCATGCCATCATCTGCTTTAGGACTGGTCTCACATGAAAGAGATGACGAAGCATCATGAAACTGTATACAAAGTGGGTGTTGGAGTACTTCAATAACTCTTTCTTTGCAAACTTGCGATATAATGCAAGAGAGTAATGGTGGCGGGTTATGAAAGAAACAACCTCTTTGCCTGTGTCAATGGTGGCCTTTATCCAATGCAACTTTCCAATGTCTTTAAGCAAGTTATTGAGACAATGTGCCATGCATGGACTCCATGTAATGTACCTCTGCTCCAATAAGGCCCTTGCTGCCTTGCTGGTACTCTCACCATTTGAAACAAATTGAACCACATTTTGTGGACCCACATACTCAACAACCTCACTCCATATCTCATATAGCACAGGAGCAGTTTTTTGTCTCACCCTAGCTTCTGTAGACTTTATGTAGAGTGGATTCCCTCTACATGCTCCAAGAACGCCTTCTAATTAATGGCTGCGTATATCACTCCACCCTGCCATTAAAGAGACCCCATACGTGCTCCATTTCTCCTTCACAGGTGCAATGGCTTCATTGATGGATGTTATCTCATTCTCAAGCAATTTCTCCCTCAAGGAATCATGAGAGGGTGGAGTGTATGTACCACCAAATGCTGCAATTTCAGCCACCATCTCTTTGAAGAATGGTGAGCGGGCAACATTAAAAGAGATCCCACAAGAGTAGAAAAAACGTGCTACTACAGCATCAACCTGTGCCTTTCTTTGTGGATGCCATGCTTTGTGAAGAGTGGACTGCCTATTGGTGCGGATCACACGTACCTCTTACTGTCACTGGCGAGCTCCACACCAGCACCCACACAGCCCCGCATACAACTTTCTACTTCACCCATGACTTGGTAGACATATATGAGCATCATGTATATGACGGGCTATTCCAGATGGATCCCCTGTCACCTCTAGACACACTCACCACCTAGCTGTCATCTCTACTACATACGGCCGCCACCCGCTACTTCCCCCATCATACACACATTGCACACACAGATAGATTTGGGAGCATGCCCCAGAATTGGTGGTATGATGATGAGTGCAGAGAGCTATATAGACACCTCCATGCCCAGAGAGCACTGGGGACCATTACACAGAGACAGGCGAGCCGACAGATGAGGATCCTCACACGCTGTAAGAGGCGTGCATATGAGGAGGCACAGTACTGGGATATATACCACCTACTCATGAGCAGAGATGCAGCCACTGCATGGCGCAGGATGAGAGAGCCTCGCCCTAGGATCCACACACATGGCACACATATGCAAAGAGCCTCTACCATATCCGTCAGCAGCCGCCCATACCACAACCGCAGGAATCCTGCCCTACCACCTCTACTTTCTTTACCGCCTCGATGATAGAGAGAGCTATCCGCCGGTTACAGCATGGGAGATCGGCTGACCACACAGGTATACAGAGTGAGCATCTTATTTATGCAGCTGACACATTGGGAACCTTTGTTGCTCATCTCTTTAATAGGGCACTAGTGGAGGGCCTACCAACTGAGTGGACTATGCACACCATCGTGCCTCTCCACAAAGCGGGAGACATGCTAGACCCTAGCAACTACAGGACTATCATGATTGGTCATACATTGGCCAAACTTTATGGCGCAGTGCTCGAGGTAGAGTTGAGCTCATATGCAGAGAAGGAGGGACTGCGAGCACCAGGGCAGGCTGGATTCCAACAAGCTTTCTCCACTATTGACCATATATTCACTCTGAGATGTCTGATTGACCAGGCTAGGGCGCGGGAGAAGAGATTATACTGCTGCTTTGTGCATTTCCGCCTAGGTTCACTGAGTCGGCTGGCTGGGTGGAAGTAGTCTGGTTCTGCTGTAGGATGTCTTGGATCTGGATCTGTAGACCAGATGTCTGCTGTGGGGGGGGGGGGGGGGTGCGTCGAACTGTGGCGCGTGTGACGACTCTGCTGTGTCTCAGCGGGATGGCTCTGGTGGGTGCATCAGTGGTCCTGTCCCCTCCGTTTCTGAGAGAGAGAGAGAGAGAGAGAGAGAGAGAGAGAGAGAGAGAGATTCCTAACCTTCTTGACATTGTTGTTCTACTGTGATTTGTTCAGCTGATGTATTCCTTTTTGGATCGCCTGCTAAATCTGGTGCTTCCACGTACACGAGACTTCTTGGGAGTCAACCCTTACAGCTTTGATGGGAAGGGAAACTATAACCTGGGCCTTAAAGAGCAGGGTGTGTTCCCAGAAATCAAATTCGACAACATCGACAAGCCTAGAGGGATGGACGTATCCATTGTTACCTCAGCAAAGACAGATAAGGAAGGTCAAAAGCTGTTGACATTGCTGGGCATGCCATTCCGTGCAGGTGACATATCTAAAAGGCCACCTGTTGTTAGAAAGAAGAAAGGAAGGTTTTTTATCAAAGGTTCGAAAGGTGGGAAGACTGCTGGCAAGAGTGGCAAGAGTGGCAAGAAGAAATAAGAAACATGAGGTACAAGGTGCAAGTTTACTTTACCATGTAATTGCTGGCCTGTTTGGTGTTATTTGATCATTGGATGGCCATTTTCTTTGCTGGCTCACTGTTCTGAAATATTTTTCCCGTTTGTTCTGAATGTGTCATTAAGAGTTCATTGGCTTTCTCAAGGTAGCTAGGATCCTATTTGTCAAAGTTTCAGTGGCATTCTTTACATAGTCAGCTGCTGTCCAGATGCCCTTCAAAGAATGTTGGAGGGCTACTACCAACCAATTTCGTTGGCAGGAAGTGTTGCAAATGTTTTGTGCCTACCCTATACAAATATTGGTCAAGTAGTACAAGATCATTTTGTACAAACAGTACTGGAATTTTTTGACGAGTACAAGGGAGGACTGAGTGACAATCAAGCTGGTGCATGGGCCAAGGACACATGCGAGTAGCTTCGTACCTTGCCTCTTTGTCTTACTAATTTGGCAGTAATATTTCTTTTTACCTTTTGCCTAGTAAGAGAGTAGTTTTTTGCTTGTGTATGTCAAGAGTGTGGTTGGACACATGAAAGACCACACACATTCCGAATTGATGGGTTGACTTTAAGAACAATTTCTTAAGGGTTTATTGAAGCTTTGCGCACTGATGGGAGGCATCGACAGTAGAAGATCAGGTGTTGGCTATATCTTGAGTCTTACTCATTATGCCATTTCAAGGTCACATGTCCAGTGTCATGTTACACCACATGCATTGTGTCATATGTAAAATGTTATGACTCATGTAACTTGTCTTGTGTCATATATGTCAAAAAGTTGGCCTAGAATAAATTCTGAAGCTACTGTGGTGAGGGGTGGGTTACTTTTTAGAAGTAAATTCATGAAACCCAAGCATGCATGCCTTCTATTTTGCCATGATCACTGAAGTAAGAGTGATGATCTTTATGTTTTTTACTTGGTCTTTTAATGAATAGCACGAATGAGGTAAGGCAAATTCTTGAAGACAACAGAAACCAGCCTTACTTCATAGAAGTTTGTGAACCTAAAACGTGTGAAATAGTTGGGAAAGATATCCTTGATTTTTACTAAGAAGTGATATTGTTAAGCATCTGAACTCCTTTACATCTGATTTTGAATGTCTCTGTCAAAGCTGGTCTTAAACATGATAAGAATTAAGCCTTCATGAACTCTCTATCACACCCTTTCCGAGTTGAAAGGTTTACAATGCTTGTTCTTGTTCTTGTTCTTGTTCTCCTTGTCCTTCTCGAGTACTCCTCCTTTCTTCTTATGGCTTGACGTCCATTGAGCTCTTGCCCAAATTTCCGCTTTTTGTGTGATTAGGTGCATTTTATGCTTTGAATAGGAGCAATAGACAGCAACAAAGTAAAAAAACTGACTTCTCACGTACTCTCTAGAAACAGGCCTCTAGAGTATTATGCTTTGCCGACTGCAAAGCCACTAGATAAGAGATAGAGATGAGCTTTAAGAGGCCACCACTGAGTTATGTCTCTTCTTGCACAATTGTAGATATCTTGCTATTTCATCGTGCTTGTAAATCTCTTGGTATATACTACATTCAAGTAAGTTCTCTTGTAACATTGTACAAAATAGCCTTTGAACAGTCTTTGCATAAAGAGACGAAGGATCGTTACATTAAGCCTCTTGAATATTTGAAAACATGCACCCCTTGAGTGTATTTGACTACAGGGCTAGCCCTGCTTTTGCAATGAATGGGCCATTTTTGATGAAGAGATAGCTTTGTCCTTTGTTGAGCGAGCTATTCATGGGATTGATCATTGATAATGTGTTTCGGATTTGAAGAATATTAAGAGCGAATCTACATGGGATGGCACTTCATCCCTTGTGGCTAATATTGAGCCCTACCATATAGAGTAGTGTGAAAATTTGTTGGAGCAAGGTAAGGCAACACAGACCCTAAGGAGGCACCCTCATATTGCATAGGAGCAGTGTGACAATTCGTAGTAAGGAAAGGCACCACAGACATGCTCTCTCATATTGCATACCTCTTCCCTTGATAACATGGTGCTATAATTATGACAGTTGCTGCTATTCACTAATTTTACTTGGTAGGGGCATGTGCCCCACCAATTCAAGAGAATATGGCGAATCGGTCATGCCTGCCATGATCCCATACATGCGGCCTCTAGTAGATGGTATTGGAAAGGAATGGCCCACGCCCTCTTGTTTGTCGAAGGTGGCGAGAGGTCTGAAGTTTGGGCTAGTAAATGCTCCAAACTCTTGGGTTGACATGTTCAATGACACAATTCGACTATAGCAAAGTCCTACTCTCTTTTTTTCTTGGACAAAGATTCTTCTGTTAGTTATGTGAAAAAAAATGGCCAAGTACAAACTCGTCCCCAAATGGGAAACGAGAGTGAAGATGTATTAAGGGGATGATGCCATAGTCACAGGTGATGCTCGTCTTGGGCCTTCAAGACGGGGGAATGGCGTCTTGGCCTCCCTTTCATGTGGGGATGCGTCCCTTTGCAGGGGGGACGTCCCATGTGCCATCCCTCACCAGGGAACGGTCGCCCCCTATCAAGGGATGTCTTAAATTTGTTGGACGAGGGTGTTTGGGGACGTGAAGAAAAAAACATGAATTTTTCTTTCTGGAAGGCTTTGCCTCTTAGGTTTTAAGTTTTATTGTTTTAAAAAAAGCTCGTGGCCGAAGTGCGAAGATTGCTAAGTGATCCCTACTCTCCTTCATCTCTGCTGTGCACACTTGCTCTCCTCCGTCTCTCCTCTACAGTGTGCACACTGCATAAGTTCTTTAGGCTTGAGTGTGCCAAAGCTCCATGTAAGCAGCTGCCATCAACCTTCAATGGCCTCAAGGGTTCAGGTTGGTCTTGGTGGGAAGAGGTGAATGGCTAGAGACATGTCCCGTCCCCATCCCCCCCTTCATTTCCTCAAGGCGTTTCCCATCCCTAAACCCTTATGTGTCCCTGTTCCCGTCCCTCAACTCATGTGACGATGGAGGATGCTCTTCTCCTTCGGTTGGCCGTTCCAGGGGGAGAATGCTATCTCATACAATGGAGGGAGGGGAAAACAACCACACAAGTGGTCTATAATGCTAAGTGGGCTTGCCACCACTACCTATAAGAAAGGGACCGTGCTGTCAGATCATCAAAAAGGCCTCTCGATGCTTCTTCATGCAGTATGAGCCACCTTTAAGCTGCCCCCATTGAACACGGAGGTATGAATGATCTCAAGCGAGATGCTTCGGATAGACTCCAATGTGGTGGGGTGAGGGTGCCTTCGATGACTTTGTTGCATCGAGCTCTCCATATATGCTACACCACTATACTGCTACAAATCTCCCATCTCTAGCTAGAAGCAAGAGTCTAGCGACCGTAGAAAGAGTTGAAACTGGCATGGTAGAAATGCGAAGGTGAGACCTGAAGGGCTAGTCCCCCACCTTCTTCCTTATATGGCTTGACAATCGTGGCCTCAATGGCCCATGCAAGTGTGCCCCACATAACAATACGGGTGGAGGCGTGATCCATGGTGAAAATGTATAGGATCCTTTGCCAAATCTGCTCAGCCTTCGGGAAATCCCAAAGACAATGACATTGGGACTCCTGGGGATGGCCACACCTTAGATAGAATGTTGGCCTACCCCCAATGGCCAACCAAGTGCCAACTACCAAGCTCCTATGCGCCAATTGCCACATGAAAAGAGTGATCTTCTGCGGCCAAACACTATCCCACAGCTGCTTCCAAAATTTTGGGAGAAAGTGCGACAGTAGGTCTTGGGACTATCAATGTCTTGTTCCTCCACCTGTGACATCTGAATCCTACAGCCCATCCATGCAGTGTAAGCAAAAAAGGGGGTGCTAGGCATCTCCTCACTATACTGTGGATCATGCCGTCCACTCTCTCCAGTCCCACTAAAGACTTGTAAAAGGCATGCCCTCCCAAATCCATAGTCACTAGAGTCTCTCTCTGGCTAGCTTGTCCGGTGAAGGGTCGATGTGCTACTCATGTGCATGAAAACCAATCACCCTCACCCTCTGCAAGGTGCATCTCCTGAAATCCTCTAAGGGGGTCTCTATTTTCTCTAGTATGCCATGAAGCCCAATAGAGAAGGTGAGTAAGGTGGACCTCTCATCTATGCCATGAACTGCCAAGGATATATCATGCCTGGTGAACACTCCCAACCACCACAGCAGGGGAGGAGGGTCCGGTATCGAGGCCACCCCCTCTAAAGGGATGGAGTCGTCGATGTTGAGGCTAAGTCTGTCTCTGCCCTGAATCCTAGTAAGGGCCCTCTCTTGGGCCTCTGGGGCACTTGTTTGAATGTAAGTCAATCCCCAAGTGACCTCTCGAAAAGTCTTGGACGTGGGTTTCGATGGAGAGTAATCACTATCGGTCTAGATGGGCAAGAATCTTGGCCTCCATATGTAGCCACTCTGTTCAAGCCTTGGAGTATGCATACTCTGGACTCCACCTGTCATAGTGTAGGTATCTGTAGGAGGGGGGAAGTGCTACTACCACTGAAACACGAAGAATACAAAAAGTAACACCTCCAGGTTGGAGGACACCATATCCCCTGCTTGGTCCCCCAGGCCCGAGCCACCCAACTCCATTTGAGCCAAAGGCCAGAGGTGGGTAAGCACATCATGGATACACAAGTCGTGCAAATGGTGCGAGAGCTCTATGGCCTGCCCTTGAATAGCAGTGGACATTGACTCCATGCTCTAGTCAATTCTCTGTGCTGCACTTAGTGGGAAGGAGAATATAATCACACCACTCTCTAGGGTGGATGGTTTGGAGTGATATAACACGACACATATGCGAATGGGACCCACCATATCATTGAACATGCCAACTCCTTCGACGGGGAGGCATTGGAACAAACTATAGTCGATTGGCTGTCCCAACGCCCTGGGGGGCTGCCTGGCGACTCAGGAGTGAGAGCCTTCAAAAGCAGAAAAACAATGGATCAAACTACAGACTGAGCTGGCCAGCTATCTTCGCTCCGAGTCTGGCCAACCAAGGGGCGATGAGAGTGCTCTAGAGAGGCGAAGGGAGGGGAGGAGGGGGTTCCGATATAGTCGGAGCAAAGGGAGATGCCAAGGGGGAGAGTCGGAGCGGATGGGAGGGAGGTGGGAGGAGGGGGGAGGGTGAGGGATGGGCAAGGGCTACGAAGTGGGAATAGGGGGAGAACAATTCGCCTGCTAGGGGGCTCCGATGTCGAGCCCGTCGTTGCAGGTTCTGGAGGGTCAGCTAGCCTCTCTCGGGAAACTAAAAGCCTGAAGGGGGATCTCGACGAGGTAATGGTCTCCAACAAGGGGGGACCAAGGGTGGGTTCCTTGAAGGCATACGGTATACCACATCGACGGGGACTACTGCCAAGGTAAATGCTCGAAATGGTTCTCTAACACAATCGTATCCTCGTTGATCTTGCGCGCTTGGCGCCGCTCTGCTCCTATGGTGGTCAATTGAGGTTGCATCCTAGTGCTATGGTACCTGGGGGCGCCCATGTCCTACACACCCCTTGGGGCAAGGTCTAAGTTGGGGCTGGGGGGAGACAACCGGAGGTGGCGCTTGGAGTACCATCGCCGATGAGGACAAGTTCTAGCGAGGTGTCTCATCTTGACGATAGATGAAACATTGGCTTGGGAGGCCAGAGTACTCAACTCTCTGCAAAATAGAGATCCCCTTGTTGCAGTCTGGAGAGAAAAATGGTGTGAGGCACTAACTCCAAGGAGACAATGTAGATACAAGGGATGGAATCCCAGCTGTCCATACAAGAACCAAAGCAGTGGAGGGGGGATTCCATCACTCTTCCGATAGCACCACCTATCATAGGGAGGAGAGGAAGGTATTCCTTCGTAAGACCTGGAAAGTAGATATTCATAGGAAAGCCTGAGATGCTAGCCACAAATGATTGGATGCCGGGTCGAAGCCGTGCTGCCACATCGCAAAGAAGGCCCATACGCAGTGCGACAGGGCTCAACAGCATGACTTTGTCTCAAAGCTGCAAGTGAATTGAACTCAACCTGATAGTAGCCATGCCCCGAGGGATGAATGCGAGTGATCTTTCTAGGCACGTCAAGAAGGCTTGTCTGTAAACAGATCCCTAAATTGCTGTCTGCGCGGCGGGCGGCTACCCACAATCTTCATACCAAGGTGGAGGCCTCTAGAGAAACGGCTGTCATAAGTGAGGAGCAAGAGATCCTCTTCTGAAAAGGAGAGGCAAGGGACAATCGCCTTGGCCGGGGATGAAGGAGCGGCTGCCATGGAGTCCTCCTAAGGGTTCAAGACCAAAAGATGTTGAAACTTGCCCACAGATTAAAAATCCTGAGAGCTAGAAGCACCTGACCAGGAAGACATGAGAGAGGATGGGGGGAGGGGGGAGTGGGCAGAAGCACGGAAGGAAGGGGGGAAAGCGAGGCGATGACACATAGCCAGGTGGCCTGCGTGAAAAAGCTAGGTGTGATGAGGGGGAGAAGAACAAGGCGAGGGGGGGAAGGAGTGGTGAGGGAGGGCAGCTAAGCGGGAGAGAGGCAGAGGCAAATGCGAAGAGGGAGGAGGGGAGCAGGCGGAAAGCGAAGGAAGTTCTTGGCAGTGTGAATGTTCTTTGGCATGGGTCAAGAAGGTGCTGATTATTAGCATATTACTACTCTTAGGCCTCATTGTGAAAGTAATCAGATCGATTCGGCTATACATAAGTTTTGTTGTAGACTTTGGCACTCTTATAGAAGTAGGCTAATTTTTTTTTTGAGGTTATTTCTTTAATGGGGGCCTTCCAATAAACCACTGGATACTTAATGTGGACCAAACTTGCCCTAGATATTGAGTCATCTTAGCATTGCATTTGAAGTTGCAAAGAGTCGCATATGATTTGGTGTTGCCCGTCTCATTGGACTACCATAATTTATATTACTTGGGAGCTTGGTTAGCCAGTTTGGTCCAGAGGCTCTTTATGAGGGACGGGATTAAGACGTTTCCCTCAAGGTTCATAGAGGGGTGGTTTGTAGATGCAATGTGGGGCATGTTCTCATCTCACAATTTGTACCATGCCCCATCTCACAATTTTCCCCATCTCGTGGCACAATGAACTCTTACTGGGAGATCATTGTGGTAGATTTAGAGGGTGAGATGCATAGAGGCTAAGGATTGCACTCAAACTTGGCCAAAAAAGTGGTGCATGATAAGGGAATGATTGATGGAAGAATTTGCAAAAAGATATTGACCCTATGATTATGAACAATGAAGGTGACAAAGATTAAAGGTGACAGTGATTAAGTAGCACAGTGGATAGTTGCATATCGACATCCAAATCTGTGAAGTTATAACAATCGAGAGACGACTGATCCCCTCAAACAAAAAGGCATATGCGGCTGTGGTAAATTGATCAAATAGGACAAGGGTGTGTGCTAGAATGGGTGCAAAAAAAGGTCTTAGAATAAGGCCGATCAAAAGGATTTGGTCCAAAGGCATATATGTGCAAATGTAAAAAGCCACTATATGTCATTTAAAAATCCATTAGAACTTCTTCATTGAGATGGATTAGAACCATGAGCTAGCGAAGCTTATGTGTGCCGATCGTTGAGATTATGATTTATGGATGCGATTAGCATGTTGATTATTATGTGCATCTAATCACATACATTTAATATTACATTTGCCTATTTCAATGAAGCTCTGAGCTGAAAATGGCTTTCCACCATGCTCTTGGGTTTCAATCATTGGGCGTTGGAAACCCATCTTTGGTCAATGTAGACCTTCAATCCTTCTCTAATTATCATATTTAACCTTAGTATTGATGTTTTACACCAAGTGAACTTGTGTCTTGGGCACCTATCCAACATGCTTAATCTCTTAGGACTCAACCGAGTTGGCCGGTGCTAATGTCGAGAGGACCAATTGATCCTCAAGGTGGCAGTGTTGCAACACCATAGCGTACCCAATACCACCATTTGGCCCTCTAGGTGATATCACTAATATTTATATATCGAGGGTACACATTGTATTAGCCCCTCCAACCTTCACATGTTCATAGAGTTATTCCAAAAGGTGCCATCACAATATTATATACACCTAGTTAACATGCTCATTTTTAAAGGGGGCAATCACCTGGAGCAACCAACATATATTTACATTCAAAGGGTACATCAATGCAATGAAGCCGGAAAGGTAAGATTACTTTGACAAGACCATAAGTCAAGAGGACCACGACTTGAAGGATCTAGCAAGGATACATAGGATGCACACAAAGATGCAGAAGAAGCAAACAAAGAGTTGTCCCCTTTGGCACTGTCACACAGATGAACAACAAAAGATGTTGAAGATTTCCAAAGAGCTCAAACGGACATAGAGGGAGACAATCCCCAAGACGAGGACATCCTAGATCTTAATGCAGATGCTTTTGAGGAGCCTGTCAGAATGCGGCGGAAATGAAGACAACTGCTATAGAGAGCAATACATAGATGCAAGAGAGGGAAGATAGTGTAACTCTGCTATATACACACCAAGAAATCTCGGAGTGCTCAATGACAAGTGTGGGGGAAAGGGGCCATTTTATATGGCCCCAAGCTGTTGGTCGGCCAGCACTAAAACAACTGACAGCAGTCGATATGCCCACCACGACCCGCACAAAGGGCAGTCGGCCAGCACAAGGGCAGTCGGCTAGGGCTGGACAACAGGTCAGGGCCTAGGAACCAGTTGGCCAGCAAATGGAACAACCGACAGGAAGAGGACAACCTCCCATACATAGCAAAAAGTGGGAAAAATACAGGGAAGTGAGGAAAAATGGGGAAACACCAAAATTGAGCGGGAACACCCACAACAGAGGCCTTGACATAGTGTACAGATAGGAGATGATTGCTAACACCCCCTCTTAGCTTCTGGATGTGGAACTAACCCCAGTGAGCTGGAGTGCCGCCGGAGCATAGCTTGAGGTAGAGACTTCGTGAAGAGGTCTGTCGCATTGTCCTTCATCGAACAATAAAGAAGCAAGATGTCACCAGCCAAGATCTTCTCACGAACAAAGTGATATTGTATCTCTATGTGCTTGGTCCGGGCATGGAAGACCGAGTTCCGAGCAATAGCGATACAGCTCTGGTTATCGCACTAGATGACCATGGGCTCCTTTTGTGGAAACCCAATCTCGCCAAGCAACCTCCGTAGCCACACAACCTCGCAAGGCAACCCGATACTCTGCCTCTGTCCACGACAAGGCAATAGTTGGCTGCCTCTTGCTGCTCCATGAAACCACTCCTAAGCCGAGGGAAAAACTGTACCCTGATGTGGATCTCCTCGTGTCTGGATCTCCTCCCCAATCAGAGTCACTCCATCCTTGGAGTCGAACTCGTTCCTTTGTGTCACCTCCAGCAGTATCCTGTGCAAGGGCTTCCTTGATGGAAGTGGGCTCTTTATCCCGCATGATACGAGACATCAAAGCATAGTTTACCTGTAAAAGCTCCACTGAATGACTTTTATCACGAACTCTATGCGTTCTTCAAGGTCCATCCTCTGTGGTCCATTCGGAGGGAAGCTACGTGACACCTGACTCCTGAAGGGTGTCCACCAACCACTTGGGTACTTGAATAGAACACGGAGCCTCCTGCTGCTGTGCGGGGGCTCATCTCTAGCTTGCGGGCTCAACCTCCTCAACTTACTGAGGCTGTCCAGCTGGAACAATAGATTGGGAATCATCATCAGTATCTTTTGGGTCTCCAAGAAGTGGCGGCTCTTCAATAGTGGAAACCAGAACATGCTCATCAAAAACCACATCCTTGCTAACAACAACCTCGTCCCTCTTGGATCATACAACCTGTATCCCTTGGAAAGATAGTTATACCCCACAAAGACAAGTTTTTGGGACTTTGAGTCGAGCTTCCCTCTCTACTTCTTCGGAACGTGAACATATGCATCGCTCCTAAACACACGGAAATGGGAGACATCAGGTTTCCTGCCAAAATATGCCTCAAAGGGAGTCATGTTCGGTACTGAAGTCCAGAGAATGGTTGAGGATATGGACAGCCGTAGCCACAGCCTCTCCCCAAAGTGGACAAGGAAGATCACGATGCTCCAGCATCGTCCTCACCATCTCCACAATAGTCCTATTCTTACATTCAACTACTCCATTCTCTAACGACGAACTTGTATTGGCCAGCTCCCGCTTGATGCCATGTTCCGCACAAAATCTCACGAAAGCATTGGCAGAAAATTCTTCTCTGTCAGCCCCCGAAGAGTCTTCACTTGCAACCTAGACTCTTTCTCCACCATCACATGCCACTCCTTGAACCGAGCAAAAGCTTGGTCCTTCTGTGAAAGGAAATAAACCCATGTGAATCTGGAACAATCATCAACAAGCAGCATAAAGTACAAAGAACCTCCCAAGGATGCTGTCTGCATAGGTCCACACAAGTCAGTGTGTACAACTCCAAAGGTTTCGAAGCCCACCTGGAAGCCTGCTTTGGAAAAGATTCCTTGTGTTGCTTACCACGAATGCAAGAACTACAGCGTTCTTACCTACTGGCAACCTCTGGCAAGCCAACCACCATCTGGTCTCGGAAAGCTCGCTGCAGCGCATCCACATTCAAGTGGCCAAACCAAAAGTGCCACAAATAACCAATCTGAGAACCTGTCAAAGAGGAGAGTGCGGAGAGTTTGTATATACCATTCTCCACGCCACCTTCCCAAACAACCTGGCCAATCTTGCGGTCCCGTAGAGCAACAGAATGCTCCTCAAACTCCACCTGGAAGCCAATCTTGCATACCTCATGCACTGACAATATATGAAAACCAAGTGCTGGGACATAAAGAACACGAGAGAAATGCTTCCCCCCTCTACCATCTCGGGAATGATCTCCATCCAGCCCTTATTGTGTATCGGTATGGTGGAATTGTCGCCACAATGAAATTGCGACCTGACTGCCTTCAGATCCTAAAAGAGGCCCCGGGAAGGAGTCATGTGCATGGAGGCACCACTATTAAGAATCCGTTCCCGAGTATCCTTTGTGATGAAGCCAATTGCCTCCTCGCTCGAAGAAGATGAAGCATCGATGTCCAACATCTCCAAGTGTACAAAGGCTGGAGTATTTGCAGTTGAAGCTGAAGAATCAGCACTCTTCCCAGTCCGCTTGGGACACTTCCTCCAATAGTGGCCTTTCTCGCCACAATCATTACAGGTCCTCTCGTCCTTCAGTTTCTCTTGGTCAGAATCGGGCTTCTTCTCAGAAGCCTTCTCCCGAAGAAGCCTTCCCTTTGCCCTTCTTGTTATTACGGCCTTTCAGTTGTTGGGGCCAGTTAAGGCCTCAGAACCTCGGCCCTGTGGAGGGTTCGTGAATCGCTTTTCCTAGTCCAAGACCATGGGCACAAGCTCCTCCCATGTGATGGTGTTGAGTACTGGTGATCAACAAGGAGTAAAAGGCTGAGTACCGAGAGGGAAAATGTGACAACAACGTTATGGCCATATCCTCTGATGATATCTCTTTCCCTGCCTGGAGAACTTCCTGCTGAAGAGCCTGCAGCTTGTTGATGTGCTCCCACATTGTCGACGACTTTGCAGGATTCATCACCCACATCTAAACTTCCAACGAGATTCTCTTCATGGGTGATACCCTATTGTAGAGAGAAGCCAAATGCTGCCAAATACCTCTGGTTAGCATCATATGCTTTATATGATTGATCACTTGTGGTGTGCAATTGAGGAAGATGAAAGAACGGACTATGGCATTGACATGATCCCAGAACTGTGCTTGAGCCTCCTATTCCTTCGAATAGAGGGTAACTCCCCTTCCTCTAACTCCGGCCGTGGAACCCCAACAACAATGAAATCAGCCAAGTAATAGGACTCCAAAACAGATTTCATCATTACCTTCCATATGCCGTAGTTGTTTCCGTCCAACTTGTGGTCCACCGAGAATGTGGGGAGTGTCGGGATCTTCACGTGCTTCTCAGCCATCTCAAGCAAATCTTCCATCTCAAGGGTTCACAAGGTCTTGTGAAGGGAGGGTGGGTGGGAAAAAAGAAGAAGAAGAGGCGGCAAATAGAATGCAAGGTGGCTGTCCAACGGTGATGGACGCCTTCTACCCGATGTCCAAGTCCCGTACAACCCAAAACAGTCTCCAATCAGCACCTAAATCAGCAAACCCTTGATGTCCCACTGTCTCCAAGCTTCAAGCCACCTGGGGCTTTGATACCATGTCAGAATGCAAAGCAAAAATGAAGACAACTGACGTAGAGCACAATACACAGATGCAAGAGAGAGAAGATAGTGTAACTCTGCTATATATACACCAAGAAATCCCAGATTGCTCAATGACAAGTGTGGGGGGAAAGGGGCCATTTTATATGGCCCCAGGCTGCTAGTCGGCCAGCACTAAAACAGCCGATAGTAGCCGAGATGCCCAACACGACCAGCACAAGGGCAGTCGGCCAGCACAAGGGCAGTCGGCCAGCACAAGGGCAGTCGGCCAGGGCTGGATAGCAAGTCGAGGCCCAGGATCCAGTTGGCCAGCAAATGGAACAGTTGACAGGAAGAGGACAACCTCCCACACGTAGCAAAAAATGGAAAAAATACAGGGAAGTGAGGAAAAATGGGAAAATACAAAAATTGGGCAGGCACACCCACAACAGAGGCCCTGACATAGTGTGTATAGATAGGAGATGACTACTAACAAAACCTCCATAGTTCCAAGAAGACAAGAAGCCACAAAAAGGAGGTGAGATCTCACCAAAACTAGATTAGAGAATCACACCATAGTAGGCGTGAAACCCCCTTCTTGGCACTTTCAATCCCCCCACTTTGTTTTTTAAAGTAAAGATTACCATAAAAAATTCCCAAGGATCCAACACCTACCTGTCATTCATGATTATGATGAAACCATCTACACATTGGTAACGAATCTCCCCCGGAATCTCCCCTGCAAAGAGAGCCTATTCATGGCTTCCACAAACTCAAGGTCCCATTGATGTGCGGATCTACCTTGAGCAATCCTTCATGCTGTAGAACACCCTAGTCAAAGAATGAGGTGGATATAGGAGGTCAGTAGTGCAGAGACGAAGAACTAATCTAAGTGGCAACTTTCCTACCTCCGAAATCCCGATTGTTGGGCAACCTACTGTGTAGTACCAGTTTATGAACACACAAATCCTATGAATATGCCACTATGCTGGTGTATGAGATGGAAAGAGTACAAGAGACAAAGAAGAAGATCAATCCTCTACTCTTTGACTTTTTAAAATTTAAATCTCTACCCTCTGATAGAAGAATGGATGTGTGGGATGATTGTACAATTATATCCAGAAGTCCCAAATGTTGTAGTCCAAGCAGCCATCAAGTTCCATTTGAATATGTTTACATGAATTCAAGGAAGAGAAAGGCCCCATGCAATGGCACAAATATGGTGAACCACATGTGCAAAACTTACCTTTGACATTAACATCGAGCCCACACTTGGACAAATATACGGACTTTTTGCGTGCATCCAATTTTGGGAAGCTTTCCAAATGTGAGCCTTTGAAATGTTCTCATCTGAGTTCATCCTCTCTAGTTACGACTTTGTGCTCACCTATTACAATGGGAAGCCACTCCAACACTTAAGGTAGTCCAACACTTCCATATGTTGAGGTTGTTGTTGCAAAGATAAGCGAAAGATCCTCTCATTGACAAAGCCTGTCATTCATAACTTTTGAGGATAGAAGCATGTATAGGCATGGGGGTTGCTAACCCATTCTGTACATACAAAATCCTTACCTCTAGCCTAGAAATCTTTCACAATATCTATGGTTGTGGGCCCAATGAGCCAACTTGTTGAGATATCGATCTCAACTAGTGCTATGGGGCGGACATTGATAACCTGCATGGGTGACAGCTTTTGCACTTATGCCACTGGTATGATTGGTGAGATTATGGTCGATATGCCGCCAGTGGATGACATGTTGTGTGTTCACTTTGAAGTACTAGAGTTATGGCTTAGTTATAGCGCCAACTCATATAGTCGGGTTCACACTATAGATCGACCATTAATGATACAATAATAATAGGAACAAAGGATTTAAAAATTAATAATCACAAAGGTTCAAATCAAACTATAGCCAAATCCGGGCTCTCTTATTCCATGTTTTATTCCGCCCCAATAATCTAGAATTCGGCCTTCCAGTCTCCATAGACTAGGGAATGCCTAAACAACGAGGATTGAAGCCGGCATGTCGCACTCTTAGGCTCCGTTGCTTGATCCTCCCGCTCCTCGGAGGGATGTCTATGTGCTAGGGTGGGCTTATTTGTTGCACTAGTCTAGGCCCGTAGAACTAGGTAGCATCCATAACTCTTGCCAAACTGGCGAGTTTCAACTTTCCAATGGTATGAGGGATACCTTGGGCCGACTCCGGGCCTCGCTAATGTTGCCGCCGCCCAGTTACACAAGCACATGAATGGGGTTAGCATCAAGGTGGGGAGAAGATGTACCTGTACTTTAATTTAAGCAAGATAGCAACATAACAGTTCAATCCAACCTTATAAAATATAAGAAACCACAGTATCTTTTCGAGAAAGCAACAATTCTACAATAAATTTTTAAGTTTAGATAATTATGGAAGCTTATATTCTCAAAACAAGAGAAAGTAGCATCCTTTATCTTTCTTAATTTATGCTAAGATTAAGGATTAATCCAAAAATCTCTTTTTAGGTGATTATCAAGCTAACCTGGCCATTGCCTCCATGAGGGACTCTCAAGGGAAGAGCTTGGTCTATGTTCGGAGCATTCCCTCTTGTGTCATTGTCGTGCACCCTTTCAGAGGCAACATTTTGGCGTCTTCGAGGAGGAGCCATATTGTCCACTCTCGTAGCTCATGCAATCACAAACTCAACGATCCAAATAGATCACAGGCAAAAGAACCTGGAGGGAACCACCTCTAAAAGCTAGAGTGTGCTTGCTTCAATCTCTTTATATGGGCGGGGGATAAAAAGTAGAGTGTCCTTAAGTTGTGAGAAAGACTGGCTCGAAACAGAACCACAGGGCTGGGGGGAGGAGAAGGGTTCTCCCCTTAAGTCTATTCACACGGGGGGAGAGGTGGAGGAAACCCCCTCCACCTCTCCCCCTTAAGTCTATTTGCAGGGGGAGAGGTGGAGGACACCCACTCCACAACATAAGGGGTGGCAGGCTATTGGGAGCTTGGCTGAAAAAGGGCTTGTTTGGGGGGTGTTTGCAGAGGGTTTTCGGGAAGATTCTCCACTCAGGGAGTCAGCGTGTTGGGCATAGAGGCGGGTGGTGGGGCTGGGGGGGTATATAGGGTTTGGTAGTATGAGTAGTATAGGTACGGGTAAGGAGAGAGCAAAGAGGGGTGGAAAGGATGATGTATGTGAATGTACGTCGGCTTGTGGTTGCATGGGCCCTACAGAAAGAGTGGTGCCTGTAAGCGGGCAAAAGGTGGGGTACGCTTGTACCTTCTAGAGCACTGGTCGCATGGGTGTCCACGTCGTGGCAAATGGAGACCATACGCTAGGGTGGCTGGTTTTTGATCTGTGTGTGGGCACCCTGGTATGTGTACAGTCCACGTTAAGGTACTTTGATGCATGTTTCCCAAGGAGGCATCTTTGGGGTGGGGACCCCTTTTTTGGGGCACCGACCTTGATATGCGTGCCGGCACATCCCCAACGGCCGAAATGTTTTTCAGTGAAATTGTCCAGGGTGTTTTCCTAGTCGCAGGGATGCAGTCCAGTCGTCAATTGGACACCCGGACATGCATTTATTAAGGTCAAAAGTTTATCGCTCGTAATTTAACTAAAAGTTTATGTAGAGGCTGATTCTGGTGTTAGTTTTGATTGAGTACTGTAAAATCCTACATCTGAGGCTTATTCTGGTTTCCGTTTTGAGTGTTGTAAAATCTTGTGTGTAAAATCGTGTGTTAGAGTAAAATCGTGTGTAGATTTCAAATTTGGACTCAAAATTTTAAGATTCCAAGTAGAAACGACTTAGTTATTAAAATGTTGACTTTTACACTATAAAAAAGACCATAATTGCATCTATTAAATGGACATATGTTATTATTGAAGATGTGCATGTTACAACAAGATTACCATGTCACCAATCAAAATCACAGTGCCATATCATCGATCATACCTCTTGAATCACGGCACAAGATTGCCATGTCACTAGTCATGGTGTATGAGTGGCGTGATTTCGAAGTCATGATGATGACACAATCACAACATACGACTAGAATCAAGGTGTATGAGCGAACTTGCAGAATCAGGCTATGAAAACTTACACCTATAAAATCATGATGCAAGAATAAGGTTAAAAGAAGGTAGATGGAGCCTAAAATAGCAAAAGAGAGTGGGGAGAAGCTTTTGAGAAGCTAGGAGCTTACACTTTGGCTCAAGGATCTCAACTTGTCTAAAAGCTTCTAGAGGCCCTATTTTGCACCTAGAAGTCTAATTTTTATCATCTAGGGGTCCAAATTGACTACCTCGACGAGTGCTATACTTCTAAAATCTTATAATCATGTTTTTTTAAAATGAAATATTAATGCAAGTTTAAGTTTGAACTATCACATGGAGATATCTGAAAATCATGCATGACTTTTAGACTAAGAGGTCCCATATGCAAAAAACTTGAGAAAAAAGGGAGATTCCCAGCCAAGAGTCTTGCAAGAACAAGGTCAAAAGAGGAAAGAATGACTAGTCTAGGAAGTCAAACCTTGCCCCTATACATGCAAATGTTTGAATTAGACCTTGAAGCCAATCAATTTTTATCATCTAGGGGTACAAACTGATTGCCTCGAGATGATTGCCATACTTCTAAAATCTTGTAATTACATTTTTTTATGAAATATAAATGCAAGTTGAGGTTTGAACTCTGTCACCTAGAGGTATCTCCTCAAAGGCATGCATGACTTTCAGACTCAGGGGTCCCATATGCTAAAAACTTGAGAGAAAAGGGAGCTCCTTAGCCAAGAGGCTTGCAAGAACAAGGTTAAGAGAGGTAAGAATGGCTAGTCTAGGAGGTTTGTTAGTAGCGCTAACATGCACTAGGCAGATTCACCATGGAGATTCAATATCACATTAATGCTGCTTCTTCAAATCTTTATTATAAACACTATATATAAGTGCTAAGTGATCATTGTTGTAAGAGAGAGAGAATTCAGATTCAATATAATACAAAATATGATTATTCAATTCTAGTTATATTCTACTGTCATTTTGTGCATTTTCCTATATGCTTATGTTCTTTTTGCAAAACTCAATACGTGCTGGTTGAACCCTCAATATTTTTGGCAATCTTTCTATTCTCATGTGCTTTTGGCGGACGATGGCATAGCAGATCTCTTAGTGAGACGATGTTACGATGTTTTTTTGGCTCATGGCGATCCTCGCCACACCGGGCTTCTACATCATATCCCTGGTGCTGTGTGATCACATGGGGGAGACCCTGTTGAGAAACATAGATCGAGCTCTCCTAAACAAAATAACTTCCTAATAATGAGGTACTAATCAT
This sequence comes from Cibotium barometz, assembly GCF_041138505.1. NCBI lineage: Eukaryota > Viridiplantae > Streptophyta > Polypodiopsida > Cyatheales > Cibotiaceae > Cibotium > Cibotium barometz. The sequence goes on from NC_141047.1 coordinate 69,707,271, forward strand.
ACACTAATGACAACACAATTAACATGATTAATCTAAGATGGATGATACCTAAGTGAACTCATGATGATGATTGAGTGTGCTAATTAAATTTCACTCAAGTTAATTAGACTCCAAGTTGGATTAACTTGGACACATAGAAAAACTTGAGATAAGTGCAAGTGATATGATTCATTGCTTGAAATGGCCCTCTTTTATATGACGAGGTACACCCTTGCGCTTGTACATCAATGTGGGATAATTCTCAACTCTTCTCTCTAGCTCACATGTCACCTCAAATCTTAATAGACCTAGCATCAACAGGAGGCGTTGGCTAGCCAACTACCAGTTCTTGACCGAGGCATATTAGTTCTATGAATCCATTGGTGTTTTGGAGAATACATTAGGCACAATTAGTGTGCAACCTAGTCTGATAGAATCCCTTGATGGGGGTAGTCAATTCTCGGATGACGAGCCAAATAATGCAATTTTGCTCATGGATCCACGGGTGGTGGCCATTAACCTCTTAGTTAGCGGTGTCCTCTTGGTGAAACTGACAACTCTGCCACCCCCTTGGAGGAACCACGATGTGGGGTTAGTCGGTGGGTTTGCCACCTCTCAAAATGGTACAGCATCAAGAGAAAATGAAGTATCCTATTTTCAAAGGAAAACATTATTAGGATCTTGATGCTCATGTGAGTTCCTTTTAAAACCGCTAGTGCTCCAACGGTAATCAACATCGACCTAATGCATTGAAGCGCAATGTGTTTGCATCTACCTTAGAATCTAAAGCTGGAGGATGGAAGGTGCAGCACGTGGATGCACATTACGCGAAGCATTTCTTTAGTAGTATCGTACTACCAAGACATCTTCAAAGGTGCTAGATAAGCTTCGGTCACTCAGGTAGAAAAGCTTACCGAATGAGGATTATGTGGCCAAATTTTACACTCTTCCATAGATGGGTGGATGCAGCCAATCGGCCATCTAATGAAGTTACCAGCAGATGGTTCATACACATCCTACAGCCAAAGCTACATCAAACATTGGGTTTGATAGATTTGGCCAATATTGTGTTTGATGAACTAGTGGAGGCAACAATCCGTTCTGAACGAGCATCTGAACGAGCATTAGTGGTGGATATTGTTAAAAATGTAGATCTAAGGAGGCTCAAAGCAAGTGATCAAAGACATGATTAAGGAGAACAATAAGGTGATTATTAAGAAACTAAACAAGATGTTAACAAAATGGTATACTCACAAAATATCACATAATCTCGTTGCATTAGCTTGATCCAAGTACATGCTTATATAGCTCTCATGGAGCTCCCAACTCACAAGATGTGTGCACCCTAGTGCCAACAATGTTTCAATAATTGCTCACACTGCATGTGCTTCCTTGCACTTTCCATGTTATACCTTTTTGACCTTTGACTTTACCTTTTACAAATGACCAAACAAATCAACCTTTGCCAATGTACCCTTAGTCTTTTTCTTTTTCTAATGTGCATGCTTCTCCCCTTGCTCTATTCATGTTGCACCCTTACACATTGTTTTTTTCAACATACTAAGAAGAAATGGAGAAATAAGAAGAAAGTGCATGAGTCAAAATCCACATCGTCTTGATAGTGGGGCGGATTCCACATCCGATGAGGATTTCTTAAGCGATGATGAGAAGCAAAAGCACCAGAGAGCCGGAAAGATTGCAAGTCGAGGTACGATTGATAGCAGCTTTGGCCAAAGCAGCCAGGGTAGTGCAGGGTCATCTGGCTCTAAAATCGGCCCAAAATTTGGTGTGGAAAATGTTCCAAGCCTAGACATTTGAAAGAAGACTGTGCTATGACTCGTTATTATGCTATCTATAATCTAACTAATCATTCGACAGAGATATTAACCACAATGGTTAACATCACTTCTACCATTTTTGATCAAATCTTGGTTACACTTCATGTAGGTAGGTTAGGACTAGCCTAAGCTATGCATAAAAAGAAAACCTAAAAAAATCATCACTAAGCAAAAACAATCAAGGAAAAACCAGAAAACCAAGCACAACTCACTCTCAGGTTGTATTTCTGAGAAGTGAATGCCTGTTCACTTCACATAGGTACAACCGTACCTTCTCTAGCCATGCCCATTCACTTCCAATTAGAGAATCTTTCCAAATACAATCCATAAATGCGAGTAATGGGCATCAAAATAGCATAAACTTTGTGCAGCTGACTGTGTCAGGAGAATAACATCTGTATCTTCACAGACAAACTTCAGGAGAATATTTAGAGGCAGTTATCAGAGACACCTGCCTGCCAATCCGCGAGTGAACATCCTTACCTTCACAGATGAACTTCCATTCCTCTATGAGTGAACGGTCGTACCTGAGGGACAAGCCCATAACCGTTCCCCACCAATAAATGTCCTTCCCCCCTAACACCCATCACCGCACCTTCTCGAAATTGAATGCCCATTCCATTGCGGAAGAACGTCTGTTCCTCTATCTCCCCATGGATGCATCCATTTAGACTGATGAACGATCATCCCTTCTTGAGGGAACGTCTACTCCCCAGTCCATCTACATTTGTTCCTGCATGAGAGAACATCCATTCCAAATTCTCATCCACGGTTATACCTATATAATTGTGAAGATGGACAGTTGGTGTTCCAACTAAGCCATGCTCGTACTCACACAGACGAATGTCTATTCCTTTGAGAGAGAACGATTGTTTCTAACTTTCAAAGGGAAAAAATCTCCCTATTCCAGAGTGTGATTTTGCACCTTTTCTCAACACATTTATGCACCTAAACTCAACACATTCATGTACCTACACTCAAGGAAGTTGGTGCAAAACAACCCATTATTTAATGATACTGAACTCTCCTATGCACAATCACTTGCTAGATCTGACACTTTCGTTAACACTGCATGGAGACAAACAATATTAATCTTTGATAGAACCAATTAAAGTGAAGAGCACCCAAGCATGGGATAAATCATGAGTATAGTTTTATCTAATTTAGCCAATACTCAGCTTTAATTGATAGTAAGGCCTATGTATATGTGAATATTAATATATATAAATGTTTGTACATGACAATTAGAGGTCACCAAATACAAAAATAGCCCCAACATGAACAGGGTGACTTTTGCCTGTCTGGGCAAAAGTTGCCCTATTCAGGTTAGGGCTCTATTTGCATTTTTTAGCCTTCAATTGTCATGTGTAAGCATTTATATAGACCTTATTATAAATTAGGTACTTAAAATTAAAGATATATATTGCCTTCCAAAGTAGTATTAAGATCATAAAAGATGTGGTGCCTTCACACTGGGCATCATATCACCTAGTTATCATACATTGTAAGTTTTGCTATCACCAAGCAATTTACAACTAAGTAATATTAAAACAAAAAATATTAATACATATGTTTAGAGGAAGGTTTACAGAGGCAAAAAGACCCCCAACTTGAACCCCCAACTTGAACAAGGCGACGTTTACCCAGACAGGCTTCCTATATGGGCAAAAGTCACCCTATTCAGGTTGGGGTTTTTTTAACTTTTTAAAGTCTTCAAACTATACATACTAACAAGTGAAATATACAAATGACCCTTGTAAATGAAATATACAAATCAAATACATTTAAATTTTCTTGATACAGATACACATGCAATCAAGGTCTTGATGGACAACTTGAGAAGCACTAAAAAGAGAATATATTAAGTGAAGTTTTACATTGTCCAATCATGTACATCATAAGGGAAAATATTTAGAGGTTATCACGTTGAATGGTGTGTGCCAACTTCATGTCTTTACACATGATTGTGACCCGCTTTGCATGGATTGCACATAGGTTAGAATCTTCAAACATGGTGACCAAAAATGCCTCCGTTGCTTCTTGGATTGCAACCAAGGCAAGGCTTTGCATCCTCTTATCTCGGCCCCCTAAATCGTATAGTATCTCTTTGACAAGACCTGCAAAAGGAGCTCTCAGGATGAGGAGGTCGATACTCTTCTGGAACCTCCGAATTCCTTTAGAGCTGCCATGCCATTGCATTGTTTCCTCCTCGGGGCATGAGGAGGAGGGTTTCTTATGGGTGGTCGAGGAGGACGTGCATGAGCACTCCAATCTCATGCATGTTTACGTCGAGAGGATGATGGAGCTCCTTCAGCTATGCTCTTCTGTTGCTACTACTTGTTGCTGCTGCTGCCACCTCTTCTCGTGTTGGCAATGGACCCATGCCTCGATGCAAGCTCTTCCCCCTAGTTGTGGAACATATTGGGGGGATAGGAATATCAGCCCATGGCACTCCATCAGGGTTAACATCACTCCCTGTCTCTCGATCAGGGTCAGTGGTGGTGACCGGATAGGGGAGATGGAGGTGGAGGTGGTGGTGGAGGATGATGAGGTGATGGTGGATGCTTACATGCAATGTTTTTCGTGCGAGCCATGGCAAAAAGTGAAGTCAAAATATAGAAATGAGAATGGATGACACTATTACAATTTATATAAAGTCATTTATAATGTGTAAAGATAGTCTGAAATCGGCTAAAAATTATAAAACCACCAAATTAGACACGTTTAACCCAACGTCTGCCATGTCTTGCCATTGTGGCACGCCATGCAACATGGTGTGCTCTTGAACTTCCATTCCACTTCTCTATGTTTGTCTCCTTCATTTTGAGTCATGCGGCTTTAGAAATTGCTGACATTTGAGCCTTTTCCCTAGTAACATTTCTTGCAAGATTGTTGCTATAGAACCAATTAAACATCTCCACAAGATAATTTCTACGTGTCTTCCCTCCACCATGTTGAGTATTTTTGAAGTACACTCCTTTGGCTGCGTAATGTGATTTTTCCATGCCTTGGGTGTTGAACATATCCAAGGATCCATATTTTTGTAGAAAATACGATCCATGTGCATATACAATATGTGCTATGAAAAAATGTCCAAGTAAGAAATTATGAAGACAAATGTTTATGGACTTTTAGTAAACAATTGCAATGGTAATTAATGAACGGAGATAATTAAGATGAGAATATCTTACCATGTAATATGTAATGGAGGTATCTCCCTAACTCTCACTAACAAGCTTGATGAATTCTATCACATCTATTTTGAATACACTTTGTTCTTCTTGAGTTGTGCTCTTTAACATAGTTGTCACAACCTTGTCAAAAAAGTAAGCCCACACCTTCTTTCGCTTGTTTTGTAGGGTTGGATCCTTGTCGAGATGTGTGGTGCACTTGCAAATATATTTCCAATGCTCCCATCGGAGGCTTAGGATGCAAGAATCGCCTCGCCTTTGCAGTGCTCTCTCATTGGCACTTGTTGAGCAACAATATGATGTGCCCCAGACTTCTTAAGATCTTTCACAACCTTTACATTCCCACCATGCACTCCTAGAGAGTTGAGGAGCTCCTCCACTTGCTTTATTGCTTGGGCTGAGCGTGAGGTTGGTTGCATAGTGAATGCATAGTTAATGTGAAGCTTAAGCAACCTATCAGAAATCCTCATCATGGCATGCAATGTGCAAAAGTGTATACTTTTCATTGGGAAAGGAATAATTGGTGCCCAATTTGGATCCTTTGTGTCCCTATTGGGTGTCGCATCTAAATCGGATGACAAAATCTTCTCCACCCCCATTGGAGCTCATCCTCGCTCTTTGGCTTGAGAATTAACCGCTTCATGCACAATGGACACGGATGGAGGCATTGTGCACTTTTGTCACAATTACACATGCATTTTATTGTCTTCAAATCACCACCTAGATGCCAATCCACATGAAAGGAGCCCACACCATCCACTTCAAGATCCTCCCCATTAATCTGTTGTTTGATGACTTCTAGAATTTGAGGGCATCGTTGAAGCATCCAATTCAACACCTCAGTGTTCTCCTTTGGAACCTCAAAGGCTCCAAGCCACCAATTATCCTTCTCAGATTGAACACTGAAAGAAGGGATTTTATCCTTGTCCTTTGCATATGCCATTGCTTGAATCATATATATGACTCCCATTCGCTCCAATCTTTTTCCTTTTATTAGTGGAGCCTCATCCAACTTCAGTATAAGCAATAGGACTCCCTCTGATTCTACATATCACATAAACCAAGCCAAACAACACATGTAATTCATGTCATTGTGATAAGGTAAATTTATAAGTTAAATGATAAATGCTCAAACCCAACCTTGATGTGAAACCTTATCGAATCGGATCATATGCCATTGAAGGTGCTTTAGGTCAACAAAGAGGTTGTATGTGTTGTACTATACTTCAAGCCTATCCTTGGACTTAGGATCTAAAACCATTGTTCCTTCTACATGAATATTCTCACCAAAGATTGATTTAAATTTTGCATTACTTGCCTTCTTTTCTAATGATACTTTGTAGGAAGGAAGAAGAAAGTGCCCTTGAATCCCTTGGGTACGAAGAGCTCGTTTGATGACTCCATAAATTCCTTCTCATAACCCTTGCGAGACTGATGCTGGCTTCATCACATGCATCTTGTACATCCCTTGCACTAATAAGCCCCTTGATGTCTTGCATAATGTCCTTTGTAACCACCTCAATGACTCTCTTGTAATTTGGATCATGGATGATTGATGTTATCTCCTTGTTCTTCATGTAGGCTTTGAAAATGTGTATAGTATCTCCCACACCAGATGTATTAGCTAAGAAATTCCTGGTGTAAGATTCCTCCTCGGGTTGTATATTGATTAAGCCTCTACTTCAATCCCTTGTAATCATTCTATGTTTCTGAATACAAGAAAATATTATTTTTCCTTGTTTTACCTAGTGAGATAAATAGATTTTAAAAGTGCAAGTGGAATTAATTAAAAATGATTTAGAAGACCTTATCCTAAGGGTCAAGATTTTCTAAAAATTTTGGATTAAGGTTCCTATGGACCAATAAGATTAATCCAAGTGTTAGGACAAGATAAATCCAAAGAATAAAAGAAAATACCCCAAAATAAGTAAATGCCCACATAAGATGAAGAGTTGACTAAGTATTAGGTTTGCCCACATAAGATGAAGAGTTGACTAAGTACTAGGTTTATTAGTTAAAAATTATGAAGTATTAATAAAAAAATGAGATATTTTGGAGCAATCATTCATTTTTGACACATGGATAAGGAAAAGGGGGCCCTTCAAGGAGGTACCTATTTCACATGTGTTGATAAGTTTTAAACTAAAAAATAAAAAGATATTTTTATCTCTCCTCTCTCCTAAATAAAAAAAGGTAGCCAAACTGGTCCAAATTCAGCCAAATTGAAGCTGGAAAATTCTAGAACTCAGTTGGACTCAGTTAGTGGACTCCCTCACCTATAAATAGACCCTCATTCTTTTGTATTCTCATCTGTGAACTAAACTTTGCAGGTATTACTCTAAGTTAAGCTTATTTTCTATTATCCTCTAAAAATCCTCTACAAATTGAAGAGATTGGAGCTTCTCTCTCTCTTCAATCTTCCTTGGAGACTCCAACAACATACCAAACCAATTGATTGGTTGGGAGCCTCTACTGTGATCAAAGAATCAAGTCATTTAGGAGGTAAAGTGTGGATTATTGTCTTCTTTTTCTTAAATCTCCAAATGTTTCTCTTCTCAACCCCTCTTAAGCTTGAGAAGCATTAATTTGAATGGCTTTTGAATACTATTGAAGTTCTTTAATGTATTGTAATGAAGAAATACATAAATTTTCATTTATGCTTAATTTATAATGGTTTTTAAACATTTCTCTCTCTCCCCCAAAGAATGGTCATTCCTATGACCTATTCTCAATTCGAATGAAGCTTCTCATGAAGCATTTCTCTAATCTAAAAGTAATTTCTATGATTGTCTAATTGGAGGCCAAAATAATGACTTTTTAATACTTTTATGCTATTTAATTTATGGTAAAATTGAGAATCAATCCATAATTGGATAATGATCCAATTAGTGGTTATTCTAATCACATGAATAATATTAAACTTTATTCTTTCAAATTTATTAAGAATTATCAGTAATAGTAGCGGAGCTATGGTAAAATTTTTGTAAAATTAACACATAAATCATTTTCATTTATAATATGAAAAGAGAACTTCCTACCATATTCTAGGATTAATCATCCTAGATTAATTGAATGATTCTCATTATAATCATGGAAAATTAATTTTTATGTTTATGCATAAATAGTTAATTATGAAAAAGAGAAATTTCTAGTAATCCATTTTTTATGTTAAAAGAGCAATCCCCATGACAATGGAAATCCATGTACTCCAATGAAGTAAGAGAAAAATTGTGATGCTAAAATAATTCATATTTTATTTAAAAATTAAAGAAGGATTTTAGTTAAATTTATCTTTTTGCATAGATAAATTTTAAATGATGAAAGAGAAATTCCCACTATATTGGAATTCAAATATTTAAATGAGGAAAGTGTAATTCCTACTATAAAGGAATTAATGAAGATTTTTATTTAAATTTTAAGAGAAAATTTAGTTAAATTTATCTTTTTGTATAGATAAGATTAAATGATGAGAGAGGAATTCCCACCATATTGGAATTCAAATGTTTAAATGAGAAAAGTGGAATTTTTAGCTTAATGGAATTAATGGATATTTTTATGTAATTTTTAAGAAGAATTTTAAGTAGATTTTATTTATGGTAAAAAAAGAGGAATTCCCATGATAATTGAGTGTTTCTTGTTCCTTATTTTTCATGTCTAGGTCATGTGAATGTTTTTTCAAATCTTCAATACTTGATTTAAGACTTGAATTAATTGAGAGTAAGTATTGGTTTACGAAGACCACCACTAACAAAAAGTTTTTTACAATAACCTAAGAGCCCATTTTTCTTCCCCTCATTTCTTAGTGTCGACATGGTTGAATTAGGTAATGGTTGCCTAACATATGAATGTTTTGCTAGTGCATAATCTTCATCTATATATGAATGTGAATGTCTACTTTACACTTTCTACCATTTGTAATATCATCTAAAGGCATGTCTAATTCAAGATGACAGAAAAGAAGATTAGAAAAGAGATTTATATTAGATAATAATATTCTAACATTTGGAATGATCCTAGAGAAATATATATTAAGAATATATCTCTCTAAAAAAGCCATTTTTAATATTCCAAAAATAAGGATTTTAGTCATGATTAGGTGAGATGATAAGAATGAAAGAAGTGGGGTGGCATTAAATGATATTTAAAAATTACATTAAATGAGATAAGGAATTTAAAATGATATTAAAAAATACACTTTTTAATATATATATATATATTTGGGAGAGGAAAGTTTTAAATGAAAATACACTAAAATATAAAAATATCAAAAATTTATTATTTTAGTGGCCTCAAAAAATGCCCTTCTATTTTGGGATATAAAATATTAGAATGCATCTTATAATCATTAGATAGCATAGAAGTTATGAAGATATGACAAGAGTGAAGATTCTGAGGAAGTTATGAAGATATGACAAGATTGTTATGAGGTAGTTATGACTAAGAAATGATATAAAAAATTCACTTTCTGGGTTTATATATGTATAAGGAAAGGTTTTTTTAATAGAAAAACCTAAAAAAATAAAATTTAAAAATAAAATAAAATTTGCCCCCTATGGGCGTGGTGATGTAACTTGTATTCTATTTTTGGTATAAAGAAGAGTAGCTGGATTGATGCAACAAATCACCCAACAATGGAGAATAGGTTAAGGCTACACAACCAGATCAATCAACCTCATCTTTATCCCAAGAGAGAACTTGTGTGGTGTCTGATTTGCCGAGTAACTCTTAACTAAATTTACTACCAGAGATGGGGAAATAACAAAACATCAAACTGCTACCACAAAAGAGGTCTCAAGCCAGGCCTCTACTCGTGCCAGGCCTTGCCGCATAGTCTGTAAAAATTGTTAGCTTTTCCAACACCCGCATAGCCCAATGCACCTCAACCTCGCCGCCAGAAAGTAACCCAGTGATGTACCCACAAGGCACCCGCCGATGTACCCTTGCCACCTCTAGTCCTCCATCACAACCTCTTTTACCTTGAGTGACCCCAATTCACCAGTTGACCTTGATAGAAATTTTCAAAGAAGGTGAGGAGAGAGAGGTGACTAACAACACCATCTTCGAGCCCCTTGAACCCAATAGCCCAGCCCCACAAATCTTGAGTCATTATGTAATGGAAGGTGAGCACATGTATCCCATATACCTGGTAGCTCCACAACACCATGAGGGCGGGACTTAAATAGTATGTCTAAACGTGACCACCTATGCAATGCTATCACTACACTGGATCTCACCAAACAGCTAAATATTTGGTCAAGAAAGGGATGGTAAGTACTCCTATGAGTACCCTTTCCTTAACTTCCTTATGCTGCACAGGTTGTGGATAGACCACATAAACAAGGACTTCTCATTGAGAATAAGTGTACTTAGAAAAGTAAATGAAGCTAAACCAAGCACCAGCATTAACTTGAAAAGTTTAGCATGTGGGATGGCTTCATCCACATAGTTCCTCTCAATGCAGTCACATGAATAAAAAGGAGGATGAGAGCTGTTGCTATGTTGAAGCATCTACTTCGCAAAAGCAGGGAGCCCTAGGACAAGAAAGGATCCTATCTTATAAGGAAGTTCTTGAGCAAACATGACTAAATAGGTTCACTCGAAGGAAAAAGGCCACAAAGAGCGGCAAGGGAGATACCCATGTCACTATAAAAAGTGGATCCGATGAGGGGACAACTACAAATTGGTCATCTTCCTCATCTAATGAAGAGAATATACTACCATCCACTATCCCCCCTCAAACAAGGGAGCAGATAGACCTCGACCCTCTTCGCAAGGAGTTGGCTGAATATCCAAACCCAATTGAGGAGAAAGGTAGGTTAAAGGGTGCTTAAGAGCTAGTCACGGAGTGTCAAGCTCAATTGGAGGAACCGCATACAATTTAAGCTACATGAAGTTCCTTGATGCTTAACATAACACCAATTGATGAAACCCATGAGCTAAATAGAGGCCATGAGCTAAACGGAGGCCTTAACCGCCAAGTAATCCTTGAGGATCTCCCTCACGAGGTTGAACCAGAACCAGTACAATAGTTTCACATAAATCTTAATAATCTAAGGAATGATCACCCAAGAAAATCAGATACACTGATGTTCATATCCCTATAATATACACTTCAAGAAGCCTAAGTAGAAATAGGGATCATTAGAGTCATGAGCCCACCCCCATTCCAAGAGACATTGCCGATCTCTCTTCCTTTCTATCTTCACAAGTCCATATTCCCATTGGCACCTTACTTCAAGGTAACCTGACTCTATGGAAGGATTTGAAGGACTGTATATGGAAGGATTTGAAGGACTGTATGGAAGGAAGGCTTGGATCTGGAATATAGGAGTAAGTGGAACCAGGGAGTCCCAATGAGTTTGATGAAGAAGGATCCATAGAACCAAATAGAATCGCACGTGTACCTATGGTACGAGTGAACTCAATGCAAGCATTGCCCCTAGCGTCTGAACAAGAGACTAATCCCTCGTTTCTTCCAAAATTGAACCTGAAAAAGCTCCCCTCGCCCAGAAGGAATAGGCGATTCCTCCAGGAGAATTATTCTAACGTAGTCAAAGGGCCTTAACTTCCCTTTTTCATTCCAACCAAACCAAACTCACGGATCACATGGCTAGGTCAAGGGAAGAACTTGCACTGGGATCATAGAGACCAACGCTTTTTTCCTCATCAAAGAGGCACAACCGTTGATTCTTTTCCATAGAACAAGGATTATCCGTGATTTACCTTAACTAGCCCATAGTACCTATAGGAGTTTAATCACATAAAAACTATATGGACTTTCAGTTGGAGATCAGCAAGATCAACCAACAATATCCATGTAAAAGAGCCATGAACTCATCCGTTGAAGACCAGCAAGGTCAATCAACCACACCCATGCCCGTGAATCACAAAACAGCTCCAACCCATTTTCTTGCCCATCGCACGCGTGGGTATCGTGGGCGACCCAAAGCCCGAGCACCGTATGGTTAGCACCCTCTAGGTTCCTTCACAGGTCATCTAGTGCTTCACTCATAGGCCTCTTCCTTGGTCCCTCATCCACCATACCGGAAGCTCACCATTTTAATCAAATCGAGGCTAGTCAAGACCTCGACCAACCTTGCCACGCAAGACGTCCTTCATTGACATCAGGTGTTGTAACTTTTTTACTTAGGTCCCCACAACTTCATTCCACAAGATAGTCAAAATGCTTCCCCAGGTATTCTTTGACATAAAACAATCTTTGAAAACATGTTTCAGATACAAATACAGTTCCAAACAAAATTCCCATCTTTCCTTATCATCCCACATCCTTTCACATTATTCCTCATCATATCTCATCATTCCACATCATTTCTCACTGTCCCATTCCACGTCATTTCTCATTAACTCACATCCAATCACATTATTCTTATATTAACTCACATCCATTTACATCCATTCACACCATTCCTACATCCACTCAGATCATTTTGATCCATTCACATCATTGTTACATCCATTCACATCATTCCTACATCGATTCACATTATTCCTATATCTATTCACATCCATTCACATCGTTCCTATATCCATTCACATCATTCCTATATCCATTCACACCATTCCTATCCATTCACATCCATTCACATCGTTCCTATATCCATTCACATCATTCCTATCCATTCACATTCATTCACATCCATTCACATCATTCCTATATCTATTCACATCCTTCCAATATCCATTCATATTCATTCACATCCATTCACAGCATAGAAATTAAATTCAATGAAAATAACACTTTTATAATTAAAAATAAATTCCATTATGCATCTTTCTATGCATAGAAATTAAATTCAATGAAAATAACACTTTTATAATAAAATAAATTCTATTATGCATCTTTCTATGCATAGAAATTAAATTCAATGAAAATAACACTTTTATAATAAAAATAGTTTTCCATTATGCATCTTTCTATGCATAGAAATTAAATTCAATGAAAACAACACCTTTATAATAAAAATTTCCATTATGCACCTTTGTATGCATAGAAATTAATTTTAATAATTAATATCAATGATATCCATGCATATTCATAGGTGAATATGTACATGGAGTATTTTAGAATATTTCTTTTAGAATGCACAAACGGTGGGAATTACTCTTTTGGAATAACGTAAAAATAAACTTTCTTTTCCACAAAAGTCTAGAAACGTTTGCCAAAACCTCCTTTGTATGGCTGACCATTTCTCATTTTTAACATTCTATTTTCAATTTAAATTAACCCCAATTAGATGTAAAGGACTCTAATCTACACAATTTTCAATTTCCAAGCGAGTAAACAATAAGAAAAGTTTAATTAATATTTTTATTAAGACATTCATTCACATCATTCCTATATCCATTCACATTATTCCTATATTCATTCACATTCATTCACATCCATTCACATCATTCCTATATCCATTCACATTCATTCATATCCATTCACATTATTCCTATATCCATTCACATTATTCCTATATCCATTCACATCCATTCACATCCATTCAATATTTTCACATTCTTTCTCAAATTTCTCAAAATAAAATACGCTCAATATTCTTCTTTTGGATAAAAGATTCATGGGATTCACAAAATCAATTATACCTATATTTTCTCTTTTAGCATAAACACTAATCCATTTATCTAAATGAATCATTTTCATAATTCATTCACATCCATTCACATTCATTCACATCCATTCACATCATTCCTATATCCATTCACATTATTCCTATATCCATTCACATTCATTCACATCCATTCACATCCATTCACATTATTCCTATATCCATCCACATTCATTCACATCCATTCAATATTTTCACATTCTTTCTCAAATTTCTCAAAATAAAATACGCTCAATATTCTTCTTTTGAATAAAAGATTCATGGGATTCACACAATCAATTATACCTATATTTTCTCTTTTAGTATAAACACTAATCCATTTATCTAAATGAATCATTTTCATAATTCTCATAAATTGAATGATTCTATAAAATTTGTGCACAACCTTCTTTATTTTTTTGACTATTTAATAATGGTCAAAACTCCACTTTTAGCATAAAATTTATTTATGCATGTACATATATAAAGATAAATATAACAAAATTTTTTTTTTCTCTATTTAAGCAATTATGCATAAATAATATAAAAGTATTTTTCATAAATATAACAAAATCATTCTTTTAGCATAAAAATATCTATGCCTAGAATATGATGGGAATTCCTCTTTTATGCATAAAAATAAGATTTTTCTTTTTTTTCTGAAAAATTTTGCCATAGCTTCGCTGTAATTACTGAGAATGTTCAATTTTCTAACTTAAATGAATACACATAATTGAAATGTGGTAGGAAGTCCTCTTTTAAACTAAATATTTTATTATGCATACTTAGCGTAATTATGAACATAATTATGATTAATCCTCTTGATTTAAAACATCCATTCATCATTTCTATAGGAGAATTCTTATAAAATGTTAGCATAACACTCTTTTAACTTATTTTTAAAATGAGTTTATAGGATTTTTTAAAATCATAAATAAGCTTAAAGAATTTAATCATCATTTTTAGCTAGATTAAAATCATAAAAATACCTAATCTTTTTCTCTAGCTTGTCAAGCCTAGAGTTTTGTTTAAGATAATGAGTTTATCATTAAGAACCATCCTTCTAACAAGGATCTAACCATAAGGATGATTAATCTTTTCAAGAAAGAGAGATTTACTAATAAAAATACTATAATTAAGCATAAAGATTAGTATTAAACCATTTAAACATTATGAATCATTAGAAAGCTTAATTTCAAGAAAAAACCATTCAATTGAAATCCTCTCAAGCATTAGAGGGGTTGAGAAGAAGAAAGTCATTGAGAAGAATAGAAAAAACCATTAAATTAAGGCTTACCTTTGATTTTGGCTTGATTCTTTTGGAGAGAAGTGAAGCCCACAAAGGAAGGTTTGGCCACCAAGTTGGGGAAGGTAATCTCTAAGAGAGGATTTAGAATTGAGAAACTCCAAAGCTCCTAAAAGTAGAGGCAAAATAGAGGGATAATAGAATTACACTAAAATTAAGATAAAACTAGCATATGTAAATACTCAAAGATGAAAATACAAAGGAATGAGGGTCTATTTATAGGTGAGGGAGGCCCTAACCAAGTCCAATTGAGTTCTAGAGGCTTCCAGCTTCAGTTTGATCCAGTTTGGACAAGATTTGGACCAGTTTGGCTCCCTTTTTGATCTACTTTGCATGAGGAGAGAGGAGAGATAAAAATGTCTCATTTTTTGAATTAAAAATTCCAAGTAATGATGAGAAAAAGGTGCCTACTTCATGGGGCCTCTCCCTCCTTATTGAGGTATCAAAAATTTACAATTTTACTAAAATATCCCAATTTTTAACTAATAAACCCAGTCCTTGGTCCACTCTTCATCTTATGTGAGCATTTACTCATTTTTGGGAAAATTTCTTTTATTCTTTGTATTTTCTCATGCCAACACTTGGATTTATCCCATCGGCCCTTTAGAACCTTATTTGGACCTTAGTCAATTTTTTTTGAAAATGTGGACCCTTAGGCTAAGGTCTCTAATACACATATTCAGTTGATTTCTAATGCACATAGGAAAATTCTTTTTGAACTTTTGTTTTAGGGGAATTCATCTTAGATATTAGGAGAATTTTGTATCTAGAAATATCTCAAAATTGAATTGCCTCTCTCTATAACATTTCTCTCTCTAAGCCAAAAACAAGGAAAAAATAATATTTTCTTACATTTTGAAATAGGGGATGATTACAGAGACTAAAGGGGAGGTTCTTATACCTTTACATCTCAAAAGCTGGGGGGGAGGAATCTTACATCCTACCCCACTTAAAAAACGCGAGATGTCCTCATCTCGCACACAGGGGCAGCTGGAGGATAATCTCTTAGTTCTCTTTCTTCTTCTATTACTTCCAGCATTACTGCCTTGGAAGTAGATGGCCGATTTGGTAATATCTCTCTTTGACTTCCCCTATTATGAGCTTGTATTACTTTGCGTTGAAGCTGAGGGTTGGGTAGGGGGTCTACTTCTGGGGTTTCCCTGATTTTGACGGGAAGGACCTTGATTACTCTGGTGGAAGGAAGGAGCTGGCATCTAGAATCTTGGTCCTTGACTTTCTTGTCCTAAAAACCTTGATCCAAAAGGAGTTGGACAATCCATACTACGACGATGACCGTATCCTTGGTAATTAAAGTGTTTAACTTCTTTGTTCAAGGGTGGAACTTTTGAAGTTGAAATCCAGGGGATTGTGTTCCGAAAAAAGGACATTTCTTCCATCTGGAACATCCCGTATCCTGAGTTTGACCTTGTTGTCTCTTAGGAGGTGGAAAGTTAGAATCACCTTCTAAAGCTAGGAATCTTTTGAAAGATGATGGTGTTGGCTTCGACGGGCCTTGACATCAAAGGCCTTGGCGAAATCCGTTGCCATCCACATTGCTTCAGCCATAGAAACTGGATTAGCATTCTTCACCAAGGTATCCAAGGGTTCGTTCATTCCCCGAATGAACCTGGCCATCAATTGTTCTTCATCCAGCAATGGTGGTGGTGAGTATTTGAGGAGGAGATCAAATGCCTGGTGATATTCCTCTATGGTTTGGCTTCCCTGGGTTAGCTCCAGGAACTCGTCATCGTTGTTTCTAGGAAGTCGTGAGAGGACAGAGTCTCTTCCTCCTGAGGTAAGCTTTGAGATCATTCCACGTTTAGGTGTTCCGATCCAAATGGTTTGTCTCACAGTGGTTCCTCCATGCTACCCTGGCTATTTCTACGATCTTTAACCCGGTTACTTTTTTCATTGTAAACCAGTGACATCAAAGTACTCTTCCATAGCTTCGATCCACTTCTCTACTGTTTCTTCCAACAAGTGCTCCCCTTCACCTTTGAAAGGTCTAGGCTGAGATCTATGAAGAGATTTACAAACATCCAGGTCGAGGTCTTTCTCATCGCGCATTGGGGGCTAACATTTCTACCACGATGACCATTGATCCATGATCCTATCAATACGAAAATTCCCTATTAAGCACTTTTTCCACCTTAACCAAGATGCTCAGGTGAAAAGATCACTTCAAATCTGAAAGGAATTAAACTTTAGATCCAATTGATTCTGGGGTTCCTTATAGTTTGGTCAACCCTCACAGAATCCTGGGATAAAGATCCCTTCTACAAGAAGAAACATACAGAACTTACCATCAGAAAATAGTTCATTCATATCCTTAACATAAAAATGGTCCATCAGACCAGTAATTTCCAATTATCATCTGAACATTCCATGGGAATTTCACACTGAACATTCCCCACGGGAATTTTAGTTATACATGTTCTTAATTTGTCATTCCACAATTGGGTCTATTGGGCCAAAAGTTAAGCTGCAAACAATCTGTCAGCACAATTCACTAATCTCATGGTGATCTGCTGAAAGACTTGATCGTCTTCCAAGCTACCAATATCATTATTAGCATTCTCTCCATTCATCATCACATCATCATGACTTATTCAGCTCATTTCAAATTCAAAAATCATCATTCTTCAATCAGAATCCAAATCAATTCATCAATTCTCAACTAGAATTTAAAATATCAACCACCATTCGAAATCATCATCTAGGATAGCATTTTTGCTTATAACTTCAAGGTCTTAGATTTACTCGTATATATCGTCAGTAAAGAGCTACAGTTATACCCACGGTATATATAGGTAATCACGGTCCTTGGATCTATAAGGTAAATACCATCATGTCTAGGCCTCAAGCAAGTCAAGGATTCCACACAATTGTGGTATTTCAATATAAAACCCAATTCTCAATTTATGAATTCCCATTCTGAATATAAATTTGTATGAATTTCAACACACAATTACAATCTTTTACTAGTAACTCATAGATTTTTGACATTTCTTGCTTCTTAGTTTATCAACTTTAGCCAATTGGCTCTAATACTAGCTGTGAGACCCATGTCTCCTCCGAACACCAAAATCCGGGGTGCTAGTAGTGGAAGTAGCAACTTCTTGCGCAGGGCAGAGCTTCCCACTCGGGGCCTCACCCCCACGAATGTTCGAACAAGAGACTAATCCTTCAGTTCTTCCAAAATTGACCCGGAAGAGCTCCCCTCGCCCAGAAGGCATAGGCGATTCCTCCAAGAGAATTATTCTAACGTAGTCAAAGGGCCTTAAGTTCCCTTTTTCATTCCAACCGAACCTGCAGATCACATGGCTGGATCAAGGGAGGAACTTGCACTTGGATCATAGAGACCAACACTTTTTTCCTCGTCGTCAAAGAGCCACAGCCATTGATTCTTTTCCATAGAAGAAGGATTATCCGTGATTTACTTCAACTATCCTAACTTGAACAGAATTGAATTTTAGTTATAGGGATCCATGAGTCCAGCCTAACCCCATCGAGTCCCATGGGTTAGCCAACCACTATATTGATAGGATCCATTATGAAAATTTGGTTATGTTTTGTCCCGGCTACCAGGGAAATGAGTTTCCAGGCTCCCTAGCTGGCACTTATGCAAAATACAATTTAGACACACCACTTATGCACCCAATATGAAATTGCCTTTTACAAATTCAGATATCTTAAAAGCAGACTAGAAATGAAACCATAATCCTCCAAAATATCCAGATCGAATTTTCAACTTTTCCACTTTCCAACCATAAAATCCAATTTCAGTCATTCTTTCCTCAGCATATCTATGGCATCATCGGCAACCAAAACGCTCACCACTTGCTCACTCGAGGGCCTTTTCAATAGGTCCTAGCCCATAGTACCTAGGAGTTTAATCACATAAAAACCATATGGACTTTCAGTTGGAGATCAGCAAGATCAACCATTAATATCCATGTAAAAGGGCCATGAACTCATCCGTTGAAGACCAGCAAGGTCAATCAACTAGACCCATGCTTGTGATCAGAAAACAGCTCCAACTCATTTTCTTCCCCATCGCACATGTGGGTATGGTGGGGGCGACCCAAAGCCCGAGCACCGTATGGTCAGCACCCTCTAGGTTCCTTCGCGCAGGTCACCTAGCGGTTCACTCATAGGCCTCTTCCTTGGTCCCTCATCCACCGTATGGTTAGCACCCTCTAGGTTCCTTCGCAGGTCACCTAGCGGTTCACTCATAGGCCTCTTCCTTGGTCCCTCATCCACCGTACCAGAAGCTCACCATTTTAATCAAACCGAGGCTAGTCAAGACCTCAATCGACCTTGCCACGCGAGACGTCCTTCATTGACTCTCCAACTGTTGTAACTTTTTTACTTAGGTCCCCCCACGACTTCATTCCATAAGATAGTCAAAATGCTTCCCTAGCATTCTTTGACATAAAACAATCTTTAAAAATAATTTCACATACAAATACAGTTCCAAACAAAATTCCCATCTTTCCTTATCATCCCACATCCTTTCACATTATTCCTCATCATATCTCATCATTCCACATCATTTCTCATCGTCCCATTCCATGTCATTTCTCCTTATTCCACGTTATTTCTCATTAAGTCACATCCATTCACATCATTCCTATATCAACTCACATCCATTCACACCATTCCTACATCCACTCAGATCTATTCACATCATTATTACATCCATTCACATCATTCCTACATCCATTCACATCATTCCTATATCTATTCACATCCATTCACATCGTTCCTATATCCATTCACATCCATGCACATCATTCCTATATCCATTCACATTCATTCACATCATTCCTACATCTATTCATATCCATTCACATTGTTCCTATATCCATTCACATCATTCCTATATCCATTCACATTCATTCACATCCATTCACATCCTTCCTATATCCATTCACATTCATTCACATCCATTCACATCATTCCTATATCCATTCACATTCATTCACATCCATTCACATCATTCCTATATCCATTCATATTATTCCTATATCCATTCACATTCATTCACATCCATTCACATCATTCCTATATCCATTCACATTATTCCTGTATCCATTCACATTCATTCACATCCATTCACAGCATTCCTATATCCATTCACATTTATTCACATCCATTCACATCATTCCTATATCCATTCACATTATTCCTATATCCATTCATATTCATTCACATCCATTCAATATTTTCACATTCTTTCTCAAATTTTTCAAAATAAAATATGCTCAATATTCTTCTTTTGAATAAAAGATTCATGGGATTTACAAAATCAATTATACCCATATTTTCTCTTTTAGAATAAACACTAATCCATTTATCTAAATGAATCATTTCCATCATTCTCATAAATTGAATGATTCTATAAAATTTGTGCATAACCTTCTTTATTTTTCCTGTTTTCTCTATTTGTACATATATAAAGATAAATATAACAAAAATTCCTCTTTTCTCTATTTAAGCAATTATGCATAAATACTATAAAATTATTCTTCATAAATGTAACAAAAATCATTCTTTTAGCATAAAAATATCTATGCCTCGAATATGATGAGAATTCCTCTTTTATGCATAAAAATAAGAATTTTCTTTTTTTTTTCTGGAAAATTTTACCAAATCTTCGCTGCAATTACTGAGAATGTTCAATTTTCTAACTTAAATGAATACACATAATTGAAATGTGATAGGAACTCCTCTTTTAAACTAAAAATTTTATTATGCATACTTAGCATGATTATGAACATAATTATGATTAATCCTCTTGATTTAAAACATCCATTCATCATTTCTATAGGAGAATTCTTATAAAATATCAACATAACACTCTTTCAACTTTAAAATGAGTTTATAGGATTTTTTAAAATCATAAGTAAGCTTAAATAATTTAATCATCATTTTTAACTAGATTAAAATCATAAAATTACCTAATCTTTTTCTCTAGCTTGTCAAGCCTAGAGTTTTGTTTAAGATAATGAGTTTATCTCATTAAGAACCATCCTTCTAACAAGGATCTAACCATAAGGATGATTAATCTTTCCAAGAAAGAGAGATTTACTAATAAAAATACTATAATTAAGCATAAAGATTAGTATTAAACCATTTAAACATTATGAATCATTAGAAAGCTTAATTTCAAGAAAAAACCATTCAATTGAAATCCTCTCAAGCATTAGAGGGGTTGAGAAGAAGAAAGTCATTGAGAAGAATAGAAAAAACCATTAAATTAAGGCTTACCTTTGATTTTGGCTTGATTCTTTTGGAGAGAAGTGAAGCCCACAAAGGAAGGTTTGGCCACCAAGTTGGGGAAGGTAATCTCCAAGAGAGGATTTAGAATTGAGAAACTCCAAAGCTCCTAAAAGTAGAGGCAAAATAGAGGGATAATAGAATTACACTAAAATTAAGATAAAACTGTCATGTAATTACTCAAAGATGAAAATACAAAGGAATGAGGGTCTATTTATAGGTGAGGGAGGCCACTAACCAAGTCCAATTGAGTTCTAGAGGCTTCCAGCTTCAGTTTGATCCAGTTTGGACAAGATTTGGACCAGTTTGGCTCTCTTTTTGATCTACTTTGCATGAGGAGAGAGGAGAGATAAAAATGTCTCATTTTTTGAATTAAAAATTCCAAGTAATGATGAGAAAAAGGCACCTACTTCATGGGGCCTCTCCCTCCTTATTGAGGTATCAAAAATTTACAATTTTACTAAAATATCCCAATTTTTAACTAATAAACCCAGTCCTTGGTCCACTCTTCATCTTATGTGAGCATTTACTCATTTTTGGGAAATTTTCTTTTATTCTTTGTATTTTCTCATGCCAACACTTGGATTAATCCTATTGGCCCTTTAGAACCTTATTTGGACCTTAATCAATTTTTTTTGAAAATGTGGACCTTAGGCTAAGGTCTCTAATACACATATTCATCAGTTAATTTCTAATGCACATAAAAAATTCTTTTTGAACTTTTGTTTCAGGGGAATTCATCTTAGATATTAGGAGAACTTTTTATCTAGAAATATCTCAAAATTGAATTGTCTCTCTCTAGAATATTTTCTCTCTCTAAGCCAAAAACAAGAAAAAATAATATTTTTTACATTTTAAAATAGGGGATGATTACAGAGATTGAAGGGGAGGTTCTTATACCTTTACATCTCAAAAACTGGGGGAGGAATCTTCCAATATCCCTAGAACATACACTTCAAGAAGCGTGAGTAGAAATAGGGATCATTAGAGTCACGAGCCCACCCCCGTTCCAAGAGACATTGTCGATCTCTCTTCCTTTCTATCTTCACAAGTCCATATTCCCATTGGCACCTTACTTCAAGGTAGCCTGAGTCTATGGAAGGATTTGAAGGACTGGATGGAAGGAAGGCTTGGATCTGGAATATAGGAGTGAGTGGAACCAGGGAGTCTCAATGAGTCTGATGAAGAAGGATCCATAGAACCAAACATAATCGCAAGCATACCTACAGTACGAGTGAACAAGTTAGGGAAGTATTTTAAAGGAGATGAACTAAATGCAAGCATTGCCCTTATCTTTCCATGAGCTTCAAGTCATCCTAGGCAGGAGTAAGCATTGTCACCAAGAAATGCTAGGAAAAATGGGGAATGGATGACACTTCATTGATTGTGAAACTAGCTGATGGAGCCATAGTGATGCCCATAGTTCTTTGTAGGATTTAAAGATTAAGATTCTCGAAACTAGTTTCCTACACACCTTTATGGTGATGCACTTTGGCTAGATACCGGTTTTCTATGATTTCATCATATTATGGCCTTTCATGAGAGAAACCAAGATGATCCATGATTGGGACACAGATCATATCTGCATTTGGAAAAAAGAACGAATGCAAAAGGTGAACCTATGCACTTGGAAGATCCATCTACTAATGATGAGTGGGGGACCTTATGCATAGGAAGATCCATCTAATGAGTGGGGGACCTTACATAGAAGATTCAGTTGACTACTGCCATATCTATAGCAGTACACTTGTGCTAAACATGTAACAAAACATTGGATAGCATGGAATTCACACCTCTCCCAGAGCTAAAATACTCTGAGAACTAGATGCCATAACGGACATATAAGAAATTACATCTCTCTTTATGCTAAGCACTGCATATGTGTCTAACACTATGAACCATGAACCCATGAACATCAAAGAAGTAAGGATATTATGGGAAACATCCACCTGTAAGACCCCTATAGAACAAGCGGTTTCAAGGGAAGAGAAACTTATGTCTTCCCAATAGAATCCAAAGAACACTGGCTGAGGTGGTATGTAGAGGCTATTAATGTACATTTCAAATTCTAGCCAGGCCTCGTAAAAGGAGCTTGATGAGTTTCCCATTTTGATTAACAAGGTAACCACTAAAAGGTAAGAGTCATCTGACTCATAATCAAAACCCTAAAAACTCATATCTTCACTCGAACACAAAATAAAAACTTGGCATAGGTCGAGTGAGAGACCAAGAAAAGAATGGATAAGAAAGGCCCTAAAGCTGAGGAGACCAAACATGTCCCTTAGCACTTCAGAGCCTACAAGGTGGGAGACTACTTTGTACAATATGAGAAGGCCTAAAGAATCCATGATGGAAAGCTTGTCGGTGAAAAGATGCAGGGGAGAAGAGAGCTTGAGATCTTGCAAGCACACACACACTCACAAAACCCTAAAAGAGAACACACAAGGTGAGAGGCTGAAAATCTTCTTCTCCTTCTTCACAACACTCAACACACCATATACAAAGATAAGAGTACACACAATATGAAAAGATACTCAACCAAATACATACTAGGGTTCTCTATAGTGTGAACCCAACTAAATGAGTTGGTGCTATAACTATGCCAGTATCTAGAATGGCTGTCACACAGCCTGTCATCCCACTAGCTGCATATCACCCATGATCTCACCAACCATGCTAGTGGTGTAAGTGTGGGGCCTATCAGTGTGTCCACCGCCTTACTAGATGAGCTCGATATCTCAACACTCCCCCCTCGAGCTCAACTCGATCTCATGTGCACCAAGCAAAGCCCTGAATCTATAGAGCTTCTCTGTACCCAATGCTTTGGTGAAGATGCTAGCGACCTGATCCTATGTGTTGACATAAACAAGGTCAACGTCTCCTGCTACCAAAACCTTCTCTCTGACAAAATGGTAGTGGACCTCTATATGCTTCGTGCGAGCATGAAAAACTGGGTTCCTAGCCAACTGTATACTGCTAATGTTGTCACAAAAAATGACAACTTGTCTATCCACTGATAGACCCAAATCTGCAAGTAGCTTTCTCAACCAAGCTACCTCACATGCTGCCATAGCAACACCTCTGTACTCGGCCTCTATACTAGATAGATCAACCGTAGGCTGCTTCTTGCTGCTCCAAGTCACAATAGCACTCCCCAAAGAAAACATGAAGCCACTAGTAGATCTTCTATCTGAGATACTACTAGCCCAATCAGCATCTCTGTACCCATGTACACATATCTCTGTCCCAATTTCATAAAATAGTCCACAATGCAAATTAGACCTCACATACCTCAGTATGCTTCTCAATGCATCCAGATGCGACTTCCGAGGAGCCTACATAAACTCACTCACTAACCCAATAGCATAGCTCAAATCTGGCCTGCTGGTGATCCTACTATACGCCTATACATAGTAGGATCCTCCAAAATCTCTCCTGAATCTGCACTCAACTTGCCATTTTGATCCAATGGCACTGAGAGAGGCTTACAGCCTGTCCTACCATACTTGGACAACATGTCCAAGCCATACTGTCTCTGCAGTAATCCAATACCATGTGGTGACCTAATCACCTCAATGCCCAAGAAATATCTGAGCTCCCCCAAATCCTTCATCTCAAACTTTTGTCTAAGCAAAATCTTCACATCAAAGATCTCTGCATCATAATCCCCCATAATGATCAGGTCATCTACATAGATGACAACAAGCACAACCCCTCTAACATTGGCTACATGAAAGCCAATAGTGACAAGATATTCAGAAATCTTGTCAGACCATGCTCTTGGTGCTTGTTTTAAGCCATACAAGGCTTTCTTCAACCTGCAAACATGCTCGGGGTGACTCACATCCTCATAACCAGGTGGCTGCAACATATACACCTCTTCCTGCAAATCCCCATGCAAGAATGCATTCTTTACATTCATCTGATGTAAAGACCATTGCTTTGACGTAGCCACTGCTATCACAACTCTCACTGTTGCCATCTTGGTAACTGGGCTGAAAGTTTCCTCATAATCAATGCCATATGTCTGTGCATATCCTTTGGCTACCAATCTAGCCTTGTACCTGCTTATGCTTCCATCACTGTTTTTTTTTACTTTGTACACCCACTTGCATCCAATGGCTTTCTTGCCTTTAGGCAATTTCACCAAATCCCAAGTCTTATTTCTACATCCATCTCCTCATCCATAGCTTTCTCCCAACACACATTTCCAATAGCCTCATCAATGCATGTGGGCTCTACAACCTGTACAACTTTTGCCCTGTATGCATAGTGATGTGCCACATAACCATCATAGGTAAACCTCTGCACCGGATTCTTCACTCTCCCAGATCTTCGCAGCTTTGTATTCATGGCTTCCATAGCCTTCATTACACCAGGTGTTCTCATAGAGCTGGTATCCCAAGATCCTCATCAAGGCTCATCTTTGAGCCACTAGACTCTCCATCAACATGAGAATGTCTTGCAGAAATGTCGGGCATACTAAGGGGCTCAACCACTTTCTCTTTTCCTTTATGTGATGTACTAATCCCATTTGTAGGACTGGTATTATGACGCAGCCTACCACTCCATGGTCTATCAATTGAACCACTAGATGAGGACTCTCGTGGTCCACTCAAAGACTGTGATTGTTGACTTGCATTCTGTGCAACCACATTTCCACTCACATCAGCCCCAACAACTTCTTTTTTAGTAGCAAACATCCGTGCTTACCCTCAACTCACGTGTAACAGGGTTATAACACCTGTATTCCTTTTTCTCAAGGGAATACCCAATAAACACACATTTTTCAGCTTTTGAATCCACCTTAGTTCTCAGCTCATCTGGCACATGCACATATGCAATGCATCCACCAATGACTTTCAGATGAGACAAATCAGGTTTTCTGCCAGTTAACCTCTCCTCTAGAGTTACATCATGTATGGCTGCAGTTGGAGTCCTGTTCATGATGTAAACTGTTGTAGAACCAGCCTCAGGCCAATAGCTATGTGGCGTATTCTTCTCTTCCATCAATGCTCACGCAACTCCATTTTGCTGCGGAGTGTATCTGCATGTAAACTGTCTCTGAATACCATTCTTCTTCAAAAATTTAGAGCTCATTGGAGAAGTACTCTCCCCATCCATCTGACCTTAGGCACTTTACATGTTTTTCTGCTCAGCAACTCCATTTTGCTGCGGAGTGTATCTGCATGTAAACTGTCTCTGAATACCATTCTTCTTCAAAAATTTAGAGCTCATTGGAGAAGTACTCTCCCCATCCATCTGACCTTAGGCACTTTACATGTTTCCCTGGTTGCTTTTCAACCATAACTCTGAAATTCTAAAAATGAGTGAATACCTCACCCTTCTCCTTCATGAAGTATACCCACACTTTCCTTGTGTGGTCATTAATAAATGTCACATAATAATACCTGCAGCCTCCCATAGACATGGTCTTCGTAGGACCCCATACATCTAAATGCACAACATCTAGTGCATTTTTGCTCACATTTCTATCACGTGGAAATACATGCTTTGTTTGCTTTCCAAATTGGCATGCTTCACATATTTTCTGTATACCTTCAACTTTAAACTTTGTAGCCCTGTCACAATTCCTTTAGTATGCATAGACTTCATTCTCTGCACATTCATCACATGTCCAATTCTTTTATGCCAAATGTCTGTGTTTGCAACAATTCCTGAACCATTTGCAAACATCGCAGCACTCACTTCAGGCATGTTTACATTCAATGTAAACATTCTGCCCACTTTGTTGCCTTTTGCAACCAACCTGCACTTGTCTTTAAAGTCTTCAACATAACAACCATCAGGGTTAAACTGAACCTGCAAACCCTCCTTAATCATTTGGCTAGCTGAAACCAGATTCTTTGTTATGTTCGGAACATGAAGTACATCTGCAAGGTACTTCACTTTGCCATCCTGCATAGACAATGGCACATCTCCAACATGGGCAATTGGATGAGCAGTGTCACCTGTTTCCACAAAACCTGGTCTTTCAAGGTTTTTCATCTCCTTGAACCACTTCTCATGACTTGTCATGTGGTTTGAAGCACGTGAATCAACATACCATATATCATCTTTATGTGTTGCTTCAACATTTTTAGACATGGCATTAACGACATGCTGCATAACAAACAACCTTTCATTGTCCTCAACAATCTTGAGCCTAAATTATCCCATAAGATAATATATGTAAGGGATCGCTAGTGTCCCATACCACCATGATACCACCCATACATACCTTATTAATTTGAAACTCCCTAGTATGCCGTCTAGGAAAAATGAATAAAATCCTATACAAAAGGAATAAGATGGTCTTATCCCAAACTTTCACATACCAAAATATGTCTCTATATGAAAAGATGCAGGGGGGAAGAGAGCTTGAACTCTTACAAGCACACACACACTCACAAAACTCTAATAGAGAACACACATGATGAGAGGCTGAAAATCTTCTTCTTCTTCACTCAACACTCAACACACCATATACAAGATAAGAGTACACACAATATGAAAGGTACTCAACCAAATACATACAAGGGTTCTCTATAGTGTGAACCCAACTAAATGAGCTGGCGCTATAACTATGCCAGTCTCTAGAATGGCTGTCACATAGCTTGTCATCCCACTGGCCGCATATCACCCAAGATATCACCAACCATGCCAGTGGTGTAAGTGTGGGGCCTATCCCCCAGGCGGGTCATCAGTGTGTCCACCGCCTCACTAGACGAGCTCGATATCTCAACACTCCCCCTAGAGCTCAACTCCATCTCATGTACACCAAGTGAAGCTCTGAATCTGCGGAGCTTCTCTGTACCCAATGCTTTGGTGAAGATGTCAGCTACCTGATCCTGTGTGCTGACATAAACAAGGTCAAGGTCTCCTACCAAGACCTTCTCTCTCACAAAATGGTAGTGGACCTCTATATGCTTCGTGCGAGCATGAAAAACTGGGTTCCTGGCCAACTGTATACTGTTAATGTTGTCACAAAATGGTAGTGGACCTCTATATGCTTCGTGCGAGCATGAAAAACTGGGTTCCTGGCCAACTGTATACTGTTAATGTTGTCACAAAAAATGACAACTTGTCTATCCACCACTGATAAACCCAAATCTGCAAGTAACTTTCTCAACCAAGCTACCTCACATACTACCATAGCAGCTCCTCTGTACTCGGCCTCTGTACTGTGGATAGAGCAACCATAGGCTGCTTCTTGCTGCTCCAAGTCATAGCAGCACTCCCCAAAGAAAGTCCCAGTCTCATAAAATAGTCCACAATGCAAAGTAGACCTCACATACCTCAATATGCGTCTCAATGCATCCAAATGCGATTTCCCTGGAACTTGCATAAACTGACTCACCAACCCAACAGCATAGCTGAAATCTGGTCTGGTGATCGTCATGTAGATCAAGCTTTCTACTATACATAGTAGGATCCTCCAAGATCTCTCCTGAATCTGCACTCAACTTGCCATTCTGATCCAATGGCACGGAAATAGGCTTACAGCCTGTCATACCATACTTGGACATGTCCAAGCCATACTGTCTCTGTAGTAATCCAATACCATGTGGTGACCTAATCACCTCAATGCCCAAGAAATATCTGAGCTCCCCTAGATCCTTCATCTCGAACTTTTGTCTAAGCAAGATCTTTACATCAAAGATCTCTGCATCATGGTGCCCCGTAATGATCAAGTTATCTACATAGATGACAACAAGCACAACCCCTCTATCACCATGTCTCACATACAGCGAGAAATCTGCATTGGCTACATGAAAGCCAATAGTGACAAGATATTTTGAAATCTTGTCAGACCATGCTCTTGGTGCTTTTTTTAAGCCATACAAGGCTTTCTTCAACCTGCAAACATGCTCGGGCTGACTCACATCCTCATAACCAGGTGGCTGCAACATATACACCTCTTCTTGCAAATCCCCATGCAAGAATGCATTCTTTACATCCATCTAATGTAAAGACCATTGCTTTGATGCAGCCACTGCTATCACAACTCTCATTGTTGCCATCTTGGCAACTGGGCTGAAAGTTTCCTCATAATCAATGCCATATGTCTGCGCATACCCTTTGGCTACCAATCTAGCCTTATACCTGTTTATGCTTCCATCACTGTTATGTTTTACTTTGTACACCCACTTGCATCCAATGGCTTTCTTGCCTTCAGGCAATTGCACTAAATCCCAAGTCTCATTTCCATATAGTGCATCCATCTTCTCATCCATAGCTTTCTCCCAACACACATTTCCAACAACCTCATCAATGCATGTGGGCTCTACAACCTGCACAACCTTTGCCATATATGCATAGTGATGTGCCACATAACCATCATAGGTAAACCTTTGCATAGGGTTTTTCACTCTCCTAGATCTTCGCAACTTTTCATTTATGGCTTCCATAGCCTTCTTTACACTAGGTGTTCTCATAGCTGGGATCCCAAGCTCCTCATTAAGGCTCATATCTGAGCCACTAGACTCTCCATCAACATGAGAATGCCCTGCAGAAATGTCAGGCATACCAAGGGGCTCAACAACTTTCTCTTTTCCTTTACGTGATGTACTAATCACATTTGAAGGACTGGTATTATGACATAGCCTGCCACTCCATGGTCTATTAACAGACCCACTAGATGAGGACTCTCGTGGTCCACTCAAAGACTATGATTACTGACCTGCATTCTGTGCAACCACACTTCCACTCACATCAGCCCCAACAGCTTCTTTTTCAACAGCATACCAGCTGCTCATCTCATCAAAGACAACATCCCTGCTTACCCTCAACTCACGTGTAGCAGGGTTATAACACCTGTATCCCTTTTGCTCAAAGGAATATCCAATAAGCACACATTTTTCAGCTTTTGGATCCAGCTTAGTTCTCAGCTCATCTGGCACATGCACATATGCAATGCATCCAAAGACTTTCAGATGAGACAAGTCAGGTTTTCTGCCAGTAAACCTCTCCTCTAGAGAGTTACATCATGTATGGCTGCAGTTGGAGTCCTGTTCATGCCTATTCATGATGTATACTGCTGTAGAAACAGCCTCAGTCCAATAGCTATGCGGCATATTCTTCTCTTCCATCAATGCTCGCGCAATCTCAGCAATGTGCCTGTTTTTTCGCTCAGCAACTCCATTTTGCTGCGGAGTGTATCTGCATGTAAACTATCTCCGAATACCATTCTTCTTCAAAAATTTAGAGAACTCATTGGAGAAGTACTCTCTTCCTCCATCTGACCTTAGGCACTTTACATATTTCCCTGTTTGCTTTTCAACCAAAACTCTGAAATTCTGAAAGTGAGTAAACACCTCACTCTTCTCCTTCATGAAATATACCCACACTTTCCTTGTGTGGTCATCAATGAATGTCACATAATACCTGCAGCCACCCATAGACATGGTCTTCGTAGGATCCCATACATCTGAATGCACAACATCTAGTGCATTTCTACTCACATATCTGTTACGTGGAAATACATGCTTTGTTTGCTTTCCAAATTGGCATGCTTCACATATTCTGCATACCTTCCACTTTAAATTTTGGCAGCCCTGTCACAATTCCTTTAGTCTGCATAGACTTCATTCTCTGCACATTCACATGTCCAATTCTTTTATGCCAAATGTCTGTGTCTGCAACAATTGAACCATTTGCAAACATCGCAGGACTCATTTCAGACATGTCTACATTTAACGTAAACATTCTGCCCACTCTGTTATCTTTTGCGACCAACCTGCACTTGTCTTTAAAGTCTTTAACATAACAACCATCAGAGTTAAACCGAACCTGCAAACCCTGCTCAATCATCTGGCGAATTGAAACCAGATTCTTTGTTATGTTCGGAACGTGAAGTACATCTGCAAGGTACTTCACTTTGCCATCCTGCATAGACAATGGCACATCTCCAACATGGGCAATCGGATGAGCAGTGTCATCCCCTGTTTCCACAAAACCTGGTCTTTCAAGGTTTTTCATCTCCTTGAACCACTCCCCATGACTTGTCATGTGGTTCGAAGCACCTTCCACATACCATACATTATCTTTTTGTGCTGCTTCAACATTTTCAGACATGGCATTCACGACATGCTGCATAACAAACAACCTTTCGTTATCCTCATTGTTTCTGCTTGAGGATGCATAGTTGTTCTACTGCACTTTCCCATTTTGCATGTTAGCCTGCTTCTTATAACATTCAGCCTGCACATGTCCAGGCTTACCACAATAAAAGCATTCACGTGCATCATTATATTGCCTTTGCCAATTTCCACGTCCTCTTTGACTCACCCTGCCTCTGAATTTGCCTCTTCCACCTGTGTGTTGTTGATGTTGTTATGTATTCTGGGACTGTTGTTGCTACTGGTGCTGGCCATAATTCTGATTACCTGTTCGGCCACCTCCTTGACCGCATCCACGGCCTCCTCTACCTCGTCCTCTACCTGAACTTGTGTAGAAGGCCTGTTGTTGCTGTGAACTGTTTTTGTTTTGTGAAGACTGTTGGTCTTCACCCAAGCTCTTCTCTTCTATAATCAGCATAGACACCAAATCTGTAAAGTTGGGAATGTTTTTTCGAGTCTGAATAGACGTCTTGAACACCTTGTATTGTGGCCCGAGACCACGTAGACAAACTTCCACCTTATCATCATCATCTACTGACACACTAATAGATGCAAGGGATTCCACAATACCCTTTATCTTCAATGCATAGTCATTCACAGACATGCTCTTTTTCTCCATAGTATGAAGTTCATTCTTCAACTGTATCTTACGTACCTTGGTATTTTTTTCATAGAGTTTTATCAAGGTGTCCCATGCCTCCTTGG
Source organism: Cibotium barometz (assembly GCF_041138505.1). Lineage (NCBI taxonomy): Eukaryota > Viridiplantae > Streptophyta > Polypodiopsida > Cyatheales > Cibotiaceae > Cibotium > Cibotium barometz. Next base: position 69,739,305 of record NC_141047.1, read on the forward strand.
GGAACTTGGCATCCTGAATGTGCCCAATCATGGTGTCATGTATACTAATGGAGAGCCAATACATAACTTTCGTGGCTCCTTGGTTCTAGTCTTTAAACTGTTTCACATCTGCAGCAGTCCCGGTATCTCCAGTGCCTCTTCATGCACACCTTCTATGTAGTCCCAATAGCCCTTTCCCATTAGGAAATTCGTCAACCTGAACCTCCAAGCATGGAAGTTGTTCTTATCAAGCTTCTCAGCCACAATCTAGGTTATGCCATCATTTGACATCTTGCCAGATACACAATTTTACTAGAAATAGCACTCTGGTTTGTCCTGCACAAACTGCTGTATTTTCTGCAGGCAGCGGTACTGTAGTACTCTCAAATGTCACAACCAGTGACTTCAATATGCATACATACACCCAATGGCAATTGTTGACCTCTTTGCAGCACACACAGTGTCTGCATAGCCAATCTATCTTCCTGCAGTTCTTAAACAGAGTTCTGTAGAGAATCGATGACTTACCCGTAGTGCTCGAAATTGCCTGCTTTCTGAAAAACGAAGGTCCAGAGGTGCCCGAAACGCATTTTTGGCCCAAAAAATTCTGTCCGATAGGACTTTATAGTTGCCCCCTATAGCTTTACTCCCGCGAAGAAAGCTCCTCAATCAGAGATCGTTTGCCGGTGCCTCCCGTAGAGCTTCCCGTAGAGCTCGCGACAAGGGTGTAGTCACCAACACAAATAGGGAAGAGTAGTTGAACCTGAGACCACATCAAGGAATAACCCTTATCGAGTACATCATTAGAAAATAATTTTGAATTATTGGCGCCTTTCTAATGATAACTATCCAATAAACACCCTTAAGCTAGGGTAGAAAAATAACTCACCTAGATACATAAGCAACTAGGTATCCGAGTCGAAATATGTACAAAAGTACAAGAAACATAGTCCAAAATTATGTGCAAAAAACAAAGGCAAATGCTACCTTCAAAGCACATGATATTATTCAAAAGATTAAAAGATCCTTATAAAACCATGGATAAAAGCATAGAAGCTCCTTGAATCCATAAAAACCATGGTTGATCATAAAAATCAATGCATACCATCTAATGAACATTAATCACGCCAAAAGAAGCATTAAAATTGGTGGCCAACTCATCAATCCAGAGTATATGAACATGGTGTCGTTGAAGCAAAACTCCAAAGTAAGCAAGTGAAATACATGTGTGTAACACTCATTAAAAAAAACCCCTAGACACAAGTGATCTAGGCAAAACCTGATGAGTCATGTAAAACTTGGAAAACATCCAATAAAATCCACCAAAATAAACAGATCAACTAACCCATGATAGAACTTGTCTTAGGCTTAAGAAATTAAGCACAAACCACACTTAAACAAGTGCAAAATAAATTCTCATGTATAAGTGTCAAAGGTGAGACACACTTTGAACACAGAATATAGCCATCATTGAAAAACTTAAGAAACATGTCCAAAAAGAATGGCTAAACAAAGGTAAAAAATCATGCAGACATCATTTAGAATTAATCCAAAAAGAAATAACTATTAATACGAGGTATAATCATATTAATAATATGCGAATAACATGCATCTATCTAATGTCAGTATGAGAAAACGTATTTCAACATTAAATAATCCTCGAAAATATTAAATTCTTGAGAAAAAGAATTATCATGATTTTTTCCTAATTTTCTCTAATTTTATAGGGCCTCAAAATACGATAATTTTGAATTCCACCACCAAACCTATCTTATGGCATTCCAAACCTATATTTTTCCAAAAAAAGCAATTTAATTTACCAAAATACCATTGATATTTTAAAAAATACCAATTTCTAGGATTTTTAAAAATAATTTCTAAAATATTCCTAAATTTTCTTGAGAATCCCATCGTTCACGAAATTTCCAATTCCGCCTGACAATTCTCAAATCCAATGAAAATTTATAATTTTAATGGATTTTCTAATTTTTGAGACAAAAAATACATTTTTAAAGGAATTTAAATGGTCACGGGCGCCCGAATGGACACACCACATACCAAACACCAACCCCACATTTTCCATAAATTTAAAATAACCTTTGTCTAATTTTCCACTAATTTTCAAGATTTTTTTAAAAATTTTAATTTACCCCGAACGCATTTAGAATACAAACGGTCAAAAAATTTTGAAATCCCAACGGTTTTCCCGGAATACGTAAAGCCAACAGTTTCGAGAAAATGAAAAGACAAAAAAAAATCAGAATGTGAAAGGACAAAAGTTTCTAGAATCCGAAAGGTCAAAAGATTTTCCGGAATTCGGAAAGCCAAAAGGCTTCTCGGGAATGCCAAAAGGCTTCTCGGGAATGCGGAAAACCAAGAGATTTCAAAAAAATTTAATTTCCAAAGGGAAAATAAAAATTTTCAGAGCAGTAAAATTTTTAAAAAATTCCAGAGTTTTTTTCTCTACTTTCATATTTTCTCCCCTTTTTTTTAGGCTTTTTCTCCAAGCTTAATTTTTGAAAATATTATGAAAAAGAAACTTTTTTTTAAATATTTTTAAAAGCTAAAAAAATAAAGCTTTTTTAATTAAGGTTTTTAAAAAACCTTTAAAAAATGATTTTTTGGGAGGGGATGGCGATTTTTGCCGAGTGCACAGCACCTTCTCCCCTTCTTCTCCAACTAAGAAGCTTTCTCTCTCCAACTAAGAAGCTTTCTCTCTCCACCCCCTCCTTCTCTGTAATCAGAGAGGAAGATTAACAATTTAATTAATCTTTTTTATTAATCATAATTAAAAGTTAATTATGATCAGAAATTAATCAAATTATGCCAACTAAAAGGCGTTCACACGCGGGAGAGGAAAAAAGAAGGAAAATTCAGAATTGAGAGGCAAAGAGGGTCCCACACACATGGGAGAGCATTCCATGCATCAACATGTTGGCCCCTATTGCATTTCAGCAAAAAATCGACAGAAATTTGATAGCATACCCGTGAAAAACCCACAAAAATGTATAAAAAATATATTTTTAACCATAAAAATGCTTTGAAATTTCTAAAAAATTAGGAAAATTTTCTAAAAAATTAGTAATTTTTTTTAAAATTATAGAAATTTAGGAAATCCATTTTGCCAAAAATATCCACAGTAAAATATGTGGTATTTTGGTGAAACTTTTCGTTAATGCTTATTTCAAACCATAAAAAATAGAAAAAAATAGCGTTAAACTCACAAAATTCTCCCGCAACGTTGATTTGAATAGTAGTAACACATGTTCCAACTGCCGTATCGACAATACACGTGAAAATCATCAACACAAATCAACAAAATAATATTTTTATTTAGTAAATATTAAAATTTACTTTAAAAAATACCAATAAGAAAAAAAAATTAACAACAATTAACTAGAGATTGCTCTAATACCAGTGTTAAAACCATAACATCCCTCTAGATAATTGTTATGTATAAACATGCATAAATCAGACATAAACTCATCCACCCGACCACCCCCGAGCCTGAAAAGATGCAGGGAGAAGAGAGCTTGAGCTCTTGCAAGCACACACACACTCACAAAACCCTAAAAGAGAACACACAAGGTGAGAGGCTAAAAATCTTCTTCTTCTTCACACAACACTAAACACACTACACTGCTGGCATGGTTGGTGAGATCATGGGTGATATGCGGCCAGTGGGATGACAGGCTGTGTGATATTCAGTGCAAAGTAAGGTCTCTGTTTGTGACAGTTTGGGTGTAGTATAGTACCACTGCAGAGAATACAACAGTTTGTGTAGGTCAAACAAGAGTGCTATTTTTGGTAAATTTGTGTTGCAAAAAAGATGTCAAATGATGGAATAAACCAGATTGTTGTAAAGAAGCTTGATAAGAACAACTTCCACGCTTGGAGGTTTAGATTGACATATTTTCTTATGGGAAAATGTTACTCGGACTACATTGAAGGTGAACATGAGAAGGCACTGGCCCAACTACTGCAGATCTAAAAGGGTTCAAGGATTGGAATCAAGGAGCAAGGAAAGGCATGTATTGGCTTTTTATTAGTATACAGGACACTATGATTGGGCATATATAGGATGCCAAGTCACCTAAGGAGTCATGGGACACCTTGGTGAAGCTGTATGAAACTAACACCAAGGCATGAAAGATTCAGTTGAAGAATGAGCTTCATATTGTGGGAGAAGAAGAATATGTCTGTGAATGATTATGCCTTGAAGATTAAGGGCATTGTGGAATCCCTTGCATCTATTGGTGTTTCTATTGATGATGATGATAAGGTGGAAGTGTGTTTATTGTGGTCTCGGGCCACAACACAAGGCATTCAAGATGTCTATTTAGACTCGGGAGAACATTTCCAAGTTTGCAAATTTGGTTTCAATGCTGATGAAGAGAAGAACTCAGGTGAAGATAAACAGTCTTCACAAAAAAAAAAATAGTTCAGAGCAGTAGGCCTTCTACACGAGTTCAGGTAGAGGACAAGGTAGAGGTCGTGGACGTGGCCAAGGTGGTGACAAAACAGGTAATTAGAATTATAGTCAGCAATAGCAACAGTTGCAGGATTCACAACAACAACATACAGGTGGAATAGGCCAGTTTAGAGGCAAGGGGAGTCAAAGAGGTCGTGGTAATTGGCAAAGGCAACATAATGATACACGAGGGTGTTTTTATTATGGTAAGCTTGGACATGTGCAGGCAGATTGATATAAGAAATAGAGTGACATGCGAAATGGAAAAGTGCAACAAAACAGCTATGCATCCTCTAGCAGAAATAATGAGAGGTTGTTTGATATGCAACATGTGGTTAATGCTGTGTCTGGAAATGATGTAGTAGCATGTATGGATGGTGTATGGTATGTTGACTCAGGTGCTTTGAACCATATGACAAGTCATGGTGAGTGGTTCAAGGAAATGAAGAGTCTTGAAAGACCAGGTTTTGTTGAAACATGGGATGACATTGCTCATTCAATTGCCCATGTTGGAGATGTGCCATTGTCTATGCAGGATGGTAAAGTGAAGTACCTTGCATATGTACTTCATGTTTCAAACATTACAAAGAATCTAGTTTCTATTGGCCAGATGATTGAGTAGGGTTTGTAGGTTCGGTTTAACCCTAATGATGGCTGTTATGTAGAAGACTTCAAAGATAAGTGTAGGTTGGTTGAAAAAGGCAACAAAGTGGGCATAATGTTTACATTGAATATGAATATGCTTGAAGTGAGTGCTGCAATGTTTGCAAATGGTTCAAGAGTTGTTGTTGCAGATATAGACATTTGGCAGCATAAGAGAATTGGGCATGTAAATGTGCAAAGAATGAAGTCTATGCAGACTAAAGAAATTGTGACAGGGGTGTTTAAGTTTAAAGTTGAAGGTATGTAGAAAGTTTGTGAAGCATGTCAATTTGGAAAGTAAACAAAACATATATTTCCATATGACAGAAATGTGAGGAGGAATGTGCTAAATGTTGTGCATTCAGATGTATGGAGTCCTGAGAAGACTATGTCTATGGATGGCTACAGGTACTACGTAACATTGATTGAAGACCACACGAGGAAAGTGTGGGTGTATTTCATGAAGGAGAAGAGTAAAGTGTTTACTCATTTTCAAAATTTCAGAGTTATGGCTGAAAAACAGACAGAAAGGCATGTGAAGTGCCTAAGGTCAGATGGAGGGGGAGAATACTTCACCAATGACTTCTCCGAATTCTTGTAAAAGAATGGCATTCAGAGATAATTTACATATAGATACACTCTGCAGCAGAGCAAAATGGAGTTTTTGAGCAAAAAAACAGGCACATTACAGAGATAGCACGAGCATTGATGGTAGAGAAGAATATGCCACATAGCTATTGGGATGAGGCTATGTCTACAGTAGTTTATATCATGAACAGGACTCCTATTGCAGCCATACATGATGTGATGCCAGAGGAGAAGTTTTGCTGCTGGCAAGAAACCTGATTTTTCTCACTTGAAAGTTTTTGGATGTATTGCATATGTGCATGTGCCAGATGAGTTGCATACCAAGATGGATCCAAAAGTGGAAAAATGTGTGTTTATTGGGTATTCCCTTGAGCAAAAGGGATATAGATGTTATAATCCTACTACACATTAATTGAGGGTAAGCAGGGATGTTATATTTGATGAGATGAGTAGCTAGTATGCTGCTGAAAAATGATAGAATTCGTGGTGCTTATACTAGATCAAAAAGATGTGAAGGAGAGAGACCCAAAATACAAGAATGACTCTTGCTTATTAAGTTGCTCAAAAAATACAACTAAGCTTCATGCTCATAAAATGCCTTCTAGCTCCACCTTTAAATAGGTGAGCTAGTGGACCTTGAGTCCATTCATCACAGACACACCCTTCTCCTCCCCTTTTACATAACCTTAGTCTTTTAATACCCCCCCTCAATACCAACTATGAAAAAAATTAGAATAGGTGGTATTGGACATAAGTTGCCTTTATAACATTAGTGGAAAGACGGTCGTCTCCCTACGTATGCAATATGGGCAAGTAGACTACGCTCCTAGCTCACCAATGGAATGATAAACACTCCTTTCATTGCTAGGGGACTCAACCCGGTTAGGTGCATGGAAGCTTATCCCTTTGTTGGGGAGAGAATGCTATGAACACCACTACCTTGACATAGACTTTACACACACAAGCTCAATCTTGCCATAGCTCATTCACTCATCAACCCACTCCTTCATGCATCCAATACAAGAAGAAAGCTAAGCTAATGCACACACAAGCTCACTCATAAGCACACAAGCTCAAAGCACACTTCATTCTCAAGCACCTACTTCCCTAGCATGCACACAAACCTTGAAGCTTAATGGAACTTGAAATAAACATGCATTCTCATTCACTACTCAAGCAATGCCTTGCCCATGGATAAGCTACAAGCTATGGAGACGCTTAAGCTTGAATCCACTAGCACACAAAGCCTAATAGAGAACCCACAAGCATAAACAAAGAAGCATGCACACTAGAGAATAGAGATGAGAAGAGAGAAAAACATCCTCTCATTGCATTGAATTAGAAGAGCATTGCTCATACAATAGTGTAGATGGGGAGAGAGAAGAGCTTGCACCTCTATGAACAAGAGGGAGAGCTAGTCTCAAGAGAGCTCAAGCATGAGTTCATCCCAATGTGTGTGTGAGCTCTCAAATGAGCCACTATTTATACTAAAACTCCTAAAACTCCCAAAACTTCCCATGTGGGATTATTCTCAAGCCCACTCCCACACTCACCTACAACTTGGAACTCTCTACACAAGAGCCCTAAATAAGAATGTCAAGTCTCTTGTTTTCATGCTTCCATCTTTGTGTTGCATCCTTGCATTGATCACCACTCGTCACGCAACATTCCCCCCTTCCTATTTTGCGCACGTCCTCGAGCGCTTAGATGCCAAGGAAGAGTAGCATCTCCAGTGTGTACCTGCAAGCAAAACGATAGCTGGTTTGTGTGTTCTTTTTTTTTTTGAAAGCAAAAGTACTGATAGACAATAACAAAACAAGCAATTTTACTGAATAAGACATGGCAATAAACGTCCAATTAGCTAGAGGAAGGAAACATTGAAGCAGTGTAGAGATTGAATAGGTTAATTCAAGCCTTAATAATTACTACCTGCAGCTAACTAAAGTAAAGAATGTTTGATGCCAAATGTATTGTTCTTTTTCTAGAAGGCAAAAGACAATAGTTAATCGAGGGACTATTAAGTGGTATACTGAGCCTATGCTAAGTCAAAGATGTCGGTTCAACACTAATAAATTGAACATAATTATGTAGTGGGGCAGACTCTTGATATTGCTTAGTGTTTTGGTTTAATATTTTAAGCACAACGGCGACCATCCTGGATTAGACAAGCATTTCTCTTGGTGCCTTTCTGTCCCTTTTTTTTTTGGACAGGGCTCTCTTCAAGAGTATGTTTGCGTATCCGCGGTATGGCTATTCCTTACTACACAAGGCATTGGTCTGGGAAAGGTATAGACCTCCCTCGCCTACCATGAATAACAAGGCAATAGGCCACAAACATATATGCTTTTCTTTTATTTTTGTCATGCCAATTTTTGTTATGGAAGGTTTATTAGATTGTCCCTAAGCAATGTCCTAGTAAGAGCAAGATATCCACTGACAGTCCTATGATTAATTTTGTCTCTTTGTCCTAGGTCTGGAACTCTACCTTTAGCACAAAATACTAATTACTTTGTATTGCTAAACGGGTAAAGACAATTACTGTCAAACTTATACTATCAAGTCTAAAGCCACTAGAATGCTATCCCTACTCTAGACCAAAGGAGATGCATATTGCCATGCTTAGTAAAGTGAAATTTATAAACAATCAAGCAACAAGAAAAATACAAAAAACATTAAAGATTGGCATGAGTTCACTTATTTCTGTTAAAGCGCTGGTTGGTGAAGAATTGTTTGCACTTGATTGTATGACTGTCAGTTGCGGTACTGAAGCGGAAGATGTAGTTTGGTGCTTGTATCTGTTTTATTCCGACAAAACAAACTAAAGAGAAAGAAAATTAAAAAGACAAAAAATAAGAAACATTGGTGCTAAACACCGGATTTGGTCGAGGGGAAAAACCCAATGGGAAAAAGTGCCCTGGCTTCTAGTATTAAGAGAGTACAAGTGCTAGTCTTGCACTGGGGGGGTGGATGTACGTCTGCATTCTCAGGTGGGTGGACTGGGTGGACATCAATAGCTTCAAGATGTAAAGATAACCCAGAACGTAATCCTAACCATGGAGAAGATGGCAAGGGAAGAAGTGCATCTTCACTAACATATGGTATGGGCACAGTAGGAAGGCTAAAGAGGCACCTATGGTTTTGAAACCGTGCTGACTCACATTGAGCCAAAACTGACATGTAGATTCATGGGGAAGAAGAACCTGCAAAATGGGAGGGGTTAGCAAACAAAGGTTGTCCTCGTGCCATGTTTGAGCTCTTTCCTCTTCCGGGAGTCTTTGTTGGTTGGATCCACGTTGCGGCATCATAATTGCCCAGAGATTATGTCGTTGAGGTGTGACCCCCATGATCTGCTGCATCATACCAGTGCCACAGCAATGGAAATATGTGCGACATTGCCAACATATATGGGAAGCATTCCCCAATACCATACGAGCACATTCGCGGCAGTGTGGAAACGGATGATGTTGCTGGTAGTATAACTCCACAAATTGTCTTCCACACAGCAATCCTCACCCATTGGGGCATAAAAATATCGGGAGTGCGTCTGAAAAGGTGCAATGCTGTAGCCCCCTTGATGGTCAGGGTGAGTGCTATCTAGGTCCAAAGATGGACTGCATGTGTCCAATCAAGTCTCCATTTGGTTATTCTACACAACACATAAGTAAGTGTTCAGATTTTTTTTAAAAAAAATGCAAGTTGAACGAAGAATGCTAGTATGTACAGGCATGACGAAAATAGAGCTAATAGATTCGATAGATGAATTGCCAAAAAGTAGCTTTTGTAGCATGATAGCTCTTTCAAGAATGAGTTTGCTTTTGGATGTAACATTATGCAAATTGTTTGTGGGGTGTTGACGTATGGCACAGGTTCCTTTTTGTTTGGTACCCATTTCAGAGTACGTGCAAGAGATTGAAGTTTAGTCGGAGGTGAGATTTTAGCGATAGGCATAGGATCACACATATTCATGTTAGTTGCATTTAGTGGTTAGGTAGGGTTAAAATAAAAATATAAAATATAAAATATAAAATATAAAATATAATATAAATTTTTTTCTAAAACTGGACACTGCAACGTGCTAAAAATAGCGTATGCATCTACGCTCGGGAACAATACTAGGGGGACGTAACACTAGTGTACCATCTAGGGTAACCACTCAAGGGAGCGGCACTCAATCGGTTGTTGGCAACTTGGAGAGCATTCTCGAGACATCTTCGCTCGGAGTCTCAAACAGAGAGCCTCTCAAGAACCGCGAGTGATATTTCAATGGACGTAAACGAGTCATTTGGCATGAATAGACCATCCACACCCATTGGTATGGCAAATTCTGCTAATCCATTTGAAATCCCAGATGGGGAGTTGATTGACAACATGAGACTCCATTTCTTGTATACAAACGCGCATGGCCGGTGAGATCTACAAAGATCCAATGAGCCGGTTTGTTGTTAAAATTATAGACATTGCGTTTGAACCAACACCATGGGTAAACTACCAAGACGATATGTACATGGGTAGAAATGGAGTACGCTACGAGGTCACCAAAAATCCTGAACAAGTGGATGCTTTGGGTGTACTTCAACCTAGCACACAAGCAAAGCAGAAGGAGGAGCTTCCATCGGACCCAAATGTGCCAGGAACATCGCGCAGACCTGGTACGCCCATTTCTTTACTTGAAGAATTGTTTTCTGACAGGAATTGGGAGGATAGAGAAAGAACGGGAAAAGAAAAAGAGACCAAGAAAAACCCATGGGACATAGTAAAAGAAATTCCAGTAGTTAAAATCTATCAAGACGACCGAATTAAAGAGGTGTATAGGGATGTGGTAGAAACCTACTATGCAACCACTAAGCACCCAAGCTTAGAGCTTCCAGTCACGCATACAATAACTGTAGAGCATGCAATAACTGTAGAGCATCTAGAAGTTTTTACTAAGCGTGTTCATGATAGATGGGGGAACGACTTTAGAACCCTTGAATGGCCAGAGGTTAGGGAATTGACATGGGAAGGAAGGCCCCTTTTCACTGAGGTGTCTACCTTAGACACGGCACATCCAGGATGAATCTGCCTTTCGAGGAGAAACACTAGCACCACCATGGGCTAGAACCCCAAGTGTGGCTCGACCAGCACCTTCCATGCGAACAACTACTAGAGGACTAGTCTTTCCAACAATTGATCCTACGAGGAGACCCGGGGCTATTAGAGAATCTAGGGGAGAAGAAAGACCACAAGCAAGTGGATATGTACCTCCAAGAGAACCCCATAGACCAAGAGAACTGACATTTGAAGAGCCTAGAGTTAGAGGCTGAGACTCATATAGGAGACATGACGATGAATATTCTAGAAAAGTGAGACCATCTGCGCTGCAAAAGCTTGTCAAGAAGTATGACGGATCCGGTGACCCATATGACCATATAGCAGCTTTTAAGCAAGCTATACATGCAGAGCAAGTCACGGATATGCATACGCAAATCGAAGGATTTGGCTTGACGCCAGAGAGTAAGTCTTTATCATGGTTTCAGACTTTAGAGCCAGAGGCAAAGCGATCTTTCGATGGGCTGGAAAAGAGCTTTATAGCTATGTTTTCAAAAATGGGAATTAAGCACAATGCAGTAGCTCAAATTTACACTTTTAAGCAAAAAGATCAAGAATTTGTGCGAGATTATGTAAATAGGCTAAAGCAGTACATCAATCGATGCCCTGACGATGAGAAGCCAAGCCAAGGAAGATTAATTGCTATCTTCCTGGAAGGCTTACGAAACAAGAGGCTTTACGCGCACTTGTACGCAAAGAAGCATGTCATCTTCAATGAGTGTTGCATGGATGCCATGGATTACGATGATAACTTTGACATGATTGGCATGGGAAATCAAGATAGTCATCCGGACGATAAACGTAGCGCTAGGAAGGGCTCTGACTCTAGTGTGTCATTAATTAATCCAGATCAGATTGCCGAGATAGTATTGAAAAAGATGGGGCAATACTACAGACCTTCCTACCGACCCCAACCATCATACATGCATACTGTACCACTACAGGCCCCTACGTCTGTGGTGGAGGATGTGGAGGTAGCCATAAAACCGAGCAATGCCCAACCTTCTCACCATTGGTTGGCAATCAACCAACAAAGAAGTGGTGCCAGCTTTGTAAATGGAACTACACACATGTGACTTCGGACTGCAATCACATTGCAAGGATACAAAGGGAACAAGCAGTTGTGAACCATGAGAGAACCTTAGTTGCTCAAGAGCAAGCACTGCCGGTGCTAGGAGCTCAACCTCCTCCACTTGGCACAGCTTCCTTTAGATATGTAGAATATGAGAATCCTGAATTAGGAATGGAGATGGTTAGCTCTCAACCATACTACATCGAAATGGAGCATCCTCTTGTCGAACCCTACTTTGAGAACCCAACCGGACCAAGCCTAGTTCATGACTTTAATGGATACCCAAGCTCTTTGATGCTTATAGGATCTCAACCAACCAAGACTCAAGGTTATCCAGGACCATATCCTACAAAGAGACTATACCCCACGCAACAAACAGGACCATGCTACGAATGTGGTGGACCACATTGGGCGAGAGAATGTCCAAACAAGAAACGACCCCTCTTAGCTAACATAGGCACAACATCTACGTTTCCACCTATAGAGAGGTTTTGCCAAGGGTGTAGCATTGACCATCTACCAAAGGATTGCTTGTTGAAGCCTGCGGATCCGGCAGCACAAAAAGCTAAAGCGTCCCTCAACTATGTTGAAGTGATTCCATCACCCACGACATCTGAGGAGGAGAACGAACTAGTGTCGCTAAGAGTAGTGACTAGAGCCCAAGCGCAAAAGAATGTCAAAGAGGTTGTTGAGAAACCCTCTGAGATTAAGGTTCTATCCAAAGATGGAAAAGAGAGAAAGAAATAAACTCGACGTAAACCACGCAGCAAGGGGAGTAAGAAGTCGAAGGAGCAGAAGAGCTCTGATGGAGGAAATTCTATCCCAAAAGAGCTAGAAGGAATGTTGAAAACAAAACAAATAGGAGAGAAAACTCAAAATGAGCAAAAGGAAAAAGCATCCGAGTCTGAGCAAAGCTCAAGAGGATCAGTCCTTGTGGACAAGGTGTATGAGCCTTTAGATGCAGCGCTTCAAGCGTATAATAGTAGGATCACAGCTCTGACCGAGCTGCCTAAGAAGCTGCAAGAATATCCCAACCCTCGTGAAGAGACAATCAACTTGGCTATCCATAAGCAGTTGATTAGGGATACTCAGACTCTAATAGACAGCCCACCACCTATGTACACAAGAGGACCTGCTTCTCTGAAGCCTAACTTAGAGACGGCCCACCACCTATGTACGCAAGAGGACCTGCTTCTCTGAAGCCTAACTTAAAGACGATACCAAAAGCCACGCCAAGCATGGAAAAGGGAAGTGAAGTTGTAACTCTACATTTCCCAAAAATGCCTAAAGAAGATGATTTACCTCATACCAATGCAGACGAGTCAAAACCATTGACTACCGCGGATTTTGGAGATGAAATTCCTAAAATAGAGGAAGCAGTAGCAAGGGAGATGTGGGAAGCAGTGCAAAAACAAGTTGAGGATCTAGCATCTTCTGACAAGTCACCACCGTTCTCTATAGTAGAATTCTCGAATCAAAGGGTTCAAGAATTAGATGCTTTATCTCTACCAGATGATGCTCAGACTGTTGTCTCAGCTCGGAGCAACAAGCTCACATGCAAGACACTGTCCTCATATTTAGGATTGTACGAAGCACATAGCCAAATCATGCGAGTACCATCAATGAAACGACAACCTCATTAGGAACAAGACATAGGGAGTTTGCAAGCTTTAATGTTGGCACCAGTTATGTGTACCATTCCACTTGCGGAGTTCTTAAAGCTTAGGCCAAGATTGTGGGGAGAAGTGGCTACACAATTGACTGAGCAAGGATTGTGGAACCAGAACATCCAGGTTAAGGAGTTGTTGAAGGTAAAGGCTTCTGAGCTAATGCTTAAGCAAACAATTCCGGTTCCTGTGAACAAAGTTGGCAAGCATTGTGAAGACGATGAAGGAAACACTACGCTTCCTATGGAGATCAACAAGATTGAATCGATAGCTATTCTAAATAGCGGAGCAGGGGTGAGTATAGCAACAAAAACTGTATGGGAAATGTGGGGAAAACCTGCAATTAGAAGTACAAGGATGAGTTTGCAGTTGGCAGACGGAAATCTAGAGAGTCCCATAGGATTGCTTGAGAACGTTATAGTCAAGTCATGTGGCATTGAGTACGGACATACCTTTGCTATTGTAGACTTTGGCAAGAACACAAATTACGAAGTGATCCTAGGAAGGCCATTCATGTGCCAATTCAAAATGATTCAAGACTGGGGTTACAATTACTTGTACCTCAGACATGAGAATGTAACCACGAGGGTGAATTTGAAAAACCATGCTTATCGAGATGTGACGCACTCTCGTGTGGATGAGTTTGATTCCGCTTCTTCAGAAGCATTGGGAGCAACTATGTCTGAAGGAAGAGCTGATCTATGGATCTGTGGAGCATCTTGTCGAGACTTGCAACCTGGAAATGTTACCATAGACAGAAGTGTGATGGGTGAGGCGTATATCCCTATACCTTTTCCTGAGAACTTGATAGATCCCTTAGAATGGAACCATGTTTTAGCTACCATAGACACTTGTGCATTGCCAAGGCAAACAAAGTTCTGTGATCCAGATGGGTATGACATTATTCCCGTAAGAATGCTAAGACCGATCTATGCAGAGGAACCTCAAGAAGCCCCTAGGTATGAAGCAAAGAAATCATTATTGCTAGGAGATATGGTATCTATAGAGGAAGTATCCCCTCTTGAGTACAGCTCAGCTGACAAAGGAGATGAGGATAGACGCTTAGAATCCTCTGATGGGAAGGATTCTGATGACGATGCCATAGTCCCTGAATCAGAGTAAGAGAAGATAAGATTGTTGTTAAAGGGCAGAGAGGTCTTGCAGAGTATTCCTAGTGACAAACCGAAACGTAAGTTTTGCAAGAGTCATTGGAAGTTTCGCAAATAGGAAGTCAAGGAAAAGAGACAACAACAACAAAAAGAAAGAGAAGATGTGGATAAAGAAGACTTTATTCCACCTCCAACCTTTGTAGGGAAGAACAAGTACTTGTACTACTTGGGAGCTGATGATTGCATCAAAGATGAGATGAAATGGAGATACGGCTTTCAATTAGTGCAAAAGCTAAACGAGAAGGAGAGTGACAACCCAAAGAAGAAGAGGAAACAAAAACCGAAGCTAAAATCTAAGGCTTCAGTGCATTCAATCAAAACTGAACAAAGCACCATGATGAGAGTGGAGCGTAAAGCTCTAGTGCAAGAACGGAAGAGAATGCTAAAAGCAGCATGGTCTTCCATGAGTGATGACACAAAGGAAGAAGAGGATACCACAAATATTCCCTCAAACTTCAAGAAATTCACCATATAAGATCGAAAAATAGTCTTGCAACAACCTATTCAACAGAAACCTGAGGAACCAGGAGTTTCCTATGATGGCCTTGAGGACGCCAAGAAAATAGACCTGACAGAACCAAGCGAAGAGACACGTAACGTGTGGATTGCCACAGACTTAACCCAAGCGGAGGAAGAATTCCTAATCTCTACTCTGAGAGAGTATCGAGATATATTTTCTTGGAGTTACATAGACCTTAAAGGGGTAGATCCAAAGATCTGCCAGCATACAATTCCCATGCAAGAAGATGCCAAGCCGTCCAAGCAGCGTCCTTAAACGTATAACGATAATTTTGCCAAAAAGATCAAAGAAGAGATTGATAAGCTGTTAGCGCGGCTAAATTTATTTATGAGATTGAACATACAGAATGGGTTTCACCGATTGTGGTAGTACCTAAGAAGAATGGAAAACTACGAGTATGTGTCAATCTAAAGAATGGAAAACTACGAGTATGTGTCAATCTAAAGAAAGTAAATGCTGCTACTGTCCAAGACCACTATCCGCTTCCACTCACTGATCATGTATGGGAGAGGGTAGCTGGTAAGAAGGCATACAGTTTTCTTGATGGATTTTTGGGCTACAACCAGGTATCTATTGATCCCAAGGATCAACACAAAACCGCATTTGCTACAGAATGGGGAGTGTTTGCATATAGAGTCATGCCTTTTGGTTTGACTATCCAGCCACCTTTCAGAGGCTGATGAGCCATGCGTTCAAAGAATACCTGCGATTATTTCTTGAAATATTCATGGATGACTTGTGTGTTCATTCCATCGACAGAGAAGAACACATAGAGCATCTCAAAAAAATCTTTGAGAAATGCAGAGTGTATCGCATATGCCTTAACCCTGATAAATGCAAGTTTATGGTTAGGCAAGGGAAGATTCTAGGCCACATTGTGTCTAGGAATGGTATATCCACGGCGGATGCGAAAAAGATAGCTATTATTGTTGAGCTACCTAGACCTTACAATGCAAAAGGGGTACAAGTTTTCATGGGTCATTGCGGCTACTATCGTAGATTTATCTACATGTACGCTGAAATAGCACGTCCATTATACGCACTCCTTGTTGTATTTGAATGGATAGAGGATTTGAAGAAGCCTTTGATGAAAAGCTGAAGAAAGCATTAGTGACGGCACCTATTCTCAGGTCGCCAGATTGGGATAATTTATTCCACGTACATATAGATGCTTCGGCTTTTGCAATTGGCTGTATTTTAGCTCAACCAGGCGAGAACAAAATGGACTTTCTAGTCTCATATGCTAGCCGCCAGTTGAATAGTGCTGAAAAGAATTACACCACCACGGAAAGAGAAGGCTTAGCTATGATCTATGCTGTGAAGAAGTTTTGGCATTACCTTTTGGCCAACAAATTTACATTCTTCGTAGATCATCAAGCTTTGCTTTACCTTGTGAACAAGCCATGTGCAACCGGAAGGATTGTATGCTGGTTTGTTATTCTACTTGAATTTGAATTTGAAGTAGTGGTAAAGAAGGGAAAAATGCATCAGCGGGCTGATCATCTTTCCAGGATAACTTCAGGAGAAGCACCCATTGGTATAGATAATGATATTCCTGACGCTACTCTATTCTTGGTTGAGACAGCACCAAGATGGGCAGAACCCATCATTCAAGTTTTAACGATAGGATTTGTTAACTCCATTAGTCCCACCAATGAAAAGATAATGACCTTAGAGCATTGTGCTCCTTATAAGCTTCTTTCTGGACGATTGTATAAATTAGGAAAAGATGGAATACTTTGTCTATGCCCTGACCCTGATCAATATGATGAGATTATCTCATATGTCCACGTGAGCTTAGGAGAGGCAGACATGTCTCTGGGAAGGATACGGTTAAAAGAGTTTTGTGGGAAGGATATTGGTGGCCAACACTTCATGCTGATACTGAAGAGTACGTACGGAATTGTAAAATTTATCAACAAAGGAAACCCATTCCTCATGTGACTCTATTTTATATTTCAACAACACCCAATTGGAGTTCGTACATTGTGAAGTATTTGACGCAGGGTCATACGGACAATAAGATGCCTAGGCATAGAAAGAGAGCCATAGAGGTAGAAGCAGCGAGTTTTCTGATTATTAAAGGCCAACTATACAAAAGGAGCAAAGATGGAAACCTACGGACTTGTGTTTGTGAGAGTGACTACCTTAGCGTATTGACTCATGCACATTCAGGAGTTGGGGGTGAACATTTCTGTGGAGAAACAACTGCCAAACTTATACTATGGTCAGGACTATGGTGGCCTATGCTTTTTCATGATGCAACAGAGTATGTCAAACGATGTGATCAATGTCAAAGAGCCAAACCTCCTACCAAGTATGAGGACATGCCATTGAGACCAATTATGGGGGTTAGAGCTTTTGCAAACTGGGGAATTGATTTTGTGGGACCGATTAAACCACCAACATGCCATACACATGCTGAGTATATCATTGTAGCCACAGATTATCTTACGAAGTGGGTAGAAGCAAAAGCCACAGTAAAAAACGATGCTAGGACCAGTGCAAAGTTTTTATACAAACATGTGTTTACACGCTACGGTTTACCTATTGAGATTGTGAGTGACCAAGGTGTGCATTTTATCAATGAAGTCATGACCTTTGTTTTGGAAGACTTTATGGTCATCCATAAGAGGTCAGCGCCTTATCACCCGTAAGCAAATGGTCAAGCTGAGTGCACAAACAAGACTCTTTGCACTGCGCTTACAAAGATTGTTGAGGGACATAGAACAGATTGGGAACAGAAACTTCACTTAGTTCTATGGGCTTACCGAATTGCTTACAAAACGTCCATAGGTACGACACCTTTCGATCTAGTTTTTGGATTAGACGCTATCCTTCCGATAGAATTTATTGTACCTACACTTCGAGTTGCAAAACAACTTGAGTGGACGGATCATGAATTCTCTACACGGATCGATGAATTGGAGAGGCTGGATGAAGACAAAGTCATTGGCATGTATGCTGAAAAACGACTCCAAAAGCGTTGGCATGATATGCATGTGAAGAAAGGTCGCTTCAGGAGAGGTGATCTAGTGTTGCTTTACACATTGAAGAAACAAAAACGCAAGCTGAAAATGCGAGGACTTGGTCCATTTGTGATCAACGAGCTTAGTGCGAGTGGTGCAGTAAGGTTGGAAACCTTAGATGGAGAGCCAATGACTAACTTCATCAATGGTAGCCGCTTGAAGCGCTATGAAGAACCTCTAAAACAGATGATATGCTGATACGCATACATGCTAGTCAGACACGTAAAAAAGCTCAAGCTTTGTTACAAAGTCAAGCAAAAGAAGAAGCTAAGGCTAGAGTAGCACTAGCACGAGAGTGCCGCAAGGCAGCTATCATGGCCGTCCACTTGAATGATGATGAAGACTTTGTAGATCCCTTTCATATTGACGTAAGGATCCCTACTCAAAGAGCAATCTTTGCAGTGTCTGCACTTATAGATTCGAGAGCCGACTGCAATGTTTTGTCTTATGAAGTGTGGACATCATTAGGCCAACCTTTTCTCTCCAATGCATCATTGAACTTCCAGAGTTTCTCTAGTGATGAAACCCCAGCCCTAGGCAAGTGCTGTATTAATATGTCCATTCAGGATCAATCTATGCACGTGACTTTTTATGTTGCTAACAAGAGCCAAGCAATGGTGGATGTTGTTTTAGGCAGATCATGGATTAGAACCACCAGATGTGATATGGACTGGAACTCACGACAATACACCTTGTAATTCTACTCACCTTATAGGATCAAGTGCTTCGGCACTCCCATCTTTTCAAAAGGTGGAAACCATCACTACTGTGATAGAGACAACCTCAAAAGATCCAATGATTTGGGAGAATAATGACAATGACACTACTCAAGGATGGCATGTGCCAACATCTCTCTTATATGCACAAGGCTACGGAAGGGAGAAGCACTTAGAATTCAAATCTGGTTACCTAAAGCAGCTCGCAAGCCATGCTGCCAAGGAACATCCAAGGAATACAAAGCTAAAGAGGAGGTTCAGCAAAACCAACAGTTCCACCTCCAACAAGACCACTCAACAACGGTGGATCCCAAAGAAGGTTCTGCATGTTCTCACCGTCTGGGCCTGTCGGCGGGTGATTCTAGTGGGTGCCGTCGAGGGTTGCGAGGTTGCGGGCGGGCCTCTTGGTGAGGTTGCGGGCCCCGTCTGCCCTGGTGGGAGCTTCGACCCCTTGGGTCTCGCTGACAACCCCAAGGCGTTTGCTGAGTTGAAAGTGAAGGAGATTAAGAGCAGCACTCTTCGCCTGCTAGAGCTTCCCTGTAATAGCTTAGAGTCTAATTATCCTACTCCTAGTAATGTTTAGATTGTAATGGCTGCCAAGGGTCCTCAACCAACTGTAGGTCGTATCCCCGACATGGTGCCAATGGAAAGACGGTCGTCTCCCTACGTATGCAATATCGGCAAGTAGACTACGCTCCTAGCTCACCTATGGAATGATAAACACTCCTTTCATTGTTGCTAGGGGACTCAACCCGGTTAGGTGCATGGAAGCTTATCCCTTTGGGGAGATAATGCTATGAACACCACTAACTTGACATAGACTTTACACACACAAAGATCAATCTTGCCATAGCTCATTCACTCATTCATGCATCCAATACAAGAAGAAAGCTAAGCTAATGCACACACAAGCTCACTCATAAGCACACAAGCTCAAAGCACACTTCATTCTCAAGCGCCTACTTCCCTAGCATGCACACAAACCTTGAAGCTTAATGGAACTTGAAATAAACATGCATTCTCATTCACTACTCAAGCAATGCCTTGCCCATGGATAAGCTACAAGCTATGGAGAAGCTTAAGCTTGAATCCACTAGCACACAAAGCCTAATAGAGAACCCACAAGCATAAACAAAGAAGCATGCACACTAGAGAATAGAGATGAGAAGAGAGAAAAACATCATCTCATTGCATTGAATTAGAAGAGCATTGCTCATACAATAGTGTAGATGGGGAGAGAGAAGAGCTTGCACCTCTATGAACAAGAGGGAGAGCTAGTCTCAAGAGAGCTCAAGCATGAGTTCATCCCAATGTGTGTGTGAGCTCTCAAATGAGCCACTATTTATACTAAAACTCCTAAAACTCCCAAAACTTCCCATGTGGGATTATTCTCAAGCCCACTCCCACACTCACCTACAACTTGGAACTCTCTACAAAAGCCCTAAATAAGAATGTCAAGTCTCTTGTTTTCCTGCTTCCATCTTTGTGTTGTATCCTTGCATTGATCACCACTCGTCACGCAACAATTAGGCGTACAAGGTTACGAATATAGGTGTGGTTACATTGAGATTTAAAACAATTTCTCAGTGGAGTTAGAGGTTGATACAAAGTTAGCCTCTGACTCTTTGTTAGGACATTTAGAAGTGATATGTCCTATTTGTTTACACTTGTTACATTTCATTTTTTTGGGATATTTGATCCAACAATTATTTGCCAAATGACCCACCTTTTTGCAATGGACACACCTTACAATCACTTGATGTGACAAAGTTTGTTCGATATTCGATGAAGTTGTTGCACTTGAAGATTCAGCTCCTCCCTTTGGCCTCTTTTCTTCATCAAGACAAGATTGAATGAATCCTTCAAGGGTGGGATTAGGTATGTTCTTCAGGGTGGTGACTAAGGTGGGGTACACAGCCATTACATCATCTTCATCCATTCTCGCATTCACTGATGCAAGTTGAGCCATAAGGCCCTTCAAGTGAGAGATAAAAGCTCCAATGCCGTCTCCCTCTTTGAGTTCCAAGCTGAAAAATTCAATTTTAAGTGAGATCTTGGAATTCTTACCACGAGCTCCATAGAGCTTGTCAAGCTCATCCCATTTCTCCTTTGCAGTTTGGAAGCTGGTCCACATGGTGAATGAGAGCCTCATCTCAAGATGGAGCATGATGATGGCTTGTGCCCTCTCATCATCTTCAATATCTTCAGCTTTAGTTTGATCAATAACCTTAGTGTCGGAGATGAATGGCCAAAAACCTTCCGACATCATTTTGTACTTGACATGAACTTGCCAAGTGTGGAAGCCCTCTCCTGATGAGAACTTCTTAATTTGGGTATTTTCCTTTGACATTGGGTATTGAAGGGAGATTACAAGAGAGTAATGGGCCGATTTATGAAGAAGAAAACTAGAAAGTTTGTGATGTTTTGGCTTAAGTAGAAAGAGAAAGGCTATGAGAGTGCAACAACCCTTAATCAAGCCAAGGATGTTGCATAAAAAAAGGAGATTAAGATGGTGAAGCTTATGGTATAGCACTTAGGGTTTGTGCCTAACCACTAATTTTGGTGGAGATTAGCTTTATTAGTGTCAAAGAATACTTTGTTTGGTGATTAAGATCACCATTAGAGTTTAGAAATACGATTAGTACTTAACAACACATTTTTGGCATCAATTTGCACTTGTATTGGTGATTAGATTCACCATTAGTGCTTAAGAACACACTTAGTGTTTAGAAACACTTTAGAATGGCTCCCCTTTGCTAGATTAGTAGCCTCATTAGTCTTAATCAACACTATTAGTGTTTATAAACATTATAACAAACTTGAGCAAGCTTTCATGGGAGAAAAAAGCAGTAGGCGCCTGGTTTTTTGACTCCCACGATCGATTCAGCCCGCAATTAGGGCTGAGATTTGAAATCCTAAGCCCTTAGATCATGGTCTTCAAAAGCCCTAACTTACCTCAGGCCTATGGTGCCCACAAGAGGCGTATTGGTGTATGACAATAAGCTATGACAGTAAGCTGTGCAGAAGAAACGGTGCCAGCCTGCTCAGAGCTCAATGCCACGGCCTCCTGAGAGTAAACCTAGCAATTGATGGTACAAAGCTGAGCGCCTAGGAGTCTTCTTCAACTTCCTAGTTGAAAGCACACCAAGATTCGTCCTCTCCTCAAGCTGCTGGAAGGCCTCCACTGGCTGGGGGTAGATGAGATGCACTCTAAATACCAATTTTTTGACCTATTCTACACCTTGCAAGTTGCCTAGCTCTAGATACCATGATAGAATTCATGGTGCTTATACTAGATCAAAAAGATGTGGAGGAGTGAGACCCAAAATACAAGAATGACTCTTGCTTATTAAGTTGCTCAAAAAATACAACTAAGCTTCTTGCTCGTAAAATGCCTTCTAGCTCCACCTTTAAATATGTGAGCTAGTGGACCTTAAGTCCATTCACACACACACCCTTCTCCTCCCCTTTTACATAACCTTAGTCTTTTAGTAAAAAAGATGTTGTTGGGGATGATGTAAGTGGAATTGTGGTTGCACAGAATGCAAGTTAGCAATCACAGTCACATTGAGTGGACTAGGAGAGTCCTCATCCAGCAGTTCTGTTGATAGACCATGGAGTGGTAGGCCGTATCATAATACCAGTCCTGAAAATGTAGTTGGTAAATCACATAAAGGCAAAGAGAAAGTGGTTGAGCCCCTTGGTATGCCTGATATTTCTGCAGGGCATTCTCTTGTTGATGGAGGTTCTAGTGGCTCGGAGATGAGCCTTGATGAGGAGCTTGGGATTCCAGCAATGAGGACACCTGGTGTGAAAAAGGCTATGGAAGCCATGAATGCAAAGTTACGAAGATCTGAGAGAGTCAAAAATCCTATGTAGAGGTTGACTTATGATGGTTATGTGGCACATCACTACGTATATATGGCAAAAGTGGTGCAGGTTGTAGAACCCACATGTTTTGATGAGGCTATTGGAAATGTGTGTTGGGAGAAAGATATGGATGAGGAGATGGATGCATTGTATGGAAATGAGAATTGGGATTTGGTGCCATTGCCTGAAGGCAAGAAAGCTATTAGTTGTAAGTGGGTGTATAAGGTGAAACATAATAGTGATGGTAGCATAAGCAGGTACAAGGCTAGATTGGTAGCCAAAGGTATGCTCACACACTTGGGATTGATTACGAGGAGACATTTGCCCCAGTTGTTGTGAGACCTCCACCCTCTCCCGCCCCCTCCGAGGGTGCTGGCGGGTGGAAGCGGCATCAGCCTCTCGCGTGAGGTAGGGATCCACACTCGGGGCCTCACCCACGGATATTCGGACAAGAGACTAGCCCAACAGTTCCTCCGAAACGGGTCAGGCCCATAAAAACTTCCCTCGCCCGAAAGGCATGGGCGATTCCACCAGGGAAATCATCTAACAAGAGAATTGATCTAATGAGTCAAAGTATTAACTATCCAAACTAATCCGACCGAACCCAAAAGTCACATGGTCAAATCAAAGAAGAGACTTGCACTTGGTCCATAGAATCACCGCTTTTTTCCTCCTTTAACGAGGTACAGCTGTTGATTCCCTCTAACACAACAAGGGTCTTCCTAGG
Organism: Cibotium barometz; assembly: GCF_041138505.1. Taxonomy (NCBI): domain Eukaryota; kingdom Viridiplantae; phylum Streptophyta; class Polypodiopsida; order Cyatheales; family Cibotiaceae; genus Cibotium; species Cibotium barometz. The sequence goes on from NC_141047.1 coordinate 69,762,843, forward strand.
ACTTAATCTAACTAACGTAACTTAATCGTAACTATTTGTATTGCAGGAATCCCCCAATCTAGCCCCCATAGGTTAGCCAACTGCCTAACCACTGTATTGGTGGGATTCCTTTATAAAAATTTGGTTATGTTTTGCTTGGGTACAGAGGAAAAGAGTTCCCAGGCCCCCTAGCCGGCGCTTCAAACAAAATTTAAGGTAGGCATACCACTTACATACCCAATATGAAATTGCTATTATAACATATTCGACTGTCTTTAAAACAATCTTTCCATGAAATCATAGTATTACTGATCATAATCCTCCAAAATATTGAGTCCATTGTTTATAAAATATATCATCCGGACTCTCCGGTTGAAGACTAGCTGGTCAACCAACGAGATCCAATATCAAATTTCAGTTCACAAAAGTAATTCTTTTCAATTCATTCGTATCTTCTCCTCGACGTATGCACAACCACGAGCCTGTGCATCACCTGGTCAGAACCCTCTAGGATCCTACTTAGGTGTCCTAGCACTTCACTCAGGGACCGCTTTGTTGGTCATCGCCCATCGTATAGAAGCGTACCATTTTAACCATACCGAGGCTCGTCAAGACCTCGACAGGTTTTGCCGAGTGACATCCCTCGACGACTCCCCGCTAGCTGTTGCAAAACGAGTCTCTCCTTAGTTAAACACATACCAAATGCTTCCTCTTCTAGCATTCTAGCGTAAAACAGTCTTTCAAAAGAAAACAGAGGTTCTATGCAAGTAGAATTCCTGGTTCAAGATTGGTTCCACAAAACCCTTTTCCCTTAATCCAAATTTTCTTATTGATCTCTCATCAGGGTAATCTACCCATCATTTGACTGAATTTCCAACTAGATTCTTGGTGATTTCGGTTAAGGGAAAACTATGCTAATTCAACGGTAGTCTATTCTTTGTGTCAAGAATTGGAATTGGTCACGAGGTTTTTGCTTGATTAGATTCGAGAGATGGGCAAGTAGTTTTCTAGCTGCCCCTCTCGCACTCGTGGTCTAACCAAAGTTATTCGGTTTACTTCTAACTTTGATTCCTAAGGATTTGCTTCAGATAAAAATCTACCGAACTTCTAACCGTAAGGAAAATTCCAACTTTATGAATTTCATTCCTTCCTAACCATAATAGATAAGAATTGGTTCTATATGAGAATATCGGGTTTCTATAAAAATACTCTTCTTCCATTAATATAATTTTGGTGTAACATACCCATCTTCACTAATAAAGAAATGTCCATGTAATAGAGTTTTTATGGTATAAAAAATCAATGATTTTATTAAATGAGTCATTTCTACTTAGAATCTTCAAATTTTGAGCCCAAATTTAGAATCTGCGCGTGATTTTACCCTAATGTAGGATTTTACATCCAAAACGAACACCAAATCAAGCTTATATGCAGTCATTTTTAGTTAAAAAGCGATGACCTTTAAGCCTTAATAAATGCACGATCGGGCGTCCGATTGACGAACGGTTTGAACCCCAACGACCAGGGAAACCTCCCGGACAAAAACAATTTTGCCCCCCGGGGCGGTCCGACATGCAAATCGAGGCTAGTGCCCCAAATTTGGGGACCCCGTCCCAAAATTTAGACCGCACACACTTACCAGGGTGCCCGTACGATGACCGCATAAGAACCAAAGGATGGCCGCCCATTGTGTGGTCCACACATACCGCTACGTGGACACCCATGCTGCCCCTGACCATGCATACCACTCCTTTCCCTATTAACCGACACCGTACCTTTCCCCTAGACCCATGCAGGCCACTAATCTACAGCCTTTGTTGGTACACTATCCTTTTATCCTTGCTTTGCGCAGTGCCCGTACTCGTACCCCACAGTTATATAAACCCCTGGGGTGCTCCATGGACAACACGCATTTCTGTGTACCGTATGCTCTACTGTTGTGCCACCGTCTGTACCGCCATCCGTCCTTGTGCAGTGTACTTGCTATAGTACAGCCGCCCCTTGCAGCCACCCCTCTCACCCCCCCTCATTTGCCACTTTTCAGATAAGGCAATTTTCCTCTATCCCCCTCTTGCTAGGAGGCAACGTCCTTAACTCTTCTCCCCCCTGTGTGAAGAGACTTACAGCAGCCTTCAGCCCTTCTCCCCTTTTGCAAAACGTTTTTGTGTTAAGGACATCTCACAATCCCCCCTATTTGCGTGGACTTTAGTAACAAGTTTTTGCCTTAAGAGAGGGTACATGTGCTGTGGTCATTTGCGAGCAAACGATCTCAGAATTGAGATCCGACTAGAGCATTTCGACCGTAACAGCGAGCCCTACAAGACGACGTCAAGGAAGGAGACAAAGTTCTTCTACGAGTGCGACCCAAATGAAGTTCTCTATCACTTGGAAAATATAAGAAGCTCAGCCCTAGGTATTGTGGCCCCTATATAGTTATCAAGTGTCTAGGTAAAAGTGCCTATAAACTCCAACTCCCAGCCCATATCAAAGTCCACAATGTATTTCATGTAAGTTTGTTAAAACCTTATGTACCCAGTCTCGATCATATTCTTGATGATGAACAAGTTGTAATCCCTACTCAAGGAGTCCTTGAATTACAGCCCAGTAGCATCATAGATTCTAGGGAAAGGCAACTCCGAAATAGAACTCTTGTAGAACATCTAGTACAGTGGAAAGATTACCCTGAAGAGGATGCAACTTGGGAAGATGAAGCTACACTCTTAAAGGATTATCCCCAATTCATGACGAGATGAGGACATCTCGATTTCCTTAAGGGGGGAAGGATGTAACATACCCATCTTCTAAAGAAATGTCCGTGTAATAGAGTTTTTATGGTATAAAAATTAATGATTTTATTAAATGATTCATTTCTACTTAGAATCTTCAAATTATGAGCCCAAATTTGGAATCTCCGTGCGATTTTACCCTAATATAGGATTTTACAGCATCCAAAACGGACACCGGATCAAGCTTATACGTAAATTTTAGTCATTTTTAGTTAAAAAGCGACGACCTTTAAACCTTAATAAATGCACGACTGGGCGTCCGATTGATGAACGGTCTGAACCCCAACGACCAGGAGAACCTCTCGGACAAAAAAAATGTTCGCTCCCCGGGGCGGTCCGGCACGCAAATCGAGGCCGGTGACCTTTAAACCTTAATAAATGCACGACTGGGCGTCCGATTGATGAACGGTTTGAACCCCAACGACCAGGAGAACCTCCCGGACAAAAGAAAATTTCGCCCCCCGAGGCGGTCTGGCACATAAATCGAGTTCGGTGTCCCAAATTTGGGGACACCGCCCCAAAATTTGGACCGTACTCACTTACTAGGGTTTCTGTACGAGGATGACTGCATAAGAACCAGAGGATGATCGCCCCACTGTGTGGTCCACACGTACCGCTATGTGGACACCCATGCTGCCCCCTAACCAGATAAGGTACATGCGTACCACTCCTTTCCCTATTAATCGACATCGTACCTTTCTCCTAGACCCATACAGGCCACTGATCTCGAGCCTTTGCTGGTACACCGTCCTTTCGTCCTTGCTTTACGCAGCACCCGTACCCGTATCCCACAGTTATATAAACCCCCAAGGTGCTCCATGGGCAATACACATTTTTGCATAGCCTATGCTCTGTTGTGCCACCGTCTGTACTGCCGTCCGTCCCTGTGCAGTGTACTTGCTGTAGTACAGCCACCCCTCTCACACCCCCCTCATTTGACACTTTTCAGATAAGGCAATTTTCCTCTATCCCCCTCTTGCTGGAGGCAGTGTCCTTAACTCTTCTCCTCCCACCCCCCCTCCCCCTGTGTGTGAAGAGACTTACAATAGCCCTCAGCCCTTCTCCCTTTTTGCAAAACGTTTTTGTGTTAAGGACATCTCACAATCCCTCCCCCCTATTTGCATGGACTTTAGTAAGAGGTTTTTGCCTTAAGAGAGGGTTCATGTGCTGTGGTCTTTTGCTCATACGGTGAGCAAACGATCTCAGAATTGAGATCCGACTGGAGCGTTTTGACTGCAACGGCGAGCCCTACAAGACAACGTCCAAGATGGCCCCTTCTCGAAAACGTTAGAATATTGCCTCGGGAGGAGCGCACAACAACGAGATTAGAGAAGATGCTCCTGATGCGGCCCCAACCCTTCCTTTACAAGCTCCTCAAGGAAATGGCAGGTTAGCTTGCTTATCTTTTAAAGAAGAGTTTTTTTAAATATTAGTGTTAATAAATGTATATCTTTTCCTTTTAAGATAATGACATAAAATTGTATGAAGTTATGAATTGTGTGATGCTGTATTCAATAAATTGCATTGAAATTGTTATCTTTAAAGAGTGCAAGTTTTTCCTGGCGTTGACGCTAACTTCGTTCCGTGCTTGTGTAGCCGGGCGGCGTCGTTAGCAAAGCCCGAGAATGGCCCAAGGTATCCCTCATACCATTGGGATAATAAGATTCGCCGATTGAGGCAAAAGATTATGATGCTGCTGTGCCTAGTTCTGAGGGCCAGTGCGGTGAATAAGCCCACCCTAGTTCTGAGGGCCAGTGCGGTGAATAAGCCCACCCTAGTTTGCAGACATCCCTCTGAGGGGTGGGAGGATCGAGTGATGGAGCTTGAGAGGGCAACAGGCCGACTTGAGTCCTCGCCCAGCGGCAGCGGTCAACGATGAGGTGTATGGTCCCGTAGTTTTGCCCAGCATGTAGAGGCTGGAAGGCCAAATTCTAGATCATCGTCGGCAATATAAAGGAAAAGAATAAGAGAGCCGGTTTGGCTTGTATGGAATTGATTCATGTATAAACTTTTTTTTTATATATAAATCTTGTTTTTGGCATTATTGTATTGTGGAAAAAGACTGTTTTAACAAACCTTGTGAAAAGGGCCTTAATTAAGGAACATGTTTATTTATGTCAAACAGTGTGGTAGGATTAATTAGAAAACAAATTGACACGTGAGTAGGGTGGAAAGTGGGAAGATGGAATGCCCCGACGGCACCATCCTACGGACGGGTGGACCCGATTAGTCGGGTAGCTTCTAAGTGTAAGAAAAATTCCAACTTTATGAATTTCATTCCATATATGAGAATATCGGGTTTTTTATAAAAATACTCTTCTTCCATTAATCTAATTTTGGGTAAATATCAATTTGGTGATTTATGAGAATATCGGGTTTTTATAAAAATACTCTTCTTCCATTAATCTAATTTTGGGTAAATATCAATTTGGTGATTTATCTACCTAAAATATCTAAGAATATTCTTTATGCCAATTTAATTATCAACCCTAAGTTTCTAGGTGGAATTATGGTGAAAATTCCTCTTTTGTCACACCAAAATTTAATTTAAACCTTTCTCTACTTAAAATACGATAAAAATTCTTCTTTTAAATTAAATACAAATATCCATTTTTTTTGAATATGCTTCAGCTTGACTGAATTTGGACAAGATTTGGACCAGTTTGGCTCCCCTTTTGATCTAGTTTAATCTAGGAGAGAGGAGAGATAAAAATATCACAATTTTTTTGAATTAAAAACCCTTCCACACATGTGAAGGAGGCGCCTACCTCAAAGGTCCCCCTCTCCTTACCAAGCTGTCAAAAATTCATCATTTCTTCAAAATATCTCATTTTTTTAGTAATATCTCTTAATTTTTTTTAGTAATATCTCATTTTTTAAAGTAATATCTCTTAATTTTTAACTAATAAACCTTGTACTCAGTCAACTCTTCATCTTATGTGAGCATTTACTCATTTTTGGGTATTTTTTTAATTCATTAGATTTATCTTATCCCAACACTTGGATTAACCCTATTGGTCCATAGGAACCTTAATTGGACCATAATCCAAAAATTTTTGAAAATCTAGACCCTTAGGCTAAGGTCTCTTATATCATTTTTAATTGATTCCTAATGCACATTGGAGAATTTATTTTGAACTTCTATTTGAGGGAAATATATTTTATATATTAGGAGAATTTTTATATCTAAAAATATCTCAATATTGAATTACCTCTCTCTAGAATTTTTCTTCTCTCTAGGTAAAAATAAGGAAAAATAATATTTTCTTGCATTTTGAAATAGGGAATGATTACAGGGGATCGAGGTAAAAGCTTTTTCATTATTTAGGATGAGGAGGAATCTTACATCCTCTCCCACTTGAAAAACGCGAGATGTCCTCATCTCGCAAAGTGGGGGTAATCTTTTTCCATCTCTTCTTCTTTCTGCCAGTGGCGTCTTCTAGAGAGAAGAACTTCCACTTGACTAAAAATTCTCTGAGGACTTTGCTCCTAATGAGAACCTTCTCACGAACGCCAAAGATTTCTTTAGGCTGGAGTACCATCTGGCCTTGAGTTGGAGAAATCAATTGTTCATCAAGCACGTGACTCAGGCCGGGTACATATTTCTTTAGCAAACTGACGTGGAATACATTATGTACCTTGAGATGGGAAGGCATAAGAAGTTTATAAGCTAGATTGCCTACTTTCTTTATAACAGCATACGGTCCACAGTATTTGGGAGAGAGCTTCTTGTACTTCCCTAAAGATAAGCTAGATTGCCTACTTTCTTTATAACAGCATACGGTCCACAGTATTTGGGAGAGAGATTCTTGTACTTCCCTAAAGATAAAGAACTTCTTTTTGGTCATACTCGAATGAAGACCATATCTGATTCTTCAAACTCTCTCTCTGATCTCTTTTTATCTGCATACTGCTTTTGCCTATCTTGGGCTGCCTTAATATCTTTACGAATCGATTGCATTTGCTAGTCCATGTCATCAAGCATTTGTCTGGACATCTCGACTCTGATCAATTGTTGGTCAAACCAAGTAAATGGTGTAAGGCAATCTTGTCCATACAGAGCCTTGAAAGGGCTCATCCCAATGCTTCGATGATAAGAAGCATTGTAAGCAAATTCAACTAGATGCAAATGGCTTAACCACTTCTTGGGTTCCCTGCCACCACAGCATGACCGAAGGATATCTTCTATTACCTGATTCACTCTTTCAGTCTAGCCATCTGTTATGGGGTGATAGACTGTATTGAGATCCAAGAAAGTTCCTACTGCTTCAAAAGGATATCTTCTATTACCTGATTCACTCTTTCAGTTTGGCCATCTGTTTTGGGGTGATAGGCTGTATTGAGATCCAAGAAAGTTCCCACTGCTTCAAAGAATGCAGTCCAGAATTTTGATGTGAACTTGGGATCTCTCTCACTTACTATCCTCCTGGGTAAGCCATGCAATTTGAAGATCTCTTTGAGGAAAACTCTGGCAACATCCACTGAAGTGTATGTTTCTTTCATTGGAATCAGATGGGCAACTTTGGTTAGTCTGTCAGCTATGACAAAACTAGAGTTGTAACCTGATTGCACTAAAGGTAATCAAGTGACAAAGTCCATAATGATACATTCCCAATGTCTAGAGGTTGCAGTTTTCCTAGAATCTTGACTCTCTCTGCCTTGACTCTCTGACACATTAAGCATTGCTGCACATGATCAAGTACATTCTTTTTGAGTCCTAGGTCCCAGAAGAAACTTTTCTTCATAGATATATAGGTTTTTTATAAACCCTGGATGTCCAGCTATCAGGTTGTCATGGGCTTCTCTCAGAATCCTTCCCTTTATTCCCTCATAATTGGAAATGCATAGTCGATTATTATAATTCATGCGTCCTTCATCCAATTTGTACCCAAGAACTTGACTCATTTCTTGTGTCACTTACTATCCTCCTGGGTAAGCCATGCAATTTGAAGATCTCTTTAAGGCAAACTCTGGCAACATCCACTGTAGTGTATGTTTCTTTCACTGGAATCAGATGGGTAACTTTGGTTAGTCTGTTAACTATGACAAAACTGGAGTTGTAACCTGATTGCACTGAAGGTAATCTAGTGACAAAGTCCATACTGATGCATTCCCACTTCATCTATGGAATGCCTAGAGGTTGCACTTTTCCTGGCATCTTGACTCTCTCTGCCTTGACTCTCTGACACATTAAGCATTGCTACACATGATCAAGTACATTCTTTTTGAGTCTTGGACCCCTAGAAGAAGATTTTCTTCACAGATATATAGGTTTTTATAAACCTTGGATGTCCAGCTATCAGGTTGTCATGGGCTTCTTTTAGAATCCTTCCCTTTATTCCCTCATCATTGGAAATGCATAGCCGATTATTATAATACATGCATCCTTCATCCGATTTGTACCCAAGACCTCGACTCATTTCCTGAGGAGCCTTACTTTCCTGCATAGCCGATTATTATAATACATGCATCCTTCATCCGATTTGTACCCAAGACCTCGACTCATTTCCTGAGGAGCCTTGCTTTCCTGCATCAGAAGGGTAGCAATAGGGGCAAAGAATTTGTCCTGCATGATTCTCTCCCTTGCTTCACTGATTAATGGATTTGACACCATTGTAATTGCAAGCAAGGAGGCTTTTCTACTGAGCACATCTGCCACCACATTTTCTTTCCCTGGCCGATACTTAATTTCAAAATCAGATTCCTGCAGGGTCTGCATCCATCTCCTTTGACACATGTTGAGATCCCTTTAGGTAAAGATCCACTTCAAACTTTAATGATCTGTCACATCAAGGTGAACCTCTGTCCCAAAAGATAATGTCTCCCACAACTTCAGAGCATAAACTACTGAGAGTAACTCCAAGTCATGGATGGCATAATTTCTCTCATGTGTTCTGAGTTTTCTGGATTCATAGGCCACTGTGTGACCTTCTTGCATAAGAGCACCGCCTAAGGCAAACCTACTGGCATAAGTATCTACCTCAAAAGATTTGGTAATGAAAGATCCGTGCCCCCTCCGCGCATTGAATTCTGGGGTGCTAGCAGTGGAAGTAGCACTTCTTACACCGGGCAGAGCCTCTCACTCGGGGCCTCGCCCATGGATATCCGGACAAGAGACTAATCCCTTGGTTCTTCCAAAACCGAACCCGGAAAAACTTCCCTCGCTCCCAACAGACATAGGCGATTCCTCTAAGATAATTTATTCTAACATAGTCAAGGTCTTCACTAACCAAACTAATCCGACCAAACCCATAAGTCTCAAGGTCAGATCAAGGAAGAGACTTGCACTTGGATCATAGAGTCCAATGCTTTTTTCCTCATCAAGAGGCATAGCCATTGATTGTTTTCCATAAAACAAGGGTTATCTGGGATTTACTTTAACTATCGTAACTTAACAGAATTGAGTTTCATTTTAGGGATCCATCATCCAGCCTAACTCCATCCAATCCCATGGATTAGCCAACCGCCCAAACCACTGAAGTGATAGGATTTATTTAGGAATTTGGTTATGTTTTGCCCTGGGTACCAGGGAAAAGAGTTTCCAGGCCCCCTAGTTGGCGCTTCAAGCAAAGTTCAAGATAGTCACACCACTTACACACCCAATATGAAATTGCGTGTTGAAAAGATGTAGGGGAGAAGAGAGCTTGAGCTCTTGCAAGCACACACACACTCATAAAACCCTTATAGAGAACACACAAGGTGCGAGAGACTGAAAATCTTCTTCTCCTTCACTCAACACTCAACACTCCATATAGAAAGATAAGAGTATATGAAAGGTACTCAACCAAATACATACTAGGGTTCTCTATAGTGTGAACCCAACTAAATGAGCTGGCGCTATAACCATGCCAGTCTCCAGAATGGCTGTCACATAGCCTGTCATCCCACTGGCTGCATATCACCCATGATCTCACCAACCATGCCAGTGGTGTAAGTGTGGGGCCTATCCCCCAGGCGGGTCATCAGTGTCCACCGCGCCTCACTAGATGAGCTCGATATCTCAATGCTCCCCCTAGAGCTCAACTCCATCTCATGTACACCAAGAGAAGTCCTGAATATGCGGAGCTTCTCTGTACCCAATGCTTTGGTGAAGATGTCAGCTACCTGATCCTGTGTGCTGACATAAACAAGGTCAAGGTCTCCTGCCAAGACGTTCTCTCTGACAAAATGATAGTGGACTTCTATATGCTTCGTGCGAGCATGAAAAACTAGGTTCCTGGCCAACTGTATAATGTTAATGTTGTCACAGAAAATGACAACTTGTCTATCCATTGATAGACCCAAATCTGCAAGTAGCTTTCTCAACCAAGCTACCTCACATGCTGCCATAGCAGCACCTCTGTCCTCCACCTCTGTACTAGATAGAGCAACCGTAGGCTGCTTCTTGCTGCTCCAAGTCATAGCAACACTCCCCAAGGAAAACATGAAGCCACTAGTAGATCTTCTATCTGAGATACTACCAGCCCAATCAGCATCTGTGTACCCATGTACACATATCTCTGTCCCAGTTTCATAAGATAGTCCACAATGCAAAGTAGACCTCATATACCCCACAATGCAAAGTAGACCTCACATACCTTAGTATGCATCTCAATGCATCCAAATGCGGCTTTGGAGGAACCTGCGTAAACTGACTCACCAACCCAATAGCATAGCTCAAATTTGGCCTGGTGATCGTCATGTAGATCAAGCTTCCTACTATGCGCCTATACATAGTAGGATTCTTCAAAATCTCTCTTGAATCTGTACTCAACTTGCCATTCTCATCCAATGGCACTGAGATAGGCTTACAGCCTGTCATACCATACTTGGACAACATGTCCAAGACATACTGTCTCTGCAGTAATCTAATACCATGTGGTGACCTAATCACCTCAATGCCCAAGAAATATCTGAGCTCCCTCAGATCCTTCATCTCAAACTTCTATCTAAGCAAGATATTTTCATCAAAGATCTCTGCATCATGGTGCCCCATAATGATCAAGTCATCTACGTAGATGACAACAAGCACAACCCCTCTATCACTGTGTCTCACATACAACGAGAAATCTGCATTGGCTACATGAAAGCCAATAGTGACAAGATATTCAGGAATCTTGTCAGACCATGCTCTTGGTGCTTGTTTTAAGCCATACAAGGCTTTCTTCAACCTGCACACATGCTCGGGGTGACTCACATCCTCATAATCAGGTTGCTGCAACATATACACCTCTTCCTGCAGATCCCCATGCAAGAATGCATTCTTTACATCCATCTGATGTAAAGACCATTTCTTTGACATAGCCATTGCTATCACAACTCTCACAGTTGCCAACTTGGCAACTGGGCTGAAAGTTTCCTCATAATCAATGCCATATGTCTGCGCATATCCTTTGGCTACCAATCTAGCCTTGTACCTACTTATGCTTCCATCATTGTTATGTTTTACTTTGTACACCCACTTGCATCCAATGGCTTTCTTGCCTTCAGGAAATTGCACTAAATCCCAAGTCTCATTTCCATATAGTACATTCATCTCCTCATCCATAGCTTTCTCCCAACACACATTTCCAATAGCCTCATCAATGCATGTGGGCTCTACAACCTGCACATTGTTTGCCATGTATGCATAGTGATGTGCCACATAACCATCATAGGTAAACCTTTGCACAGGGTTCTTCACTCTCCAAGATCTTTGCAGCTTTGCATTCATGGCTTCCATGGCCTTCTTTACACCAGGTGTTCTCATAGCTGGGATCCCAAGCTCCTCATCAAGGCTCTCTGAGCCACTAGACTCTCCATCAACATGAGAATGCCCTACAAAAATGTCAGGCATACTAAGGGGCTCAACCACTTTCTCTTTGCCTTTATGTGATGTACTAATCACATTTGCAGGACTGGTATTATGATGCAACCTGCCACTCCATGGTCTATCAACTGAACCACTAGATGAGGACTCTCTTGGTCCACTCAAAGACTATGATTGCTGACTTCTTGCATTTTGTGCAACCACATTTCCACTCACATCAGTCCCAATAGCTTCTTTTTCAGCAGCATACTAGCTACTCATCTCATCAAAAACAACATCCGTGCTTACCCTCAACTCACGTGTAGCAGGGTTATAACACCTGTATTCCTTTTGCTCAAGGGAATATTCAATAAACACACATTTTTTAGCTTTTGGATCCAACTTAGTTCTCAGGTCATCTAGCACATGCACATATGCAATGCATCCAAAAAACTTTTAGATGAGACAAATCAATTTTTCTGCCAGTAAACCTCTCCTCTGGAGTTACATCATGTATGGCTACAGTTGGAGTCCTGTTCATGATGTAAACTGCTATAGAAATAGCCTCAGCCCAATAACTATGCGGCATATTCTTCCCTCCCATCAATGCTTGCGCAATCTCAACAATGTGCCTATTTTTCCGCTCAGCAACTCCATTTTGTTGCGGAGTGTATCTGCATGTAAACTATCTTCGAATACCATTCTTCTTCAAAAATTTGGAGAAGTACTCTCCCCCTCCATCTGACCTTAGGCACTTTACGTATTTCTCTGTTTTCTTTTCAACCATAACTCTGAAATTTTGAAAGTGAGTGAACACCTCACCCTTCTCCTTCATGAAGTATACCCACACTTTCCTTGTGTGGTTATCAATAAATGTCACATAATACCTGCAGCCTCTCATAGACATGGTCTTCGTAGGACCCCATACATCTGAATGCATAACATCTAGTGCATTTCTGCTCACATTTCTGTTACGTGGAAATACATGCTTTGTTTGCTTTCCAAATTGGCATGCTTCACATCTTCTCTGCATACCTTCAACTTTACATTTTGGCAGCCCTGTCACAATTCCTTTAGTCTGCATAGACTTCATTCTCTGCACATTCACATGTCCAATTCTTTTATGCCAAATGTCTGTGTCTACAACAATTCATGAACCATTTGCAAACATTGCAGCACTCACTTCAGGCGTGTTTACATTCAACATAAACATTCTGCCCACTCTGTTGCCTTTTGCAACCAACCTGCACTTGTCTTTAAAGTCTTCAACATAACAACCATCAGGATTAAACCGAACCTGCAAACCCTACTCAATCATCTAGCTAACTGAAACCAGATTCTTTGTTATATTTGGAACATGAAGTACATCTGCAAGGTACTTCACTTTGCCATCCTGCATAGACAATGGCACATCTCCAACATGGGCAATTGGATGAGCAGTGTCATCCCTTGTTTCCACAAAACCTGGTCTTTCAAGGTTTTTCATCTCCTTGAACCACTCCCCCCATGACTTGTCATGGGGAGTGGTTCAAGGTTTTTTCATCTCCTTGAACCACTCCACATGACTTGTCATGTGGTTCGAAGCACCTGAATCAACGTACCATACATCATCTTTATGTACTGCTTCAACATTTTCAGACATGGCATTAACAACATGCTGCATAACAAACAACCTTTCATTATCCTCATTGTTTCTGTTTGAGGATGCATAGTTGTTTTGCTGCAATTTCCCATTTTTCATGTCAGCCTGCTTCTTATAACAATCTGCCTGCACATGTCCAGGCTTACCACAATAAAAGCATCCACGTGTATCATTATACTATCTTTGCTAATTTCCACGACCGCTTTGACTCCCCCTGTCTCTGAATGTGCCTCTTACACCTGCGTGTTGTTGTTGTTGTGAATTCTGGGACTGTTGTTGTTGTTGCTGGCCATAATTCTGATTACCTGTTCAGCCACCTCCTTGACCGCGTCCACGGCCTCCTCTACCTCGTCGTCTTCTTGAACTTGTGTAGAAGGCTTGTTGCTCTGAACTGTTTTTGTTTTGTGAAGACTGTTGGTCTTCACCCAAGCTCTTCTCATCTATAATCAATATAGACACCAAATCTATGAAATTGGGAATGTTTTCTCGAGTCTGAATGGACGTCTTGAACGCCTTGTATTGTGGCCCGAGACCACGTAGACAGACTTCCACCTTATCATCTCATCATCTACTGAAATGCCAATAGATGCAAGGGATTCCACAATACCCTTTATCTTCAATGCATAGTCATTCACAGACATACTCTATCATATTACATCCAATCACATCATATTACATCTTATCACATCTATCCACATCACATCACATTCATCCACATCACATCTCATCACATCCATTTACATCTATTCAGATCCTCATCACATCATGTTACATCCATCCTCATCACATCTACCCATATCCTCATCACATCACATCACATCCATTCACATCACATCTCATCCATTCACATCTACCCCGATCCACATCACATCACATCACATCCATTCACATCACATCTCATCCATTCACATATACCCCGATCCACATCACATCACATCCATTCACATCACATCTCATCCATTCACATCACATCTCATCCATTCACATATACCCCGATCCACATCACATCTCATCCATTCACATCTACCTAGATCCACATCACATCACATTCATTCACCTTACATCTCATCCATCCATTCACATCCATTATTCTGATATCATCACATCGCATTCACATCCATTCACATCTTATTACATCCATTCAGATATCATCACATCACATTCACATCCATTCACATCTCATCGCATCCATTCAAATATCATCACATTCACTCACATCTATTCATATTTCATCACACCCATTCACATCCCATCACACCCATTCACATCCATCACAGTCATTGCATCCACATCACATCACATACATTCCATCCACATCTATCCATATCACATCACATTCATTCCATCCATATCTCATCACATTCATTCCATCCACATCATATTACATTCATTCCATCCACATCACATTACATTCATTACATCCACATCACATTACATTCATTCCATCCACATCACATTTATCCACATTCATCCATTCATTAAAATTCACATCTATCCACATCCATCCATTCATTCACATTCACATCTATCCAGATCCATCCATTCATTCACATACACATCTATCCACATCCATCCATTCATTCACATGCACATCTATCACTTCACATCTCATTCTCATCCATTTACATCACATCACACCCATTCACATCTCATCACATTCACATCCACATCCATTTATATCACATCACATCTCATCCACATCTCATCACATTCACATCCACATCCATTTACATCACATCACATCACATCACATCTCATCACATTCACATTCACATTCACATCCACATCCATTTACATCACATCACATCTCATCCACATCTCATCACATCCACTCACATCTCCTCACATCACATTCACATCTCCTCTTATCACATTCACATCTCATCTAATCATATCGCATCTATTTACATCCCATCACATTCATTTACATATTGTATTTTCATTTACATATTGTATTTTCATTCCTTAAACATCATTAATGAGAACTAGTTTTAAACTTCTGTTTACTCATTGGATCCTCGATCTTCCCAGGGATTCTAAATTCCCTTTTTTTGAATAAGAATTATTCAAGTTTTCTCAATGGATATTTTTATATTTTTTCTCAAATTTCTCAATTAAAATATATTCAATATTCTTCTTTTCGAGTAAAAGATTCATGGGATTTACAAAAATCAATTCTACCCATATTTCCCAATAAAATTAATAATTCTCAAAATTCCCCTTTTGAATTATGCCGAAATTCCTCTTTTACCATTTAATTTCTTGATCTCAATTATCATGGAAATTCCTCTTTTTGCATAAAAATAAATTTACCAAAAATTACTCTTTTCTCATAATTAATTAATTATGCATAATTACAAAAAAAATTATTTCTCATGAATATGATGAAAATCATTCTTTTTGCATAGGATGTCCAATCCTAGAATATGGTAGGAAGTCCTCTTTTAACATTATGCATAAAAATAAGATATGTATTATTTTTTAAAAATTTTACCATAGCTTCGCTATTGCTATTACTGATAATTCTCAATTTTTTTTCTAAAGAATAAAAGCTTGTAATGAAAATATGATAGTAGTTTCTTTTTTATGCTTAAAATCAAACTATGAATTTAAATCATAATTTTAACCATAAAATTAAACATAACTATAATTATCCCACTACATTGATCTAATTTCAACATTCCTCTTTTCCCAATTCATTATGATAGTCCATTTCTCATTTAGAATAAATTAGAGTAGTTTTTAACTACTCATAAATAATCTAAAAGAATTTACCATTATTTTAATACCACAAAGTCATGAAATATCATTTTCTTAATCTCTAGCTTTTCAAGCCTAGAGTTTAGCTTTGAATTAAGAGACTATCATTAAGAAGCATCCTTTTTCAAGGGGTTTAGCCATAAAGATGGCTATTCTTTTAGAGAGAGAGATTTACTTAAAGAAAGCATTACAATTAAGTATAAAGATTAACTTTCTCTTAATTAAACATTAAGACTTTAAGAGAAAGCTTGATTTGAATTAAAACAATCATTTAGAAAGCTTGTCAAGCTTGAGAGGGGTTGAGAAGAAGAAAGTTATTGAGAAAATTAAAAAAAACCATAAAAATTAATTTTACCTCCAAGTTTGGCAGCTTGATTCTCTAATTGCACTGAAACCCCCGACCAATCAATTGGTCCATCAAGAGGAGAAGAGCAACTCCAAGAGTTGTTGTAGAGAGAGAGAGAGAGCTCCAAGCTCCCAAGAGAGAGGAAAATTTAAAGGATAATAAAAAATATGATTATTTTAATATAATACTAGCATGGTATAGCTCCCATATTTTATTACAAATGACTGAGGGTCTATTTATAGGTGAGGGAGGCCACTTACCAAGTCCAACTGGGTTCTAGAATTTTTCAAGTTCAGTTTGACTCAATTTAGACAAGATTTGGACAAGTTTGGCTCCCTTTTGATTTGGTTTGATCCAAGAGAGAGGAGAGATAAAAATATCACAATTTTTTTGTATTAAAAACCCTTCCACACATGTGAAAGAGGCTCCTACCTCAAGAGAGATAAAAATATCACAATTTTTTTGTATTAAAAACCCTTCCACACATGTGAAAGAGGCTCCTACCTCAAGAGTCCCCCTTTCCTTACCAAGGTGTCAAAAATTCATCTTTACTCTAAAATATCTCATTTTTTTAGTAATATCTCATAATTTTTAACTAATAAACCTTGTACTCAGTCAACTCTTCATCTTATGTGAGCGTTTACTCATTTTTGGGTATTTTCTTTTATTCTCTTAGATTTATCTCATCCCAATACACTTGGATTAATCTAGTTGGCCCATTGGAACCTTAATTGGACCATAATTAAATTTTTTTTGAAAATGTAGACCCTTAGGCTAAGGTCCCTTATACCATTTTCAATTAATTCCTAATGCACATTGGAAAGTTTATTTTGAACTTCTGTTTCAGGGGAATCCATTTTAGACACTAAGAGGATTTGTATATCCAAAGATATTTCAATTTTGGATTATCTCTCTCTAGGCCAAAATAGGGTAAAACAAGATCTTTCTTCTATTTCTGAGAGGGGAATAATTACAAGAACAGAAGGGGAGGTTCTTACACCTTTACACCTAAAAAGCTGGAGGGAGAAATCTTACAGGTAAAATCTAGCAATTTAAGGATAGGGTTGGTTACTAAGGCTATCTTCAACTTATCGAAGGCACTCTGACACATAGCAGACCACTGAAATAGGGTACTCTTCTTGAGAAGGTTAGTTAAAGGGGATGATATCTAAGCATACCTCAGTATAAAGATCCTCTACCATTCGGTTAATCCTAGGAATCCTCTGACTTCCTTTACCGTCTTGGGTTCCGACCAATCTACGACTGCTTGGATC
The DNA here is from genome assembly GCF_041138505.1 of Cibotium barometz. NCBI lineage: Eukaryota > Viridiplantae > Streptophyta > Polypodiopsida > Cyatheales > Cibotiaceae > Cibotium > Cibotium barometz. The sequence continues at coordinate 69,780,397 of NC_141047.1, forward strand.
TTTGCAGGGTCAGGAGAAATCCCATCTTTAGACACTATGAATCCCAAGTATTCCGCCTGGTCAATAGAAAAAGAACACTTGCTCTTTTTTGCAAAGAGTTGGTGCTTCCTTAGGATTTCCAAGACCTTGCGCACATGATCTTCATGATCTGCAGCATTCTTTGAGTATACCAAGATATCATCAAAGAAGACAAGAACAAAATCATCCAAGTATTCTCTGAGAATATCCTGCATAAGACGATTAAACGTCGTCGGGGCATTAGTCAATCCAAACGGCATGAGTGTGAATTCATAATGCCCATAGTAAGTATTGAATGATGTCTTCGGGATGTCCTGTTCCTTGATTCTGATCTGGTAGTATCCGGATTTGAGATCTATGTAAACATTTGGGTTCCACTTAACCGATCCAGAAGTTCATCAATCCTAGGGATAGGATACTTATTTTTTATTGTTAATTGATTCAATCCTCTATAGTCAATACAGAGTCTTAATGTTCCATCTTTCTTCTTCTAAAAGAGAACGGGTGCACCCCAAGGTGAGACACTAGGTCTGACGAATCCTTGCTCTAACACTTGTCTTAACTGCTCCTTAAGTTCTATGTCTTCAGGGATTGGCATTTTGTATACACGCTAGGCTACTGGGCTGAGCTCGGGGGGTTAACTCGATCTCATGATCTACTTCGCGAGTTGGAGGCATCTCAGTCAGCTCTTCAGGAAACAAATCTGCATACTTACCAGGGTCACAATCCAAGATGGATCCAAAGAAGATACGATCGACACTGGATCCACCCAATCAAGAGAAGAAGGGTTTAAGTAGTCAGACAAAAAGAGTTTGACCTAAAGATGCAAGGGGAAAGACCATCAACCCCTAAAGGAGTCGGTGAATACCCAAATGCCAAAGAGGAGATAAGGAAGCTCGAAGAATCCAGGGCCCTAGTAGAAGAGTGTCAATGACTTCACGAAGCCAACTTAAGGGCTAACCGGGTTAGGGATATAATTTATCCAAGAAACGAACCAACAAGGGAAAGGGAATTGGGCGTACCTACTCCAATTCCAGAAGAGACGAAAGAGGGATCTCAAGGAAACACGATGTCAAGAATGTTTGAGAAAGATGCACAGGATGAGTCCATCCATTCAATCCCTATGGATGGATATGAGACACACACATGGAAGGAACTCTCAATTGCCAGAGAACCCAGAGACATAGGCAGCCTCGTGGCCATACTGTCCACTTCTATGCAAATGCCATTGGGACAACTGCTACGCAGTTCACCAACATTATGGGCAGACATAAAGGAATGGGTAGAAGGCAGACTAAGGCCAGTTGACACTACAAAGGATGTTCTATCACCTCTGGTGGTAGAAAGAACCTTAAAACACACAAAGAAAAGAATAACCAGAGTTGTCAAGATACCGGTTAATCAATTGGGGTGATATTAACGAAAGTGACGACACTAATGCTACAATCCCAATTCATCATAATGGGTACCAGGCACTGGCTATCCTAGATGGTGGGGTGAGGGTTAGCATCATCACCAAACAATGTTGGGAAAATTGGGAAAAACCCAATCTAAAAAGAGCAGATCTTATCGTTGAAATGGTAGATAGAACATCTTCAAGGCCCATTGGGCTTTTAGAGAATGTGAGACTCAAACTCTACATTTTGCTACCATCATACATTTGTAGTAATGGACTTTCTGTGCTAACCAGACTCATATGACATAATATTGGGGAGACCCCAAAGACCCTTCATGAGGGTATCCAAATTGGTGCCCAATTGGGCATTAGATCATGTGTGTGTGCATAGGGATTCGCAAATTCTAAAGATAGATGTGAGAATGTGGAGAGCACACCCCATGGAAGGGCAACTGTTTGATAATGATTTGGTCACAAAAACTGAGCGGACCACATCCATACAAATATGCCAGCCCACTGTCAAAAATTGGAAAGAGGAAGAAGAAATGGAAATGTATGCATCACTTCCTCCTCCAGATTTCAATGAAAACTGGATTCATGTGCTAACTACCATAGATGTGATGCAACCCCCCCGATGAACCCAATATGTGGAATTTGGAACTGTTCCCAACTACCTCTCTCTGTATGGTCAATTGAAAAACCATTGATGAGGAATCAAAAGAGGAGGTCTCTAGTATAGAAGGGACTGGATCATTGGGCCATTACCAGTGCCCAATGCCTTAGAAGATCGCGAAAGTAGAAACAATATATTGCTCAACGAAATGCCCTACTACAAAGAAAACCCACGGATGCCCAGTGGGGTTGAGATACCTCGAAGCCACTAAGGTACACGATGAGTTTTCTAAGGATTGGGGTGAGGAATTGAGTAAGATATCACTTGAAGGGAAACATAAGGGGAGGAATTCATTCTTTAAGAACCAGAAACGCCTAAGCTTACAAAAGTTGGGCGCTAAAAACAAAACAAAGCTTTGGCAGAAGCTGAAGTGAGAGGCCAGGAAAGTTATGGCTAAAACAAAAAGTGAGAATGAGGATAAACCAGCCTTGCTTTCAATACTGAAACATTTCAAAACCTATATAGTTGATGAATGAAAGATGGTCCAACTGACGGCAGCAAAAAGATTTTGGGAAGATGGGTTATCCACATCATACGATGGCCCAGCTGAAGTCAAGGAAGTCAATATTATGGGACCAGGGGAGGAAGCCAAACTTGTTCATATCGCTAAGGACTTGACTTCGGTTGAAGAAAATGAGCTTGTTACTCTCCTTAAGGAGTTTAAGGATTGTTTCACTTGGAACTATAAAGAGATGAAGGGTGTACCACCTCAGGTGGTGCAACATACGATCCCAATCATGGAAAGATCAAGACCAACCAGGAAAAAACCATACTAGATGAGTTCTAAATATGTAGCAATTGTAAAGGAGGAAATTGATAAACTCATTTGCTCTGCAGATTTCATCTAGAGATAGAACATACGAATTGGTTGTCACCAATCGTAATAGTGCCAAGGAAGAATGGGAAACTTAGGGTATGTGTTGATCTTAAAAAGGTCAATACAACTACTAGGAAGGACCATTATCCATTGCCCTACACGGAACACATTTTGGAGAGAGTAGCTAGTGAAGAAGCTTACAGCTTCTTGGACGGATTTTCAGGCTTCAATCAGGTGTCCATAGCACTAGAAGACTAGCATAAGATAGCCTTCAATACAATGTGGGGGACGTTTGCTTACAAAGTCATGCCTTTTGGTCTCACCAACCACTGCCTCAGTAACATTCCAACAATTAATGTGCACAGTCTTCAAAGACTACTTGCAAAAGTGGTTAGAGGTATTCATTGATGATCTGTGTGCACACCCTCGATGGACACACCATCTGGCTTGCTTAAGGAAGGTGTTTAAGTGATGTCGATGGTATCGTATATCCCTAAACCCTTTAAAGTGTCAATTTTGGGTCAAACATAGTGTGATATTGGGACACATTGTCTCTAAGAACGGTATATCCACATATGACAGCAAGGTTAAGGTGATCGTGGAACTACCACCACCCACTAATTACAAAGGTGAGCAAAGATTTATCGGCCACGTTGGGTATTACCGCTGCTTCATAATCTTCTATGCTGAAATTGTCGGGCCATTATATAAGCTACTCATTATCTTTGAATGGATTGAGGAATGCCAAGAAGCATATGATAGATTCAGGTATTGGCTAGCACACCAATTCTAAGACTACCTAATTGGGACCTTGTATTTTATGTGCATATCGATGCATCAAACTTTGCTATTGGATGCGTATTGGCATAGCCTGGTGAGTTCAAATTAGACTACGCAGTCTGCTTCACTAGTTGCCAATTGAATGATGTTGTAGAGGTGAATTACACTACTACAGAGCAAGAAGAGTTGGCCATGGTTTATGTAATCAAGAAGTATCAACATTATCTATTGGCCCCAACAAATTTGTGTTCTTCGTGGACCATCATGCCTTATTATATTTGGTGAGCAAGCCTTGCACCACAGGAAGAATCACACGCTGGTTGCTATTACTATTGGGATTTGACTTCATAGTTTACGGTGAGAAAGGGGATAGAGCATGTGTTGGCCGATCATATGTCGAGGATTCTAAATGGGGAATCGACAACTAGTGTTAATGATGACCTCCCTGATGCTTGTTTGTTCAAACTGGACATGGTGCCTGAATGGAGTGAGGAAATATCTGATTATCTAGCTTATGGTTTTCCGCAACAAGAATGACCCTTGAACAAAGATAAAATGTAGCAGCTTATTAAACTTGCTGCATCTTATGAGTTAACTGCTGCTATGGGAGAACTACATAAGCTAGGTAAGGACATTGTGCTAAGAAGATACGTGAGAGAAGATGAGTTCATCTCATGATATTGGATGAAGCACATGCAGGGATAGCCAGAGGACATTTTGCTGGAGAGATTATGGCTTGCAAGGTGCTTCAAGCATGACTATGATCACCTACGTTGTTTGGGGATGCCATAGAGTTTGTCCAAAAGGTGCAAAGAATGTTAGCGATTTGCTATCCCGCAACAAAGGTACATGATGCCACTCACCCCTATATTTGTATGATAACCTTTTGAGAAATGGGGGATTGATTTTGTTGGACCTATTAGTCTAGCGGCACATTCATCTCACAAGCCCGACATGTAATCGTGGCCACATACTATTTCACAAAATGAGCAGAAGCCATAGCCTCTAAGCAAGATGATGCACAAATAATATCAAAGTTCTTATATGAGCAAATTATCTCAAGATTCGGCTGCCCATTAGAGTTAGTCAGTGATTGTGGTTCAATTTCATTAAATGAGATGATTGACCACTTACCTGCTAGATTCCTAGTAGTCCACAAGAAGTTATCACCTTATTATCCATAGGCTAATGTTCAAGTAGAGAGTACAAACAAGCTTTGTGTACTATCTTGACAAAAACATTGGGGAAGCAAGTCAAAGGGATTGGGAGCATAAGCTAACACTAGCCTTATGGGCATACCAAACATCATATAAGGTAGCGAGATGGGATATACTCCCTTCCATCTAGCTTATGGTGTTGAGGCAGTAATGCCAATGGAATACTTAGTTTCAAGTTTTAGAATTACAGTGCAAGAACGTTTGACGAAAAATGTATTAGCTGAAAAAAGGATAATCAATTTAGAGAAGCTTGATGAAACCAGACTAATTGCATCGCATGGACTTATGGTCAAAAAACCACAAAGAAAACATTGGTTCGACAATAATTTAAAACAAAAAGAATTGGAAACGGGGGACCTTGTCCTCATGTATGGTGTAGGGAGCACCCGAAAAAAGAAACTTAAGTACAGAGGTCTAGGTTCCGAGTGTCCAAGATTACACCTCATGGTCGATTAGAATTGAGACAATTGAGGGCATACAAATGGAGGGTTACGTCAATGGGAACAAACTTAACAAAATATTTTAGACCACTGACCCAAGAGATGCTCTTGCAAGAACATCTTTTAAACCAACGGAAGGAGCTCACAAAAAAAAAATCCAGCAAGCTCAAGAAGAGGCTAAGGCAAGGGAGGCCAAAGCCAAACACATACTCCAGAAGAGAATGTTGCACGTGAATATGGCTTCACTAATTCTCCTAGACGAAGATGAACTAAACATTGAGCCAACGCAACTCAGGGTGCATTACATTGATAGATACGGGATTGTCATAAACTGATCTCATATGAGACGTGGGTAGCCTTAGATAAACTGCACCTCAAGACCACAATGCACAAGTACACAGTGTGCACTTGACAACTACGAAAGCTGAGGGATTTTTAAGTGTTAATTTTTCCATCAAAAATAATTCCTTGGTTGGAAAGGTGTTTGTCATGCCTACAGATTTGATGGAGGAGGAAATGATCCTAGGACGATCCTAGATTTGCGCCAACAACTGTAATATCCAATGGGAGAAGAGGACATCACTCTTGAATGAGGGCAACAATGTCATTTCCATACCACCCTTATGGAGCTCGATAAACAGCTTTTCATGGTATCAAAGCCTGGTTCATGCTAAGGGCTAAGCTGCAAGCAAGAGAAGCACAGGAAGCGGTACGAGGGTAAGAGCTTCAACTACTCTTCCCTATTTCTCTGATTGAGGAGCTTTCTTTGTGGGAGTAAAGCTATAGGGCAACTATTCTGTCCTATCGGACTAAGATTTTTGGGCCGAAAACGTGTTTCGGGCGTGTGTAGGACCTCTGTTTTTCAGACACAGGTGATTTCGAGCACTGCGACGACGGGTAAGTCATCATTTCTATGTAGAACTCTGTTTCAAGAACTGTAGGAAGACAGATTGGTTGTGCAGACATTGTGTGTGCTGCAAGGAGTTCAACAGTTGCCATTGGGTGTATTTATGCACATTGAGGTCAGTGGTTGTGACATTTGAGTGTAGTACAGTACCGCTGCAAAAAATAATACAGTTTGTGTAGGACAAACCAGAGTGTTGTTTCTGGTAAATTTGTGTGTTTGGCAAGATGTCAAATGATGGCATAAACCAGATTGTTGCTGAGAAGCTTGATTAGAACAACTTCCATGCTTGGAGGTTCAGGTTGACAAATTTCTTGATGGGAAAGGGTTACTTCTGGGACTACATAGAAGGTGAGCATGAAGAGGCACCGGAGATACCGGAGATCAATCCGACTGCTACAGATGTGAAAGACTTCAAGGATTGGAACCAAGGAGCCAGAAAAGTTATGTATTGGCACCATGATTGGGCACATACAGGATGCCAAGTCCCCCAAAGAGACGTGGGGCACCTTGGTAAAACTCTATGAAACGAATACCAAGGCACGAAAGATACAATTGAAGAATGAACTTCATACTGAGTATGTCTGTGAATGACTATGCATTCAAGATCAAGGGTATTGTGGAATCCCTTGCATCTATTGGCATTTCAGTAGATGATGATGATAAGGTGGAAGTCTGTCTACGTGGTCTCGGGCCACAATATAAGGCGTTCAAGACGTCTATTCAGACTCGAGAAAACATTTTCAATTTCACAGATTTTGTGTCTGTTGATTATAGAAGAGAAGAGCTTGGGTGAAGATCAACAGTCTTCACAAAACAAAAACAGCTCAGAGCAACAGGCCTTCTACACAAGTTCAGGAAGAGGACGAGGTAGAGGAGGCCGTGGACGCAGCCAAGGAGGTGGCCGAACAGGTAATCAGAATTATGGCCAGTAGCAACAACAACAACAGTCCCAGAAATCACAACAACAACAACACGCAGGTGGAAGAGGCCAATTCAGAGTCAAAGAGGTCGTGGAAATTGGCAAAGGTAGTATAATGATACACGTGGATGCTTTTACTGTGGTAAGCTTGGACATGTGCAGGCAGATTGTTATAAGAAGCAGGCTAACATGCAAAATGAAAAATTGCAGCAAAACAACTATGCATCCTCGAGCAAAAACAATAAGGATAATGAAAGATTGTTTGTTATGCAGCATGTCGTTAATGCCATGTCTGAAAATGTTGAAGCAGCACATAAATATGATATATGGTACGTTGATTCAGGTGCTTCGAACCATATGACAAGTCATGGGGAGTGGTTCTAGGAGATGAAAAACCTTGAAAGACCAGGTTTTGTGAAAACAAGGGATGACACTGCTCATCCAATTGCCCATGTTGGAGATGTTCCATTGTCTATGCAGGATGGCAAAGTGAAGTACCTTGCATATGTACTTCATGTTCCGAACATAACAAAGAATCTGGTTTCAGTTGGCCAGATGATTAAGCAGGGTTTGGAGATTCGGTTTAATCTTGATGGTGGTTGTTATGTTGAAGACTTTAAAGACAAGTGTAGGTTGGTTGCAAAAGACAACAGTATGGGTAGAATGTTTACATTGAATGTAAACATGCCTGAAGTGAGTGTTGTGATGTTTGCAAATGGTTCAGGAATTGTTGCAGACACAGACATTTGGCATAAAAGAATTGGACATGTGAATGTGCAGAGAATGAAGTTTATGAGACTAAAGGAATTGTGACAGGGTTGCCAAAGTTTAAAGTTGAAGGTATGCAGAAAATATGTGAAGCATGCCAATTTGGAAAGCAAACAAAGCATGTATTTCCACGTGACAGAAATGTGAGCAGAAATGCACTAGATGTCAATGTGCATTCAGATGTATGGGGTCCTGCAAAGACCATGTCTATGGGAGGCTGCAGGTATTATGTGACATTTATTGATGACCACACAAGGAAAGTGTGGGTATACTTCATGAAGGAGAAGGGTGAGGTGTTCACTCATTTTCAGAATTTCAGAGTTATGGTTGAAAAGCAAACAGGGAAATATGTAACGTGCCTAAGGTCAAATGGAGGGGGAGAGTACTTCTCCAATGAATTCTCTGAATTTTTGAAGAAGAATGGTATTCAGAGACAGTTTACATGTAGATACACTCCGCAGCAAAATGGAGTTGCTGAGAGCGGAAAAACAGGCACATTGCTGAGATTGCACGAGCATTGATGGGAGAGAAGAATATGCCGCATAGCTATTGGGCTTAGGTTGTTTCTACAACAGTTTACATCATGAACATGACTCCAACTGTAGCCATACATGATGTAACTCCAGAGGAGAGGTTTACTGGCAAAAAACCTGATTTGTCTCATCTGAAAGTCTTTGGATGAATTGCATATGTGCATGTGCCAGATGAGCTTAGAACTAAGCTGGATCCAAAAGCTGAAAAATGTGTGTTTATTGGGTATTTCCTTGAGCAAAAGGGATACAGGTGTTATAACCCTACTACACAAGTGAGTTGAGGGTAAGTAGGGATGTTGTTTTTGATGAGATGATCAATTGGTATGCTGCTGAAAAAGAAGTTGTTGGGGCTGATGTGAGTGGAAATGTGGTTGCACAGAATGCAAGTCAGCAATCACAGTATTTGAGTGGATTAGGAGAGTCCTCATCTAGTGGTTCAGTTGATAGACCATGGAGTGGCAGGCTGCATCATAATACCAGTCCTGCAAATGTGATTAGTACATCACATAATAAAGGCAAAGAGAAAGTGGTTGAGCCCCTTAGTATGCTTGACATTTCTGCAGGGCATTCTCATGTTGATGGAGAGTCTAGTGGCTTATAGATGAGCCTTGACGAGGATCTTGGGATACCAGCTATGAGAACACCTGGTGTAAAGAAGGCTATGGAAGCCATGAATGCAAAGCTGCAAAGATCTGGGAGAGTGAAGAATCCTGTGCAGAGGTTTACCTATGATGTTATGTGGCACATCACTATGCATACATGGCAAAAGTTGTGCAGGTTGTAGAGTCCACATGCATTGATGAGGCTATTGGAAATGTGTGTTGGGAGAAAGCTATGGATGAGGAGATGGATGCACTATATGGAAATGAGACTTGGGATTTAGTGCAATTGCCCCTGAAGGCAAGAAAGCCATTAGTATCCAGTACACAGAGGCCGAGTACAGAGGTGCTGCTATGGCAGCATGTGAGGTAGCTTGGTTGAGAAAGCTACTTGCAGATGTAACATACCCATCTTCACTAATAAAGAAATGTCCATGTATTAGAGTTTTTATGGTATAAAAATCAATGATTTTATTAAATGAGTCATTTCTACTTAGAATCTTCAAATTCTAAGCCCAAATTTGGAATTTACGTGCGATTTTACCCTAATATAGGATTTTACAGCATCCAAAACGGACACCGAATCAAGCTTATACGTAAATTTCAGTCATTTTTAGTTAAAAAGCGACGACCTTTAAACCTTAATAAATGCACGACCGGGCGTCCGATTGACGAACGGTCTGAACCACCAGGAGGACCTCCCGGACAAAATTGTTTTTTGCCCCCGGGGTGGTCTAACACGCAAATCGAGGTCGATGTCCCAAATTGGGGACCTCGCTCCAAAATTTAGACCGCACACACTTACCAGGGTGCTCGTACGATGGCCGCACAAGAACCAAAGGACGACCGCCCACCATTGCGTGGTCCACACGTACCGCTACGTGGACACCCATGCTGCCCCTTACCAGATAAGGTACATGCGTACCACTCCTTTCCCTGTTAACCGATACTGTACCTTTCCCCTAGACCCATGCAGGGCTACTGATCTACAGCCTTTGCTGGTACACCGTCCTTTCGTCCTTGCTTTGCGTAGCGCCCGTACCCCACAATTACATAAACCCCCGAGGTTCTCCATGGACAACAGGCATTTCTGCGTAGCCTATGCTCTGCTATGCCGCCGTCCGTACCGCCATCCGTCCCTGTGCAGTGTACTTGCTGTAGTACCGCCGCCCCTTGCAGCCACCCCTCTCACACCCCCTCATTTGCCACTTTTCAGATAGGGCAATTTTCCTCTGTCCCCCTCTTGCTAGGAGGCAGTGTCCTTAACTCTTCTCCCCCCCCCTCCCCCCCCTCCTCCCCGCCCGTGTGAAGAGACTTACAGCACCCCTCAACCCTTCTCCCATTTAGCAAAACGTTTTTGTGTTAAGGACATCTCACAATTCCCCCCCCCCCATTTGCATGGACTTTAGTAAGAGGTTTTAGCCTTAAGAGATGGTTCATGCGCTGTGGTCTTTTGCTCATACGGTGAGCAAACGATCTCAGAATTGAGATCTTATTGAAGTGTTTTGACCGCGTCAGCAGCGAGCCCTACAAGATAACATCCAAGATGGCCACTTCCCGGAAACGTTAGAATATTGTCTCGAGAGGAGCACGCAACGAGATTAGAGAAGATGCTCCCGAAGAGGCTAGAAGGCCGAATTCTAGATCATCGGCAGTATAAAGGAAAAGAATAAGAGAGCCGGTTTGGCTTGTATGAAAGTGATTCATGTATAAACTTTTTTATAAACCTTATCTTTGGCATTATTGTATTGTGGAAAAAGGCTGTTTTAACAAACCTTGTGAAAAGGGCCTTAATTAAGGAACATGTTTATTTATGTCAAACAGTGTGGTAGGATTAATTAGAAAACAAATTGACGTGTGAGTAGGGTGGAAACTGGGAGGATGGAATGCCCCGATGGCACCATCCTACGAACGGGTGGACCCAATTAGTCGGGTAGCTTTCCAACAGATTAAGTGAAAGCCCTACGTTAGATAAATAGGTTCTTGGGCAACTCTATTCTAGAAGACTAGGCCAGCGGCTATGCCTTGCATGGATGAGGAAAAAAGCATTGCCTCTAGAAATCAAGTCTAGTAGTTGCCCAATTTATGATCAATTACCCTATGGGTGATTTGATTTTTAGAAGATCACGCTCCCTTGCGGGATAGGACTAGGTCTTATCTATGAATCGTATCCTTGAATCTTTACATGGTCAAGGTGTCAATAAATAGGAAATTTTCTCCAAGTTAAGACTTACTGGACTATCTTAAGTGTTTCCCCTATTTTAGAAGGGGGGAACCTTACAATTGGTATCAGAGCCAATCTTAGCTCCAAGTTAAGACTTATTGGACTATCTTAAGTGTTTCCCCTATTTTAGAAGGGGCGAACCTTACAATTGGTATCAGAGCCAATCTTAGCTCCTAGGAATTGCCATTTAAGGACAATTTTGCAATTAATGTTTTACCTAACATAATGCTAATTAATAAAAACATCCTACTAAAGCAAACAAGTTGAATTGATGTTTGAATGATTGTAGGAAGAGGAAGATGCCTACTCGAAGTTTCTAGTTTTCCAATGCATCTTTGAGATTGCTAGTCACTCCTCAAATTTCGAGTTTCGTGACACCATGGTGCAGATACTAGAGAAGATGTCCCTCCCTCATTTCTCTCATATTGAAAGAGGATGGGGTAGAGATTTCTGGAGTCGTGGGCCGAGATATTTCTTCATCCGAGGAGATTGAATTGGGAACCTTACCACCGACCTAAAGCGGATTCGTTGGATTGAAAAGTTAAAGATGATCCGTTTATTTTGGTTTTTGTCGGTACCCCCAGGGCCGACACCTCTGTGACTATAGATGGGATTCGCATACCTCAGGATCGATGGGTGTATGACCAAGTGATGCAAGTCTTACCTGCTGATAGAGTAGCTGTGTTGGGACCTACCCCAATCCAGAGTCTACCATCCTTACCATCAGTTTTGAGAGTCTTAGAAACTACAACGGAACCCCCATATTTCACCTAGGTGGACCGCTCTACCCTTATGTCATAGTCAAGACTAGGAATTTCCCTTGATGGCAAATAAGATTAATTATATTAGTCTCAGATCTTTGTAATAAAACTCATCCTTGTAAATATTTGAAAATAAAATGATTTCAATGTTTTACACTCCAAAATAAGCGTCGTGCAAATATGAATCTTGTAATCTTAAAATTGTTTTTACAATGATGGCCAGGACGATCACCCTCCACTTCCCAATGCGCTTTACACTAATATCCAGGAGAAGAAGCTCTTGCTCAAGCAAATGCAACCTCCCTCCTTTAAAGGAGAAGGTTCAAAGATTGAGAAGGATGCTGAAGTTTGGATTGAAGCAATGGACGATTATTTCTCTGCCGCCAGTACTGGAGTAGCAAATCAGTCTATGCTTGCACGGTTTCGCCTCATCGGAGATGCTAAACTCTGGTGCAAATAGTGGTGTCGTGACAAGGGAGTCACTGAGCATTCTCAAATGTGGGAAGACATCAAGCAGGCCGTGAAGGAAAGATATCTTCCCCCATTCCATGAATCCATAAAGATGAATGAGTTTTTTAGTCTTAGGTAGTGCACCTTAACTCTTGAGGACTACTACTCCAAATTTATCACTCTTCAGAAGTATACCCCAGCTATGACTACTTCCCAGCAAGTGGCTCGTTTCTACCAAGGGTTAAATGAACCCTTAGATTCTCGCCTTGAAGCAATGCGGCCAAGCACATTATAGGATGCTCTCATATGAGCAAAGCCCCTTCTGAAAGAAATGAGGGCCGACAAACCTAAGCATCAAAAGAGATCTTACCTTAAGGCAAATCCTAAAGATCAACCCTACAAAAAACCCCAACAAAATTTCCCCTACTACAACAGAGGGGGACAAGGTAACTCTTTTGTCCCCTGCTCGTATGTTGCTTCTTCCAGAGAAGGCCCTCTATGTTTTGAGTGCAATGAGCTGGGACACTTTAGGGCCAACTGTCCCAAGATGGCAACATCATTTCCCCAAGGTGGCAAAGGAAATCAAGGCCGTGGAACCCCTATCCACCAAGGTGCAAGAGGCGGCGGTGGACGTGGCAGAGGCCGCGATGGAGCAATTGTTGCTAGGACCGCCTGTATTATAAGTGAAGAACCGACCTTGGAAATGGCTGAAGAAAGAAGAGCGCGCCACCATCCATGCGGCAGTTGCTAGGACCGCCTGTATTATAAGTGAAGAACCGACCTTGGAAATGACTGAAGAAGAGCGCGCCACCATCCATGCGGCAGTTGCTAGGATCGCCTGTATTATAAAGGAAGAACCAACCTTGGAAATGGCTGAAGAAGAGTGCGCCACCATCCATGCAACAGTAGAACATCAAGGTCCGAATAAATAATTTGGTGTAATCCAAATCCCAGCCACTCATCATGGTAAGCCATTTCAGCTTTTGATTGATTGTGGCAGTACCCATTCATTTCTTTCTCCTAGGTGTTTGCAAAAATTAAACTTGGGTCAAAAAACAGCTAGAAGAATGACTGTAGAGTTAGCCAGTGGGAAAGAAGTAGTATCTCGCCACTCTATAGGAAACCTTGATTTTGAGCTGGGTAATGAGCAAACTCATGGCCACTTTAGAGTCTTGCCATTAGGAATTTATGATGGAATCCTTGGGATGGATTGGTTAATTGCAAACAAAGCTAGCATTCATTGTAACCAGGGGAGTATCACTTTTGAAAATGAGCATGGCCAAGTAATATCCATTCAGGGGATAACAGGAAAACCTAAATCTAGGGTAGTCAAGGCAAAACATCTTCTCAAGGAAACACGTGAGGGTCAGCAAGTTTTCTTAGTCAAGCTTAACAAAACCATTGAATCTAGTAAGGAGACAGAACCCTCTTGGCTTCAAGAATTCTCTGACATCTTCCCTGACGAGCTTACAGGGCCACCGCCTCCTCGAGAAATCGATCATGAAATCGAGGTGATCCCTGGGGCTCAACCCTTCTTCCTAAAGCCATTGAACTTAAAGAGCAACTTTCCCAACTCATTGAGCAAGGATTCGTACGCCCCAGTAGCTCTCCTTGGGGGGAAGCTGTCCTTTTCCAAAAAAGAAGGATGGAACTCTCCGCCTCATTTGCATAGATTATCGAGGGCTGAATCAAGTCACTGTAACAAGAGAATAAGTATCCTATCCCTCGCATCGACGAAATTCTTGACAGGCTTCATGGGGCCAAAGTATTGTCAAAAATAGATTTGAGGTTCTGTTACTATCAGATCAAAGGCAAGGAAGCAGATATACCCAAGACAACCTTCAATACCCGTTATGGCCACTATGAGATAACTGTAATGTCATTCGGGTTAACCAATGCTCCTGCAACCTTCAACCACCTAATGCAAGATATATTCCGTCCTTACTTGAATGAATTTGTGCTTGTTTTCTTTGATGACATCTTAATCTACTCTAAATCAATGGAAGAGCATGAGGAGCATGTGCGTAGAGTTCTGCAATTGTTGCGCAGACACAAACTCTATGCCAAGAAGAGCAAATGTACCTTCTTTACTCATCAAATTGAGTATCTTGGGTTTATCGTCTCCAAAGATGGCATTTCAGTAGACCCCACCAAGGTCAAAGATATTCTGGAGTGGCCATCCCCTAAATCAGTTCGTGAAGTTTGTGGGTTTTTGGGAATGACGGGATGGTATAGGATTTTTATCAAAGATTATGCCTTGGTAGCTGGATCTTCTTAAGAAGGATTGCAAAATACTGTGGCTGCCAATCCACCATCAAAACAGTTTTGATCAGCTCAAGGTTATTATTACTTCTGCCCCATTCCTGAAACTTCTTAATTTCACCAAGGAATTTGAAGTGGTTATTGATGCCAGTAGTCTAGCACTTGGTGGTGTCTTAGGCCAAGAAGGAAGACCAGTCGCTTATACTTCTCGCGCAAGCTGAAGCAATATGAAGCAAATTATGCCACCCATGATTTGGAGCTCTTAGCAATTGTTCATTGCCTCAAATTATGGAGACATTATCTCTTGGGGGGAAAATTCCAGCTTGTAACTAACCACAAAAGTCTAAAGTGGATCTTCACCCAGCCTAACCTCAACATGCGGCAAAGGAGATGGATTGAAATTCTACAAGAATATGACTTCGACATCAAATTCCGCCCTGGGAAAGATAATGTGATAGCAGATGCACTTAGCCTTTCTTGAGTGCAATTTCAATGCCAAATAATCCCATAGTGGTCAAGGTGGAAGAAGTCTCATCTCATGATCCAGATTATCAGAGGATGATGGAGTTAGTAGAAGAAGGGGGAAATTCAGAGAAAGAGAAGATTCTAATCAAGGGATACTCCACTCATGAAGGAAGCCTCTACTTCAATCATAGGCTATGTATCCCTAAGGATCCTGCTTTAAAGAAACTAATCCTCCATGAAGCTCATGATAGTCCTGTGGCAGGACACCCAGGCTATGCAAAAACATTAAATGCCGTAAGAAGGAGCTTTCATTGGGCAGGCTTGAAAAATGATGTCCTTCGGTACTTGAAGCAATGTCTCTCATGCTAAAGGATTAAAGCTGAAAGGGTCAAGATGCCTGGGAAACTTCAACCCTTAGATATTCCTCAAATGAAGTGGGAGTGCATTAGTATGGATTTTGTCACAAGTCTCCCCACTGTTCAAGGAGGATATGACTCCATTCTGGTAGTAGTGGACTTACTTACCAAAGTAGCTCACCTTATACCAGCAAAGAAGACCTTCAAAGCTTCTGATGTTGCTTGAATATTCATCAAGGAAGTCCTTAAACTTCATGGTCTCCCAAAAAGGATAGTAAGTGACTGGATTCTGACTTCACTTCAAAGTTCTGGCAGTCCTTATTTCAAGCCCTGGGAACTCAACTTTGCTTTAGCACAGCTTATCATCCATAGAGACCGATGGCCAGACTGAGAGAGTCAATCATGTAATTGAAGACATTCTCAGAGCATATTGTGGACAGGAACCAAGAAGGTGGATTCAATACCTTCCTCTGGTAGAATTTGCCTACAATGCATCTTACATCAGAGCATAGGAATGTCACCATTCAAAGCACTCTATGGGCAAGAATGCTTGTCTCCTCTAAATTTCTCTGATCCGACCATAAGAGTTGAGGCATCCAGGAAAATGCTCGAAGAGATGGAGGAACAAACCAAGGAAATCCAAAAGGATATTAAAGCTGCCCAAGATCGACAAAAACATTATGCTGAGACACCAAGAGGTCTGAAAGGATCTTCAAGGAAGAAGACAAAGTTCTTCTACGAGTGCGACCCAAACGAAGTTCTCTATCACTTGGGAAATATAAGAAGCTCAGCCCTAGGTATTGTGGCCCCTATACAGTTATCAAGTGTTTAGGTAAAAGTGCCTATAAACTCCAACTCCCAGTCCATATATCAAAGTCCACAATGTATTTCATGTAAGTTTGTTAAAACCTTATGTACCCAGTCTCGATCATATTCTTGATGATGAACAAGTTGTAATCCCTACTCAAGGAGTCCTTGAATTACAGCCCAGTAGCGTCATAGATTCTAGGGAAAGGCAACTCCGAAATAGAACTCTTGTAGAACATCTAGTACAGTGGGAAAGATTACCCTGAAGAGGATGCTACTTGGGAAGATGAAGCTACACTCTTAAAGGATTATCCCCAATTCATGACGAGATGAGGACATCTCGATTTTTTTAAGGGGGGAAGGATGTAACATACCCATCTTCACTAATAAAGAAATGTCCATGTAATAGAGTTTTTATGGTATAAAAAACAATGATTTTATTAAATGAGTCATTTCTACTTAGAATATTCAAATTTTGAGCCCAAATTTGGAATCTGCTTATGATTTTACCCTATTATAGGATTTTATAGCATCCAAAACGGACACCGAATCAAGCTTATACGTAAATTTCAGTCATTTTTAGTTAAAAAGCGACGACCTTTAAACCTTAATGAATGCACGACCGGGCATCCGATTGACAAATAGTCTGAACCCCAATGACCAGGAGGACCTAGCAAGTGCATCGCATAAAGGTAAAGAGAAGGTTGATGAGTCTCTTGAGCAAGTGCATCATATAAAGATAAAGAGAAGGTTGATAAGTCTCTTGGTATACCTAATATTTCAATAGGGAATTCATATGTTGATGGGGATTTTAGTGGTTCAAAGGAGAGATGATGAGGAGTTTGGGATTCTAGCTACTATCAGGACACCTTGCCCTGTTCAGAGATTGATGTATGATGGTTATGTAGCTCAACATTATGTGTACATGGAAAAGGTTATGCAAGAGTTTGAGCCCACTTAGCTTGAGAATGGTATTGGGCATGTACATTGGGAGAAAGCCATGGATGAAGAAATGATTGCATTCATGCAAAATAAGACATGGGAATCGATGCCTTTTCTTGAGGGTAAAAAAGCTATTGGATGTAAGGGGGTCTACAAAGTGAAGCATACCTCAGATGGAAGCATTAGCAGGACAAGGCACGATTGTATACCAAAGGTTATGCTTAGACCTATGGCATTGATTATGAGGAGATATTCAGCCTTATTGCCAAGATGGCAATAACTATGAGAGTAGTTACTACATAGATAGCTGCATCAAAAGATTACTACATAGATAGTTACTACATTATAGATAGCTGCATCAAAAGGTTACTACATAGATAGCTGCATCAAAAGGTTGGGTTTTGCATCAAATGGATGTAAAAAATGTGTTTTTGCATGGTGAGTTACAAGAAGAACTATATTTGGACCAGCCATGTGATTATGAGGATTTGAGCCACCCAGATTATGTGTGCAGGCTACGTAAAGCCTTGTATGGCTTGAAGCATGCATCAAGAGCATGGCATCATAAGATTGCATGGTATCTTATCACCATTGGCTTTCATATGGCAGATGCTAATCATTCACTCTATGTGTGAAAGAGTGATAAGGGGATTGTTTTTATCACCATCTATGTGGATGACTTGATTGTTAGGGGTGACAATGACGAGGAAGTTGAGAATGTAAAGGGTCTCCTCAAGAAGAAGTCGCGGACATGAAGGATTTGGGTGATAGTTGTAAGCCAATTTTTTTATTGTTGGATTAGAATGGCAAGCTAAGTGCAAATACAAGTGAGATATTGGATAATGCCACTACCTATAGGAAGATAGTGGGTAGCTTGATCTACATAATGATCATACCAAGCCAGACATAAACTACATAGTTGGGTTGGAGAGCTAGTTTATGTAGGTTCCTTGAAAGCCATATTTGGATAATGTGAGGCACACACTATGTTACGTGAGGTCAATAGTGGATTATGGCCTCTTCTATGAAACTGGTATAGAGTTGTTGCAGGTGTATGGATACACTGATATTGGGCAGGTAGCATTTTGGATAGAAGATGTACTAGTGAGTTTATGTTTTCCTTTGGGAGTGGTGCTATCACGTGGAGTAACAAGAAGAAGTCAACAATGGCCTTGTTGAGTACAGAGGCATAGTACAGGGGTGCTACGAGATGGCAGTATGTGAGGTAACTTGGTTACGTAAGCTACTTGGAGATTTGGGATTGTATATGTGGACAGGCACAATGTCATCTATTGGCGACAACCTTAGTAGCATATAATTGGCCCAAGAACCGAGTGTTTCGTGCATGGAACAAACATATAGAGGTGCATTCTCGTGTATCACATCAGCACAACGGAGCAAGTAGCTGACACTTTCACCAAGGCCTTAGGAGTAGAGAAGCTTCACAAATTCCACACTATGGTTGGAGTCTTAGAGATGGAGTTGAGCTTGAGAGGGAGTGCTGAGATGTTAAGCTCAACATGAGCTGACACTTATGATGCACCTGGTTGACCATTTCACCTTTACACCACTAGTGTGTTTGGAAGTGCTGACACGATGAGTATTCTCCAGTGATTCTACAGCTGGACTACACTTACCTAGTGCAACTGAGTTATGATATACTTATCTTGCCAGCTCACATACTTAGCATGTTCACATTGGCAAGTGGTCTAGCTCTGCCTCTCCTCCCCCAATCTTTTAAAACATGGGTTTGGTTGTGTTCCCATCGGCAAGCTTGACCATGAGACTTGGTGTGCCTATGAGTGGTGGGCTACCCTAGGCTTCCCAACAATCCTTATTGATTATGCTAACACCAACACCACCATCCAAGATTGTGGAGACTAGAAGTCCCTTATGCACGACAGGCTAAAGTGAAAAATTTAAAAAACTTGATATAAAGGCTTTGACTATTTTATATCGCTTGTCATCTAGATCTATTCTTCATTTTCACTATTCCCATGCCTTACACGTGGCAGGTTCGAGAGAAGAAGAATTACACATGGCAGGTTTAGGAGAAGAAGAACGAGCTGAAGACTTGTTGCAAAGGGGTATGCCCAGCAAAAGGGCATTGATTATGATGAGACCTTTGCACCCACATCTCGTATGACTACCATTAGGTGTCTCATTGCTTTGGTAGCACATCGTGGGTGAAATGTACATCAGTTGGACATTAAGACTTGATTTACATGAGGAGGTGTATGTAATGAGGAGGTGTATGTATTGCTGCAGCCTCCTGGTTTTGATATAAAAGGAGAAGAGTCTATAGTATGCAGGTTGAAAAAGAAGAAAGAGCTTTAGCATAGGTTTGGGGAGAGCAATGGGTACCTGCATATCGTGGTGTAGAAACCACGTGGCTACATTCCAGGCTACATTCCAAGGCTCTGTTACTTAAGGCTCCTCTATTTTATTCAATTACAATGATCGCCTTTTTAGAAGGGTCTACAGTCTACCCCCAAGTCTTGAGTCGTCCTCACCATGAAAGCACGCAGCCGGGAAGAACCAGAAACGATGCTGAGAGATGAGAGCTCAGCACACAGCCAGGCACTTCGTATTTGGTTTGGGGTCAGACACACGTCCCGACGCAAGGCAACGCTGCCAGAAATCTGGGCTTTGGAGAGCAAGCAAGCATGTGTTAAACGAGCTCGACTTTGGCACGCATGGTATACTGCTCCCCCACAAACCCTATCTGGTAACATTGATTTGGGGTCTTAATCTGAGCTTAACGCCCAGATTAAGGTCGATAATCATTGCCCTTGAAAAGGGCTGGAGCCAGCAAACTAGAAAGAGCTTTCAAGCAAGACCTGATTGGCCTGTATTTGGGGTTAATCCATCACAATATGCTTCCGTCTTGCGTTCCTGTGGTGCGGCAAAGGGCCTTATGGATGGCATGTGCGTTCATGCCCACATCATCCAGAATGGGCTTGACCAAAACGCCCTTTTGGGCAACCTGCTCGTACAGATGTACGGTAACTGCGGAGCCCTGCATGAGGCATCTGCAGTTTTTGCATTATTGCCCCATAGGGATAACTTTGGTTGGAATTTTCTTATCAGATCATATGCAGCAAATCGGCTAGCTATGGAAGCTCTCCAGCTCTATGAACAAATGCTGTCGGAAGGGGTACTTCCAGACAGATTCATTTTGGTAGGAGTTCTCTCTGTATGTGCAAGCCATGAAACTCTTGGCATAGGTAGGTTGCTTCATGCATGCAGTGCAGGGAGCAGTTTGGAGCTAGATACGGTGATCGGTACAGCCTTTATGAATATGTATGCCAAATGTGGCAGCCTAGAGGATGCTCAGACATTCTTTGATAAACTATCAGAGCAGGATGCGGTGGCTTGTAATGCCATGATTGCAGCATTTGATCAATCTGGACAAGGCATGGATGCCTTGCAGCTTTTCAATCAAATGCAGCAGCGGTCGGTGCTTCCAGAGAGGGTTACCTTTCTTAACACTCTCTCTGCTTGCACCACTAAAGAAGCTTTAGCTGAAGGAAAGAGGCTGCATGTTGGCTGTGTGCACAATGAATTCAGTGCCCACCTTTCGGTGGGGACAGCTCTTGTGGGCATGTATGGCAAGTGCGATAGTGTGGAGGATGCACGAAGGACATTTGACACGATGATAGAGCATGATGTGGTGTCTTGGAATGCTATGATCACAGTATATGCACAGCATGGGCATATTAAGCAAGCTCTTCAACTGTTTGAAGAGATGCAGCATCGAGATGTGATGCCTGATACCATCACTTTCATCAGTATTCTTGATGCATGTGCTAACCAGGGAGTGGCACTGGATGACAAGTGGATACAGGCCAATATCAAGGGGACTGCAGCAGGTTCTGATATGGAAGTTGGGACGGCTGTTGTGAACATGTATAGCAAATGTGGCAACCTGGGATGTGCATGGGAGTCGTTCAATGCAGTGCCAAACCGAAACATTGCTTCTTGGAATACCATGATACTAGCATTTGTTAGGGAGGGGAAGCTGGACAGAGCTCTTCAAATAACAGAAGAAATGCATCAGAATGGTGTGGTTCCCAACAAATTCACCTACGTTGCCATCCTTGATGCGTGTGCTGGCCAGGCAGCCTTTGATGAGGGGAATTGGTTGCATACCTGCATCATAGAAAATAATTTTGAGCTTGATGCTGCTCTTAGCATCATGAACATGTATAACAAGTGTGGTAGGTTGGATGAAGCACATAGACTCTTTGAAAGAATTTATGAACGGACTGTGGTTTCTTGGAATGTTATGATCTCAGGGTATCATGAGAATGCTCATGACCGGGACGTACTTCAGCTGTATCAGCAAATGCTTCATGAGGGAGTGATGCCAAATGATGTCACGTTTCTTTTCATCCTTGATGCATGTGCCAGTGAGGCAGCGTTTGCTCAAGGCAAGCGGATCCACAGTTGCATTTTTGGATCAGAGTATGAGTCAGATGTAGTTCTTGGAACGGCCTTTGTAAACATGTACAGCAAGTGTGGCAGCATACCATGTGCACAGAGAGTGTTTAATGAATTGCCTGAAAAGGACACAGTGTCCTGGAGTGCTATGATCTCAGCATATGTTCAGGGTGGGCAGAGCAATGATGCCTCAATGCTGTTCAACCAAATGCAAGAGGAAGGAGTAATTCCTGATAAAGTCACACTTGCAAGCATTCTCTGTGCATTTTTTAGCCAAGAATCCCTAGCACAAGGTAAGCAAATGCATGCACGCCTTGTGGCTGTAACAAACGAGCTTGATGTTGTCGTAGAGACTGCTCTTATCTGCATGTATTGTAAATGCGGTGGCCTCAATGAGGCATGGATTTTGTTCATTGAAAAGCTTGACAGAAGTGTGGCTTCATGGAATGCTTTGATGTGTGGGTTTACTCAGAGTGGTCATGGAGGGAAGACCTTCCAGTTATTTGACCAGATGCAGCAGGAAGGGTTGTTGCCCAACAATTTAACTTTTGTGAGCATCCTCGATGCATGCTGTAGCCAAACAACCTTATCCAAGGGCCATCAGATCCATGCTGGTGTAATTGGCAGCAGCCTTGCATGTGATAATAAGGTGGAAACTGCCCTTGTGAACATGTACGCCAAATGTGGCAACCTAAAAGATGCGGAGACTGTGTTTTTCACCATGTCTATGCGGAACATTGTCTCATGGACTGCCATCATTGCAGCAAATGCTCAGCATGGACATGGCAAGGGTGCCCTTCATCTCTTCAATCAAATGCTAGAGGAAGGACTGACGCCAAACAGGGCCACTTTTGTCAGCATCATTTCTGCATGTAGTCATGCTGGTCTAGTGGATGAGGTAAAATATTTTTTTGATTATATGCATCATAAGACTGGCATCTCACCTAGCCTGGACCTTTATAATTGTATGATTGACCTGTTTGGGAGGGCAGGAAGGCTGGATGAGGCAGAAGCTTTGATAGCTAACATGCCACAGGATCCAACTGTTGTGTCATGGACGACCTTGCTTGGTGCCTGTAGAAACCAAGTTGATGTAGAGCGAGGAGAACGGGCTGCAAAGCACCTCTTTCGATTGGATTCACACAATGCTGAACCATATGTGGCACTGTCAAACATATATGCTGCAGCTGGCATGGGGGAAGAAGCACAAATGGTGTTTAACAGGATGCGGGGAAAGGCTGCCTAGAAGGAACTAAGAGCTGTGTCCCTCAAGGACTCCCAGTTTCACAGAAGCTTCTAAGTCGGAAAAGTATCCATGTCCCACAAAGACTATGTTACACTATTTTTTACCTCCTGAAATTCTGCAGTGAACACCGAAAAGAAGACTACTACCTCTCACTTACAGAACTTGCAGTTCAACCACTCACGTGTAGGTTTCATGAAAACTTCCCTCCACTCTACACCTCGTATTCCTTCTCCTTCCCTGCTTCTCATGAGCTTCAGACACTCAGTTAGGTGAAACTGTCCCATCATGAAGTGGGCTAGAAAAGCATGGCCTGGTTGTTCCACCAACGAGATGTGCTTGTTGTCTTTGCCAGAAGCCCACTATATTAATTCTGTAGACTTTCATTGCCAGGTTGCAAAACCCTCTGGATGCACTGGGTAGTAGCTGTGTGCAGTAGATGCTTGACCTTCCCATGGTTGTTGGAGTTCCTTCAAATGGCAACCTACAGCAGTCAGTAGGAAGAAGATCGACAAAGGGCAAGCTTCGTGAAGGTCAAGATATCATCGTTTCCTCTTGTTTTTGTTGGAATGGACATCGCCTTGTGCTGCCACGTCAGCTAGACAATCTCCCACATGCCTAATAAAAAAGGATCCTAAGGGGACATATAAGGCAAAGGCTTACACACGTTCTAGGTATCCCCCATTTTATATGTGGTCGAATGGGATGAGAGGTGGGGAAGCCTCAGGCCTCAGGTTGGCGGCGTGTTCCACTTGTGTATCCGACCCTCTGCTCCTACAGTGGTATCAGAGCACAGGATGTCTCTCATTGAGATGATCCTCCATAAAATTGTATAGATTCCAAGTACTAATTATGCATTGCATTATGTATTTATCCAAGTACTAATTATGCATTGCATTATGTATTTATCCACCTTGGAACATGTGCAGAGGTGTTTTCTTGCAATTGATGTCGGCATAATTGGTACTTGTATAGAATCCAAGTACTAATTATGCATTGCATTATGTATTTATCCATCTTGGAACATGTGCAGAGGTGTTCTCTTGCAATTCACATCAGCATGTGCAGCTGTTTTAGTTGTGCTGAGGAAGCTTTGAACCTCTCAAAGTTGCAAACTTTGCAAGTAGAATTGGCAAATATCAAGGTCTATGAGAGCAGCAGTGAGAGTTGGTATTAGTAGGGCTGTGGGAAAAAGAGAAGAACAATGGTGTGGACATAGTTGGAAAAGAGGTATGGAACAAGATCGGATGCCTTAGCTTGTGACAACTATGTCCATAGATAGTGCTGTAGGTGGTTTGGTGTAGGTGCGTATACACCGTGCGGGTGGTTATGTGGCATAGACATGGTCATCACCGCCCTTGAAACGCGGCAATCACCGAGCCCCAGCTAATGCTCGAATCCTTGGCCATCTCCTAGCCCCATCGATGGTCACCCTATCGATGTCTAAGCTAGGGTTTCCACCAAAGACACGTGCACCAATGGATTCTCCTCATAATGGGGGCCTTTATAAATGTGCACCAAACATAGATGTGAGGTACATACTGAGAGGCGTGCATTGAGTATATACTAACACATTCATCAAGCAAGCAAGATTCAAAAGCATACAAGAAAGTAAGGAGAGGGAAGAAGACCTCACAAGTAAACTATTACGAGGAAATGATTGCGTATTGCTTATTATAAAAAATGACATATATGTAAGTGACTAGTTTTCTTGTAGCCATATATGGTAGTGATGTGTGTGAACACATTAGGACCAGTTGGGATGCTTTTTTTCTCTTTAGGAGGTTTTTTTTTTCCCGTATTACTATATACTCATCTTAGGGTATATTCATCTTCTTTGTACAGTACATATTCATTATCTATCATCTCATTGTGTGCTCTCTTGAGTTTCTCTACTCTGTGTGTGTGAGAGAGAGTGCATTCTTGCAATCCTATTTTTAACATTTGATATCAGAGTATACGTTCCTCGTCCCTGTGTTGTTGCTTATCTTTCATCTCGAGTCGCTTGTCTTCTTGAATCAGATCAAGTAGCCCTTTTTGGAGAAGAAAGAGGACTGTGAAGTATGCAGTACTTTGTACTACAGTAATGTGGTTAGATTTTCGTTTTAGGTGCATTTTGGGGGTCATGCGTACGGTTTTCGATTTTTTTCAGACATCTTCGGGATTGTATTTGCACCATTCTTCATCGGATTTTAGAGTAGTTTTGTCAGATCTACAGACACGTGTGCAGATACACGAGAAATCATGTACGGACTTCACTTTAGCGACATCGATCTCTACATCTTACGAGTAAAATTTCTACTCACTATATTATGCATTCCTTTCATACGGTCTCCATTGTCATCGACCTTATTAGCAGCCACCTTGGTTGCATCAAAGAGTACTTAGCACTTTGCAGGTTGCGTGATTACTTGCTTGGGTATTATTAGAAATGGAAGACTGCTGTATTTCGGATGTTATCCATTGTTGAGGATAAGCTTGACAGACGGAAGTGCAGATCCACGAAAAAGCATCTACGGGCTTTACTTCAACGACATCGATCTCTACATCTTACGAGTAAAATTTATACTCACTATACTCTACATTTCTTTAATACGGTCTCCATTGTTGCGACCTTATTAGCAGCCACCTTGGTTACATCAAAGAGCACTTAGCACTTTGCAGGTTGCATGATTACTTGCTTGGGTATTATCAAAAATTGCAGAACCGCCTCACTAGATGAGCTCGATATCTCAACACTCCCCCTCGAGCTCAACTCCATCTCATGTACACCAAGCGAAACATGAATTTGCGAAGCTTCTCTGTATCCAATGCTTTGGTGAAGATGTCAGCGACTTGATCCTGTGTGCTGTCATAAACAAGGTCAACGTCTCCTACCAAAACCTTCTCTCTGACAAAATGGTAGTGGACCTCTATATGCTTCGTGCGAGCATGAAAAACTAGGTTCTTGGCCAACTATATACTGCTAATGTTGTCACAGAAAATGATAACTTGTTTATCCACTGATAGACCCAAATCTGCAAGTAGCTTTCTCAACCAAGCTACCTCACATGTTGCCATAGCAGCACCTCTGTAGTCGGCCTCTGGTACTGGATAGAGCAACCGTAGGCTGCTTCTTGCTGCTCCAAGTCACAGCAGCACTCCCCAAAGAAAACATGAAGCCACTAGTAGATCTTCTATCTGAGATACTATCAGCCCAATTAGCATCTGTGTACCCATGTACACATCTCAGTGTCCCAGTTTCATAAAATAGTCCACAATGCAACGTAGACCTCACATGCCTCAGTATGCATCTCAATGCATCCAAATGCGGCTTTCGAGGAACCTACATAAACTGACTCACCAACCCAATAGCATAGCTCAAATCTGGCCTGGTGATCGTCATGTAGATCAAGCTTTCTACTATGTGCCTAAACATAGTAGGATCCTCCAAAATCTCTCCTGAATCTGCACTCAACTTGCTATTCTTATCCAATGGCACTGAGATAGGCTTACAGCCTGTTATACCATACTTGGACAACATGTCCAAGCCATACTGTCTCTGCAGTAATCCAATACCACGTGGTGACGTGGTGACCATACTTGGACAACATGTCCAAGCCATACTGTCTCTGCAGTAATCCAATACCACGTGGTGACCTAATCACCTCAATGCCCAAGAAACATCTGAGCTCCCCCAGATCCTTCATCTCAAACTTCTGTCTAAGCAAGATCTTTACATCAAAGATCTTTGCATCATGGTCCCCTGTAATGATCAGGTTATCTACATAGATGACGACAACAAGCACAACCCCTCTATCACTGTGTCTCACATACAGCGACAAATCTACATTAGCTACATGAAAGCTAATAGCGACAAGATATTCAGAAATCTTGTCAGACTATGCTCTTGGTGCTTGTTTTAAGCCATACAAGGCTTTCTTCAACCTGTAAACATGCTCGTGGTGACTCACATCCTCATAACCAGGTGGCTGCAACATATACACCTCTTTCTGCAAATCCCCATGCAAGAATGCATTCTTTACATCCATCTGATGTGAAGACCATTGCTTTGATGCAGCCACTACTATCATAACTCTCACTGTTGCCATCTTGGCAACTGGGCTGAAAGTTTCCTCATAATCAATGCCACATGTCTGCGCATATCCTTTGGCTACCAATCTAGCCTTGTACCTGCTTATGCTTCCATCACTGTTATGTTTTACTTTGTACACCCACTTGCATCCAATGGCTTTCTTGCCTTTAGGAAATTGCACTAAATCCCAAGTCTCATTTCCATATAGTGCATCCATCTCCTCATCCATAGCTTTCTCCCAACACACATTTCCAACAGCCTCATCAATGCATGTGGGCTCTACAACTTGTACAACTTTTGCCATGTATGCATAGTGATGTGCCACATAACCATCATAGGTAAACCTCTGCCCAGGATTCTTCACCTCCCAGATCTTCGTAGCTTTGCATTCATGGCTTTCATGTAGCCTTCTTTACACTAGGTGTTCTCATAGTTGGTATCCCAAGATTCTCATCAAGGCTCATCTTTGAGCCACTAGACTCTCCATCAACATGAGAATGCCTTGAAGAAATGTCAGGCATACTAAGGGGCTCAATCACTTTCTCTTTACCTTTATGTGATGTACTAATCACATTTGCAGGACTGATACTATGACGCAGCCTGCCATTCCATGGTCTATCAACTGAACCACTAGATGAGGACTCTCCTGATCCACTCAAAGACTGTGATTGCTGACTTGCATTCTGTGCAACCACATTTCCACTCATACTAGCCCCAACAATAGCTTCTTTTTCAGAGCAAACCAGCTGCTCATCTAATCAAAAACATCCCTGCTTACCCTTAACTCACGTGTAGCAGGGTTATAACATCTGTATCCCTTTTGCTCAAGGGAATACCCAATAAACACACATTTTTCAGCTTTTGGATCCATCAGTTCATCTGGCACATGCACATATGCAATGCATCCAAAGACTTTCAGATGAGATAAATCAGGTTTTCTGCCACTAGTAAACCTCTCCTCTGGAGTTACATCATGTATGGCTGCAGTTGGAGTCCTGTTCATGATGTAAACTGCTGTAGAAACAGCCTTAGCCCAATAGCTATGCGGCATATTCTTCTTCAAAAATTCAGAGAACTCATTGGAGAAGTACTCTCCCCCTCCATCTGACTTTAGTCACTTTACATATTTCCATGTTTGCTTTTTGTAGCATAACAATACCATCATTACGCTACCAAAACTCAATGTCCAAATAATAGTGCAACGGTCCAAGATCTGACATCTAAAAAGACTTCTCTAAATCATCTCTAAAATCTAAAATATGATAATCATTAGGGCCTGTGAGAGCAGCATGTCATCAGTCACAACGTATAACACAATTACTAAAAATAAAACATCCTTAGTCTCCTTAATATAGAGGGTACTGTCAGTTGGGATGTTGCAAAAACCCTGTGCAACCAAGTATGTATGTATTTTTTTACACCATGCTCTGAAAGCCTACTTAAGACCATATAAAGGTTTCTTTAATCTACATGTGAGTTTTGATATCCAACTGACATACATTCCAACCTTTATGTGCTGCAAATGTAATGATAATCTGCATGGTAGTCATAAAACATGTGGGTGCAAAGGTTTCACCATAGTCAATGCCTTTTTCTTATGCATAACCCTTTGCAACAAGCCTAGCTTTATATCTCTCAACTCTGCCATCCGCTTTACGTTTAAGCTTGTAAACCCATTTTGTACCAATGGCCTTCTTGCCAAGAGAGGCAAGTCTACCAAATTACAAGCATCATTTTTTAGTATCAAATCATAATCATAATCATATTGCATAACACTCATCCAATTTTCAGATTACTTTGCTTCATCATTCTCTTCATCACATAAACTGGCAATAAGAGCATAACCTGCGTCAACAAGAGATGCATTAGGGGAAGGTTGAGGTCTATAGGGGCCCTTTAAGCTGCCATATTATGATTTTAATGACTTTTTGTTAAAATGTTAAGTTTCTTTGACTTTAGATACCTTCTTATTCTTCAAATGGCTAGAAGTTTGAATTTCAAAGTTTCTCGTCAAAATTGAATTTAAAATTGAGTGTGCAAAACCATATCATGTGACATATCTATGGAAAGAGTTCAGCGACGAGTAGATTCTGGATCTCTAATCTCCGACAAATTTTGAGCTCATATGTAGAAGTTATGGATGTCCGAAATTTCAAAAACTTTTTCCTCCACTTTCTGGGAATGAAAAGTACAAAAGGCATCTTTTAGAGAATCTTTTGACCACCTTTAATCACCCAACATTTTTGTATGCATGGCATCACATGATTGGCCCTTTTCCTTAATAACCTTTTAATCACATGGCATCTTAAAGGGCCCCTATAGACCTCAACCTTCCCCTAATGCATAATGAGAGCCTGCACGTGTTCTGCTAGGCAAAGGAGTCACCAATTTGTTATCACGTAGTGTTTACAGCACCAGCCATTTTGGCATACTTTTAGACTCCCCAATTTTTCTTCTTTCCTCATTAATTGCATCATCCACATTTACCTCAGATTGATTTTTGGGCTGAAAAACATGTTGATTTGTAACATGTGGGCTCTACATCAATGTGTCATGCATTGAACAATGGAAGGAGAGTGTCGAATATTTTGAACATACATTTTGCTATTTTTTTACACAAAAGCAAGGACTGAATTACATCTTCCATAAATACAACATCTCTACTCAACACAAGAATCTGCTTAGTAGCAGGATGATAGAGACTGTAACCCTTACTTTTCGAGTTGTACCCCACAAAAGTACATTTAACATCCTTATCATCAAGCTTGTTGTTGCGAAGTTGCTTAAGCACTAATGCATTAGCAAGATAACCAAAAATGTGTAAGTGAGTCACAGAGGGCTTTCTACTATTCCAAGCTTCAAAAGGCGTAATTGCATGCAAAGCCTTTGTAGGACACCTATTCAAAACATATGTTGCACACATGACTACTTCTAGCTAGAAACCATGAGGTAACTCTTGATTTTGTACCATACAACGTGCCATCTCCATGAGAGACCTGTTTTTACGTTCAGCTATACTGTTTTGCGTTCAGCTATACTCTTTTACTGAGGTGTATAGGACACAGTACATTGGTGTTTTATCTCATGATCAGCCATGTATACATGAAACTCCTTAGACATATACTTCCCCCCTCGATCAGTACACGCAAGGTACCAATCTTACATGTAGACGCAGCAAAGTGCCTAAAGCACATAAAAACCTTTGATTTTTGTTTCAATGGATATACCCAGATATGTCTGGAATAATCATCAATGAATGTGACAAAATAGAGATAGTTCCCAATAGATGGTGTCCTCATAGGACCACATACATCACTGTGTATCACCTGCAATTTTTGGACAGCTCTAACTGAACTATCTTTGGAAAATGATGCCTGCTGCATTTTCCAAGAATACAAATCTCATAAACATGTTTGATAGGGGCTTCAAGATATGGTATCTTAGACACCATGTCATGTTTATGCAAACGCAACAAACTACCAAAGTTCAAGTGCACAAAGTGTGCATGCCACAACGTAGCATCACCTATTGTCTTTGTTGGTAAAAATTATGTATATAGCATGCCTTTGTCTTTCATACATCTGTCATCCTCACACTGAACCACTAAGCCAGCCTTAGTAATGGTAGAGATAGATAACAAGTTCTTCTTAATCCTTGGTACATATAATACATATGAAAGCATGATTGTTCTGTTGAGATATCGAGCTCATCTAGTGAGGCGGTGGACACTGATGACCCGCTTGGGGGATAGGCCCCACACTTACACCACTGGCATGGTTGGTGAGACCATGGGTGATATGTGGCCAGTGGTGGGATGATAGGCTGTGTGACAGCAATTCTAGAGACTGGCATAGTTATAGCGCTAGCTCATTTAGTTGGGCTCACACTATAGAGAACCCTAGTATGTATTTGGTTGAGTACCTTTTCATATTGTGTGTACTCTTATCTTTGTATATGGTGTGTTGAGTGTTGTGTGAAGAAGAAGATTTTCAGCCTCTCACCTTGTGTGTTCTCTTTTAGGGTTTTGTGAGTTTGTGTGTGCTTGCAAGAGCTCAAGCTCTCTTCCCTCTGCATCTTTCATTGGTATCAGAGCGTGGTTCATGCTAAGGGGGGCTAAGCTGCAAGCAAGAGAAGCACAGGAAGCGGTATGAGGGTAAGAGCTTCATCTACTCTTCCCTATTTGTGTTGGCGACTACACCATTGTCGAGAGCTCTACGGGAGGCACCGGCAAACAATCTCTGATTGAGGAGCTTTCGTTACGGGAGTAAATCTATAGGGTAACTATAGCGTCCTATCGGACAATTGGACAGAATTTTTCATGCCGAAAATGCGTTTCGGGTGCGTTAGGACCTTCGTTTCTCAGAAAGCAGGCGATTTCAAGCACTGCAGGTAAGTCATCGATTCTATGCAAAACTCTGTTTTAAGAACTGCAGGAAGACAGATTGGTTGTGCAGACATTGTGTGTGCTGCAAGGAGGTCAACAGTCGCCATTGGGTGTATGTATGCACATTGAGGTCGCTGGTTGTGGCATTTGAGTGTAGTACAGAACCGCTGACTGCAAAAAATACAGCAGTTTGTGCATGACAAACCAGATGTTTCTGGTAAATTTGTGTGTCTGGCAAGATGTCAAATGATGGCATAAACCAGATTGTTGCTGAGAAGCTTGACAAGGATAACTTTGATGCTTGGAGGTTCAGGTTGACAAATTTCCTGATGGGAAAGGGTTACTCTGGGACTACATAGAAGGTGAGCATGAAGAGGCACCAGAGATACCGAAGATCAATCCGATTGCTGCAGATGTGAAAGACTTCAAGGATTGGAACCAAGGAGCCAGAAAAGTTATGTATTGGCTCTCTATCAGTATACATAGGACACCATGATTGGGCACATACAGGATGCCAAGTCCCCCAAGGAGGTGTGGGACACCTTGGTAAAACTCTATGAAACGAATACCAAGGCACGAAAGATACAGTTGAAGAATGAACTTCATACTGTGGAGAAAAAGAGTATCTCTATGAATGACTATGCATTGAAGATCAAGGGCATTGTGGAATCCCTTGCATCTATTGGCGTTTCAGTAGATGATGATGATAAGGTGAAAGTCTGTCTCTACGTGGTCTCGGGCCACAATACAAGGCATTCAAGACATCTATTCAGACTTGGGAAAACATTTTCAATTTCATAAATTTGGTGTCTATGTTGATTATAGAAGAGAAGAGCTTGGGTGAAGACCAACAATCTTCACAAAACAAAAATAGTTCAGAGCAACAGGCCTTCTACACAAGTTCAAGAAGAGGACAAGGTAGAGGAGGCCATGGACGCGGCCAAGGAGGTGGCCGAACAGGTAATCATAATTATGGCCACAACAGCAGCAACAACAACACTCCCACAATTCACAACAACAACAACACGCAGGTGAAAGAGGCCAATTCAGAGGCAAGGGAGTCAAAGAGGTCGTGGAAATTGGCAAAGGCAGCATAATGATACACGTGGATGCTTTTATTGTGGTAAGCCTGGACATGTGCAGGCAAATTGTTATAAGAAGCAGGCTGACATGCAAAATGAAAAATTGCAGCAAAACAACTATGCATCCTCGAGTAGAAACAATGAGGATAATGAAAGGTTGTTTGTTATGTAGCATGTCGTTAATGCCATGTCTGAAAATATTGAAGCAGCACATAAAGATGATGTATGGTATGTTGATTCAGGTGCTTTGAACCACATATGACAAGTCATGGGGAGTGGTTCAAAGAGATGAAAAACCTTGAAAGACCAGGTTTTGTGGAAACAGGGGATGACACTGCTCATTCAATTGCCCATGTTGGAGATGTGCCATTGTCTATGCAGGATGGCAAAGTGAAGTACCTTGCAGATGTACTTCATGTTTCGAACATAACAAAGAATCTGGTTTCAGTTGGCCAGACAATTGAGCAGGGTTTGCAGGTTCGGTTTAACCTTGATGTGGTTATGATGAAGACTTAAACACAAGTGCAGGTTGGTTGCAAAAAGCAACAGAGTGGGCAGAATGTTTACATTGAATGTAAACATGCCTGCTGCGATGTTTTCAAATGGTTCAGGAATTGTTGCAGACACAGACATTTGGCATAAAAGAATTGGACATGTCAAAATGTGTAGAGAATGAAGTCTATGCAGACTAAAGGAATTGTGACAGGGCTGCCAAAGTTTAAAGTTGAAGGTGTGCAAAAAATATGTGAAGCATGCCAATTTGGAAAGCAAACAAAGCATGTATTTCCACGTGATAGAAATGTGAGCAGAAATGCACTAGATGTTGTGCATTCAGATGTATGGGGTCCTACGAAGACCATGTCTATGGGAGGCTGCAGGTATTATGTGACATTTATGACCACACAAGGAAAGTGTGGGTATACTTCATGAAGGAGAAGGGTGAGGTGTTCACTCATTTTCAGAATTTTAGAGTGGTGTAGACCCTTTAATATGAGGTAGTTAGTAGAAGCGGTCCACACCTATGAGTGCTAGGACCCCATGGAATGATTAGCATAGGTAGATGGAGGTCCGGGGCATCTTGGCACATGACAAGGCATTACGTCTAGATAGGGATTTTTCTTGATGAATATGTTGGACATGGCAAGGTTTTGTTAGTGTTGAATTAGAGTCAAAGATGAGGATATAGGTAAGGAAGCTTGTTGGAGGTATCTGCAAGTTTAAGGGTATTCTAGGCATGATGGGTCATACCATGGGCCAGGCTTGCACCTGCCATGGTTTCTCCATCTCCAAAAATGTACCTGGAGGGTTGGCATTGAGACGGAAGACTTTATGACCACCACGATCAAGGGTAACGAGCTCTTTGTTTGTGATGCTTGTCATCAAACCCTTGATGATGCGTGGGTGCTGTGCACGGTTGCTTCTATCAATAGTGGACGAAGTTGTCCATGACTGGTTGAAAATCCTTGCTACACTTGACACCCTCCTAGATTGCAAACCTGGCACACAATTCATGCTTCCAAATGGCCACCCTTCATGAACCCTCCAAATGGCCACCCTTCATGAACCCTACAAAGCCATTGCCTGGCTTAACACCATGAGTGTAAGTGTATCTCCACAACATGAAACAACCACCCTTAGGGTCTAGAAAGTTTTCTGCTTTGACAGAAATATGCAATGCAAACGGGTCTAGATAGATTATTATTATAGTTTATAGGATCTTTGTTAAGCATTTGGTGACTCCAATATCTCAAATGCTTTAATGTTATAGTTTATATGATCTTTGCTAAAGAACCCACATAAACGAGCATCTAATATCATGATAAACATACTCATTTTTTAATGCTGCATTGCTAAGAATCCATGTAAATGAGCATCTAATGTCATGATAAACTTACTCATTTTTAAATGCTCCATTGTTAAAGAGTTTTTGGATACTTAATAGAAGATAAAGAAGAATTAAAAAAGAGCTTCATACCTTATTGAAAAAGAAAAAGGACAAACTATTCTCTTTAGAGCTTTATGATCAGGCCCAAGAGGAAATCATAGACACACTCTCACCCCCCTCGACTGCCCTTCCCCCTCACGCCCCATCCTCCCTTGTGAGACCAAACACCATGCCTCACCAAAGCCGATCAAGCGGGCACTATCGACACCCTCCAAGAATGACAATCAAGCATTGTTAACAATTCCCCTCAACTCTACATCCTCGACCACCCACATTGTAAGAACCCCGATCTCTTACCTTTACAACAATGACAACCAATGGTGGGTGCTGCTCGAGAACCTTCTTGTAGCTCAAGGTTTCTACGATGGCTACACAAGGTTTCTACGATGGCTACACAGAAATGTAGATCCCTAAATGGCCACCCCAAAAACCCAAGCGCAAGAAGCCAACAAAGCCAACAAAGCCAACCAAAGCCAACCCAAGCGCAAGAAGCCAATAAAGCCAACCCTAAGTCAAAGCTTCAACGTTGGCTAGTCCTGGACCACCTGTTACAAGCACAACGTTACTACGGAGGCAACACTCGCCTTCGGCTACCCAAGAATGACGCCTGTGCTCATTGACCATAACAACTACCCAGGAAGCTGTGAAGGTCCCACGATCATTGGTTAGGCAACCCCAAGCATGGCAAAGCTAACAATGCTGCCCACCACGTGCCTCTTAGATGCACAAGGCTTCCACGATGGGAACTCCATCATTTGGCTCCCATGGCTTAACCCTCAGTAGTTCACCCAAACCACACCAACCAAGCAAGTACTTGTCGACGAAGACAGTTGGTGAGACCAATGGGCAAGAAAGTTCCCTCTTCCTCAACTAAATCCTACGAACTTTCCTCCACCCAATCCATGGGTATGTTGAGATATCAAGCTCGTCTAGTGAGGCGGTGGACACTGATGACCCGCTTGGGGGATAGGCCCCACACTCATACCACTGGCATGGTTGGTGAGATCTTGGGTGTGATATGCGGCCAGTGGGATGACAGGGTGTGTGACAGCCACTCTAGAGACTGGCATAGTTATAGTGCCAGCTCATTTAGTTGGGTTCACACTATAGAGAACCCTTGTATGTAATTGGTTGAGTACCTTTCATATTGTGTGTACTCTTATCTTGTATATTGTGTGTTGAGTGTTGAGTAAAGTAGAAGAAGATTTCAGCCTCACCTTATGTGTTCTCTATTAGGGTTTTGTGAGTGTGTGTGTGCTTGCAAGAGCTCAAGCTCTCTTCCCCCTGCATCTTTTCATGGTATCAGAGCCTGGTTCGTGCTAAGGGCTGAGCTACAAGCAAGATAACCACAGGAAGTGGTACAAGGGTAAGAGCTTCAACTACTCTTCCCTATTTGTGTTGGTGACTACACCCTTGTCGGGAGCTCTACGGGAGGCACCGGCAAATGATCTCTGATTGAGGAGCTTTCTTCGCAGGAGTAAAGCTATAGGGCAACTATCGCGTCCTATCGGACAGAATTTTCTGGGCCGAAAACGCGTTTCGGGCGTGTCTGGACCTCCATTTTTCAGAAAGCAGACAATTTCGAGCACTGTGGGTAAGTCATCGATTCTCTGCAGAACTCTGTTTTAAGAACTGCAGGAAGACAGATTGGCTGTGCAGACACTGTGGGTGCTGCAAAGAGGTCAACAGTTGCCATTGGGTGTATGTATGCACATTGAAGTTAGTGGTTGTGACATTTGAGAGTACTACAGTACTGCTGCAGAAAATACAGCAGTTTGTGCAGGACAAACCAGAGTGTTGTTTCTGGTAAAATTGTGTGTTTGGCAAGATGTCAAAATGATGGCATAACCCAGATTGTGGCTAAGAATCTTGATAAGAAAAACTTCCATGCTTGGAGGTTCAGGTTGACAAATTTCCTGATGGGAAAGGGCTATTGGGACTACATAGAAGGTGAGCATAAAGAGACACCAGAGATATCGGACATAAATCCGACTGCTGCAGATGTGAAAGAGTTTAAAGACTGGAACCAAGGAGCTAGGAAAGTTATGTATTGGCTCTCCATTAGTATACAGGACACCATGGGCACATTCAGGATGCCAAGTCCCCCAAGGAGGCGTGGGACACCTTGGTAAAACTCTATGAAACAAATACCAAGGCACGTAAGATACAATTGAAGAATGAACTTCATACTGTGGAGAAAAAGAGCATGTCTGTGAATGAATATGCATTGAAGATAAAGGGTATTGTGGAATCCCTTGCATCTATTGGTGTGTCAGTAGATGATGATGATAAGGTGGAAGTCTGTATACGTGGTCTCAGGCCACAATACAAGGCGTTTAAGATGTCTATTCAGACTCGGGAAAACATTCCCAACTTTACAGATTTGGTGTCTATGCTGATTATAGAAGAGAAGAGCTTGGGTGAAGACCAACAGTCTTCACAAAACAAAAACAGTTTTAGAGCAACAGGCCTTCTACACAAGTTCAGGTAGAGAACGAGGTAGAGGAGGCCGTGGACGTGCTCAAGGAGGTGGCCGAACAGGTAATCAGAATTATGGTCAGCAGCAGCAACAACAACAGTCCCAGAATACACAACAACAACATCAACAACACACAGGTGGAAGAGGCAAATTCAGAGGCAGGGGGAGTCAAAGAGGACATGGAAATTGGCAAAGGCAATATAATGATGCACGTGAATGCTTTTATTGTGGACATGTGCAGGCAAAATGTTATAAGAAGTAGGTTGACATGCAAAATGGGAAAGTGCAGTAGAACAACTATGCATCCTCAAGCAGAAACAATGAGGATAATGAAAGGTTGTTTGTATGCAGCATGTCGTGAATGCCATGTTTGAAAATGTTGAAGCAGCACAAAAAGATGATGTATGGTATGTGGATTCAGGTGCTTCGAATCACATGACAAGTCATGAGGAGTGGTTCAGGGAGATGAAAACCTTGAAAGACCAGGTTTTGTGGAAACAGGGGATGACACTGCTCATCCAATTGCCCATGTTGGAGATGTGCCATTGTCTATGCAGGATGGCAAAGTGAAGTACCTTGCAGATGTATTTCACGTTTCGAACATAACAAAGAATCTGGTTTCAGTTGGCCAGATGATTGAGCAGGGTTTGCAGGTTCGGTTTAACCCTGATGGTTGTTATGTTGAAGACTTTAAAGACAAGTGTAGGTTGGTTGCAAAAGGCAATAGAGTGGGCAGAATGTTTACGTTGAATGTAGACATGCTTGAAATGAGTGCTGCGATGTTTGCAAATGGTCCAGGAATTGTTGCACACAAACATTTGGCATAAAAGAATTGGACATGTGAATGTGCAGAGAATGAAGTCTATGCAGACTAAAGGAATTGTGACAGGGCTGCTAAAATTTAAAGTGGAAGGTATGCAGAGAATATGTGAAGCATGCCAATTTGGAAAGCAAACAAAGCATGTATTTCCACGTAACAGATATGTGCATTCAGATGTATGGGGTCCTACGAAGACCATGTCTATGGGAGGCTGCAGGTATTATGTGACATTCATTGATGAGTGAAGCATGCCAATTTGAAAAGCAAACAAAGCATGTATTTCCACGTAACAAATATGTGAGCAGAAATGTGCATTCAGATGTATGGGGTCCTACGAAGACCATGTCTATGGGAGGCTGCAGGTATTATGTGACATTCATTGATGAGTGACCACGTAAGAAAAGTGTGGGTATACTTCATGAACGAGAAGAGTGAGGTGTCCCCTCTTTTCAGAATTTCAGAGTTTTGGTTGAAAAGCAAACTGGGAAATATGTAAAGTGCCTAAGGTCAGATGGAGGGGGAGAGTACTTCTCCAATGAGTTCTCTGAATTTTTGAAGAAGAATGGTATTTGGAGACAGTTTACATACAGATACACTCCGCAGCAAAATGGAGTTGCTGAGCGAAAAAACAGGCACATTGCTGAGATTGCGCGAGCATTGATGGAAGAGAAGAATATGCCGCATAGCTATTGGGCTGTGGCTGTTTCTACAGCAGTATACATCATGAACAGGACTCCAACTGCAGCCATACATGATGTAACTCCAGAGGAGAGGTTTACTGGTGGCAAAAAACCTGATTTGTCTCATCTGAAAGTCTTTGGATGCATTGCATATGTGCATGTGCCAGATGAGCTGAGAACTAAGCTGGATCCAAAAGCTGAAAAATGTGTGTTTATTGGATATTTCCTTGAGAAAAAGGGATACAGGTGTTATAACCCTGCTACACGTGAGTTGAGAGTAAGCAGGGATGTTGTCTTTGATGAGATGAGCAGCTCTTTCATCTCTCCTCTCTCTTGTTTCAACTAGATCCAAAAAGTAAGCTAAATTGACCTAAAAATGGTCCAAATTGACCAAACTGATTTGGAAAATTCTAGAATCAGTTTGCTTGGTTAGAGGCTCACTTTTTCATATAAATAGAAGCCTTCCCCTTTGTAAAAGCTTAATGGTGTTTATGCACTGTTACTCTACTCTTACCCAGAGCCATTTACATTGAATTTTCTTGATAATTCAAGTGTTTTTGGTTTAATCCTCTCCAAAGGAATTGGTGGCCACTCTTGCTTCAAACAAGAGTAGAACCCTCAATCCCTCAAGCCAAAGGAAAGCCTACAACTCCATGTAAGCTAAATTTTTATTACTTTTTAATTTTAAATCTATGGTTTTCTTGATTGTCTTGTTTTATAATTGATTGAAGTAAATTCTAATGCTATGCCTTGATGAAAAGGCCACCCCCTTCTCTTCTTTACAATTCAACCTTTCTTTATCTTAGAATGATTAACAAAAAGATTAATTAAACTTTTCTTATTGTTTACTCTCTTGATTTTTGAGAATTGAGTAGATTAGAGCCCTATACATCTAGATTGGGTTAAATTAAGTTGAAATTAAAATGATAAAAATAAGAAATGGTCAGCCATACAAAGGAGGTTATGGCAAAATTTTTTAGAATTTTATGAAAAAGAAAGTTTATTTTTATGTTATTTCGAAAGAGTAATTCCCATCATTTGTGCATTCTAAAAGAAATATTCTAATTTACTCCATGTACATATTCACCTATGAATATGCATGGATATCGTTGATATTAATCATTAAAATTAATTTCTATGCATAGAAAGATACATAATGAAAATTGTTTTATTTTAAAAGTGTTATTTTCATTGAATTTAATTTCTATGCATAGAAAGATGCATAATGAAAATTTTTAATTATAAAAGTTTTATTTTTCTTAAATTTTATTTTATGCATAGAAAGATGCATAAAGGATTTATTTTATTTCAAAAGTGTTATTCTCATTAAAATTGATTTTATGCATAGAAAGATGCATAAAGGATTTATTTTTATTTCAAAAGTGTTATTTTCATTAAAATTGATTTTATGCATAGAAAGATGCATAAAGGATTTATTTTTATTTCAAAAGTATTTTTTATTAAAATTGATTTTATGCATAGAAAGATGTAAAGGATTTATTTTTATTTCAAAAGTGTTATTTTTCTTAAATTTGATTTTATGCATAGAAAGATGCATAAAGGATTTAGTTTATTTCAAAAGTGTTATTCTCATTAGAATTGATTTTATGCATAG
Source organism: Cibotium barometz (assembly GCF_041138505.1). NCBI lineage: Eukaryota > Viridiplantae > Streptophyta > Polypodiopsida > Cyatheales > Cibotiaceae > Cibotium > Cibotium barometz. The sequence continues at coordinate 69,820,497 of NC_141047.1, forward strand.
AAAGATACATAAAGGATTTATTTTTATTTCAAAAGTGTTATTTTCATTAAAATTAATTTTATGCATAGAAAGATGCATAAACGATTTATTTTTATTTCAAAAGTGTTATTTTCATTAAAATTGATTTTATGCATAGAAAGATGTATAAAGAATTTATTTTGATTTTAAAAGTGTTATTTTCATTAAAATTAGTTTTATGCATAGAAAGATGCATAAAGGATTTATTTTTATTTCAAAAGTGTTATTTTCATTAAAATTGATTTTATGCATAGAAATATGCATAATTTTTTTTTTAATTTCAGAAGTATCATTTTCTTTAAATTTGAATTTATGCATAAATAGATGCATAAAAGGATTTTTATAAAAGTGTTATTCCCATTGAAGTTGATTTTATGCATAAATAGATGCGTAAAGAATCTTTATATCAAAATTAGAATTGTCTTAAATTCTATGTTTAAATTCTTTGAAACAGATGTGAATAAATGGATGGATGGATGTGATGTGAATAGATGTGATGAGATGTGATGTGAATCAGATAAATGTGAATGAATGGATGAGATATGATGTCATGTGAATCAGGATGCGTAAAGAATCTTTATATCAAAATTAGAATTGTCTTAAATTCTATGTTTAAATTCTTTGAAACAGATGTGAATAAATGGATGGATGGATGTGATGTGAATAGATGTGATGAGATGTGATGTGAATCAGATAAATGTGAATGAATGGATGAGATATGATGTCATGTGAATCAGGATGTAAATGAATGATATGGGATGTGAGTGGATGTATGTGAATGTATGTGAAAGAATGTGATGTGAATGTGTATGCAAAAGAATGTGATGTGATGTGACATGAGTATATGTGGATGTGAAGTGATAGATATGAATGTATGAATAGATGTGGGTAGTCGTACAGGTGAACGATTGGATGGATGTGTATGATTGAGATATGATGTGGATAGAAGTGATGTGATATAATGTGAATCGAATGTATGTGATGGGATGGTTATGAAATGCATGTGGTGGATATGAATGAACGAATGTGATGATATGAATGAATGCGATGTGATAGATGTAAATGGATGTGATGTAAATGAATGTGATGTAAATGGATGTGATGTAAATGAATGTGATGGACGTGAATAGATGTGATGTGAATCGGGATGTGAATAGATGTGATGTGATGGACGTGAATAGATGTGATGTGATGTGAATCGGGATGTGAATGAAGGATATGTGGTCATGTGAATGAATGAGATGTGATGTCATGTGAATCGGGATGTGAATGAATGAATTAGAATAGATGTGATATACGATGTGAATGATTATGATGTGATGAGAATGGGAATACAGATGAAATAAATGAGGATTGATGTGGAACAATGTGGAAAGACGAGAGTTCGCTATAGAAACTGTATTTATGACCTGTTTTTAAAATGACTGTTTTTTTAATTATGTTAAGAATGCTGGGGAAGCATTTTGATCGTCTTGTGAATGAGGTCATGGAGACCTAATCTGATAAAGTTACAACACCTGACGGAGAGTCAATGGAGGATGTCTCGTATAGCAAGGTCGGCCGAGGTCTTGACCAGCCTCAGTTCAGTGTAAATGGTGAGCTTTTGATGTGGTGGATGAGGGACCAAGGAAGTGGTCTATGAGTGAAGCACTAGGTGACCTACAAAGGATCCTAGAGGGTGCTGACCATACGCGGTGCTCGGGCTCTAGGTCACCGAAGATACCCACACGGGCATCGTGGAAGATATTGGAACAAGGAGTAAGAGATGTTTTTTGAATTTGGGCATGGATCTGGTTGATTGACCTTGCTGGTCCTCAACGGATGAGTCCATGGTTCTTTTATATGGATCTGTTGGTTGATCTTGCTGATCTTCAATGGAGATTCTATTTTGATATGTGAATATATTTCCGAGTACTATAAGCTAGGAACCATTGAAAAGACCCCTGATGAGTGGACAGGTGGTGAGCGTTTTGGTTGCCAATGATGCCATAGGTACACCGATGAAGGAATGATTGAAAATAAGGATTTAATCAGAGATTTTGAGGATTATGATCAGTGACATTGATTTCATTAAATGATTGTTTTAAAGTCAGCTGAATCTATGAAAAGGCAATTTCATATTGGGTGTGTAAGTGGTGTGACTAGTTTTAAGTTTGCATGAATATCTGGCTAGGGGGCCTAGGAACTCTTTTCCCTGGTACCCGGACAAAACCTAACCAAATTTCTAATTGGATCCCATCACTATAGTGGTTGGGCGGTTGGCTTAGCCTCCACCATGGGACAAATAGGGTTAGGCTGGACTGATGGATCCCTAAAATGAGACTCAATTCTGTTATGGTACGATAGATGAAGTAAATCTCGGGTAAAAAAATTGTTCTATGGAAAAGAATCAACGGATGTGCCTCTCAATGAGGAAAAAAGCGTTGGTCTCTATGATCCAAGTGCAATCTTTTCCTTGATCTGACTATGGGACTTAAGGGTTTGGTCAAATCAATTCAGTTAGTTAAGGCTTTTGATTACGTTAGAGTAAAATTATCCTGGTGGAATCGCCCGTGCTTTCTGGGCGAGGGAAGTTTTTTCGGGTTCGGCTTTAGAAGAACCGAGGGATTAGTCTCTTGTTCGGATATCCGTGGGTGGGCGAGGCCCTGAGTGAGGGACCCTGCCCCGTGCAAGAAGTGCTACTTCCATTGCTAGTACCCCTTAATTCGTTACGCGGAGAGGGATAGGGATCTTTCAGCTAGTATAAGAGCAAATTGGCTAATGTGGATCAACCGAGAAGCCAAAAATGTCAAAAATTTATGAAGTAGCAGTAAAAGGTTGTAATTGTGTGATAAAATTCGTACAAATTGTTATTCAGATTGAAATTCATAAATTTATAATTGGGTCTTCAGATGCAAGAACCGTAATTATATGGAATCCCTGACTTGCTTGATGCCTAGACATGATGGTATTTACCTTATAGTTCCAAGGACCATGACTACTCGTATATACCGAGGGTATAACTGCAGCTCTTTACTGGCAGTATATAGGAGTAAATCTAAGATCTTGAAATTATAAGCAAAACTGCTATCCGGATGATGAATTTGAATGTGGTTGATATGATTTTAAAATTCTAGTTTAGAACTGATGAGTTGATTTGGATTTTGATTGAAAAATGATGATTCCTGAATTTAGGTTGAAAAGCGATAAGCTGAGCAAAACCACAATGAGGATGAATGGGATGAGTCTCTGTGATGATGCTCGTAACTGGAATGACGATAATGACTTCAACAAATCACTATGAGATTCGTGGATTGTGCTGACAAATTGCTATTGGTAACACTTGACCCAATGGATCAAGTTAAGGGATGACAAATTGCTACTGTTAACACTTGACCTAGTGGATCAAGTTAAGGGATGACAAATTGTTACTGTTAACACTTGACCCAGTGGATCAAGTTAAGGGATGACAAATTAGAAATTTGTATAATTGAAATTCCCATGGAGGACTGTTCAGATGGAAGTTTCGGTCTAATGGACCATTATTGGGTTAAAGATATGAATGATATGTTCTGAATGAATTGTTATCTGATAATGAGTTCTATATGAATATCTTTATCCCATGATTCTGTGAGAGGAACTAACCACTCTAAAGAATACCAGAATCAGTTGAATCTAAAATCAGTTTTGAATCATAAATATGTTGCCATATATATAGGCAGTGATGTGTGTGAATACACTTAGGATCGCCGAGGCACTTTTTCCCTCTTTAGGAGGTTTTTTCCCCCGGCTTGTATATACGCCCATTATTCTAGGGCTAACTTATCTTTTGTACATGGACCCAATCTAATACACTTGTGTTGTGTGCATTCTTGCTTCTTCTTCTCCAAGCTTTGTGTTCTTTCCTGTAACCCTAATTCCAACAATTGGTATTAGAGCAGGCATCGGCTCCCAGGGCTACGCCGCTAACCCTCTGACTCATGTTCTCCAATTGAGGTGAGCTTTCACGAGCGCTTGTAGGTCCCTATACTTTGCAAATAAGCCCATTGGGCTTAGCGTTCTCAGAAATTGCATCTGAGGTCGTTTCGAGCTCCATTTTTGCATTTCAAGTTCTGCATAGGTGTTTTCGTCATTTTGTGCAGAAATTTCGACTGTGCAGTTTTCTGCAAAACAGGCATACGTATTCTATTGTGGACCGTGCTACATAGCATGAGTTGTTTTCTGTTCAGTCTTTGCTTCATTACAGGTAGCTTTTGCATCAGTTTCAGTCAGTGGCCATGGCTGATAACAGCAATGATGTATTTCGCATGTTGTCTGCTGTGCTGCTGATGACAAACTGGATGGAGACAGCAACTACCCACTTTGGGCATACATGATGCAGCATGTTTTGGTTGCAAAAGGAGTGTGGAACATTGTGCAGGGTATGGATGTACATCTAGGTTCTGTGGATGTAGGATCTGTTGAGGATGTTGTAGGTTCTAGCAGCTCTACTGTTGCTGCTGTTTTACCCACTGCTGAACAAGCTCGTTGGGATGGTAAAGATGCGCAGGCTCATGCCTTGATTGCACTTTCTGTCAAACGTAACATCACCCCACATATTCATTCAGCTAAAACAGCAAAACAGGCATTTTCATGCATAAAAGTATGCATAAAAGATTATTTTTTTATTATAAAAGTGTTACTTTTATCATATTTGATTTTCATGCATAGAAGTATGCATAAAAGATTATCTTTATATTATAAAAGTGTTACTTTTATCATATTTGTTTTTCATGCATAGAAGTATGCATAAAAGATTATTATTTTTTATTATAAAAGTGTTACTTTTATCATATTTGATTTTTATGCATAAAAGTATGCATAAAAGATTATTTTTTTATTATAAAAGTGTTACTTTTATCACATTTGATTTTCATGCATAAAAGATTATTTTTTTATTATAAAAGTGTTACTTTTCTCATATATGATTTTCATGCATAAACGTATGCATAAAAGAGTGTTACTTTTATCATATTTGATTTTCATGCATAGAAGTATGCATAAAAGATTATTTTTTTATTATAAAAGTGTTACTTTTATCATATTTGCTTTTCATGCATAGAAGTATGCATAAAAGATTATTATTATTTATTATAAAAGTGTTAATTTTATCATATTTGATTTTTATGCATAAAAGAATTTTTTTAAATTATAAAAGTGTTACTTTTATCATATTTGATTTTTATGCATAAAAGATTTTTTTTAATTATAAAAGTGTTACTTTTATCATATTTGATTTTTATGCATAAAAGTATGCATAAAAGATTATTTTTTGAATTATAAAAGTGTTACTTTCATCATAAATGATTTTTATGCATAAATGGTTGTATAAAAGAAATTTTTATATTAAAAGTGTGATTTTCATCATAAATGGTTTTTATGCATAAATGGGTGCATAAAAGATATTTTTTATATTAAAAGAGTGATTTTCATCATAAATGGTTTTTATGCATAAATGGGTGCATAAAAGATATTTTTTGATATTAAAAGTGTGATTTTCATCATAAATGGTTTTTATGCATAAATGGGTGCATAAAAGAATTTTTTTTATATTAAAAGTGTGATTTTCATCATAAATTATTTTTATGCATAAATGGGTAGATATTTTTTATTAAAAGAGTGATTTTCATCATAAATGATTTTTTATGATGATAAAAGTGTGACTTTCATCAAAATCGGATTTTATGCATAATTAGATGCATATAGAATCTTTATAATTAAATAAGGGTTCTCCTTAATCCTCTATTTAATTTTTACAAAAATTAGAAAAATGAATAAGTAGATAATCTGTGAGAAGAAATGCTACCGTTTCATATTCACTAAGATGGTAATGAGAAAATTCAATTAAACTATCAAAGTCGGAGATTGAGATAATGATTATTTTATTCCTCATAAGAAATTCATGTTTTAGAAATATGTAAGAAAATATTCGAACAAAATTTAGAAAAAGAGAAATTGAAATAGTAACTTTCGAGAAAGATAGTTTAGGAAGAACCTTTCCAGACCCAAACTCTGATTCTGACTACTGACCAAAGACCTAATTCCTTCGTCAATGACGATGTGTTCAGTTCAGGAAAAATGCACTCAAAACACCCACCAAATCTCAAACTAAGTTAAGACTTTTGATTTTGATCTGAGGATCAAGTTGATAGAATTCGAGGAATTCTGTTTGGAATTCAGACCTGGATCTAGAAGTATTGAGATACGGATTTAAGATTATTCATGGTTTTCAAACAAAAATCAAAACTGAAAACTTGCATAGAAACCCTGTTTTCTTAAAGGACTGTCTTACGCCAGAATGCTGGAGGGAGCATTTGGCATATATGTTTATCTAAGGGAAGTTTGGTTGCAACAGCTACTAGCGGGGAGTGTTCGAGGGAGAGCTCACGCAGCAAAGCCTACCGAGGTCTTGACCAGCCTCGGTATGGTTAAAATGTTGTGCTTCCGAAACGATGGGGGAGGGCCGACGAAGCGGTCCCTGAGTGAAGTGCCAGGACACCTAAGGAGGATCCTGGAGGGTTCTGACCAGGTGATGCACGGGTTCACGGTGCCGAGGACACCCATGCGTATGTCGAGGAAGATATTGTATGACAGACCAATGTTATTGTAATCTATCACTGGATCTCGTTGTTGACTCGCTGGTCTCAAAAACGGAGAGTCCAGAGTGATACTGTTTTGTGAGAAACAAAGACTCAATGGAAATTTTGAAGTATGACATGTGTAACCAGTAAATTGTTTGTCAATGGACTATCTTTTTATATATTAAAGTTTTAAAGAGGAGTGTGTGCGTATCTATTTTCTAAAGCTAAAGTTAAGAAAGGCATTTCAATTATGGGTGGGTGAGTACTTGTTTGGATCTATTGATTCAAGTGGCAGGGTGGTGGCTAACCCATGGGCTGGATGGGGTTAGGCTAGAATCAGTGGAGTTTTAATAATCAAACTTAAAAATCTTAGAATTACGCTAGGATTCGAGTAGCTAGTTAATTCCCTGATAAATTTCTCAATTGAGTGGATCAACGACGACTGTGCCTGATCTTGAATAGGAAAAAAGCGTTGAAATCACTCAGATGATCAAATTATATCAGTGATAGTTTCCTTCTATCTGATTTATTCAGAGGTGAAGGATAGTTTAGAATCGATCTCGTTAGAAAAATTCGTTAAGAAAAATCAAAAAGGTGGAATCGTCCCCGCTTTCCGAGCATGGGAAACTTTCCCGGTTTCGGTTTTCGGAGTGACCACCAGCCTAGTCTCATGCCCGGACATTCGAGGGCGAGGCCCCGAGTGAGAAACCCTGCCCCGCGCATGAGGGGGCTGCTTCCGCTATCAGCTACCGGGAATCCGGTGCACGGAGGGGACAGAGGGATCTCACAATCTTAATTCCGTATCCCAAGACTTCTAGATCACAGGTCTGGATTCCCAAGCAAAATTCCTTGAATTTTGAATTCTTGATCCTCAGATCAAAATCAAAGGTCTCAACTTAGTTTCAGATTTCGTGGGTGATTTGAGTGTAGATTACTGAGCTGGTCACATCATCATTTCTTGAAACTGATGAGAAGGAGTTACGTCTTGGTCATAGTCTGATTCTGGGTTTGAGTCTGGAAAGGTTTTCCTTGAACTATCTTTCTTGAAGGGTAATATTTCAATTACTACTTTACTAAATTTCATTCATTGAGTATTTTGCCTAACTGAATTCAAAACTAGTCACCACAAATTTCTATGAGAAATAAATTAATCATTTATCTAAAATTTCGACTTCGATAGTTTTTCTGAATTTTCTCATTACCATCCTAGAGAATATGAAACGCTATAATTTTCCTTCAGTGAGTATTTACTTATTCATTTTCCAATATTGATAGGATTTAAACATAGGATTAAAGAGAACTCTTATTTTGATATAAAAAATTTATGTATGCATCTATTTATGCATAAAATCCAACTTCTATGGAAATAACACTTTTATATAAAAGAAATCCTTTTATGCATAAAATTCAATATTGGTGAAAGCAACACTTTTATAATAAAAAAATTTAATTTTATGCATCTATTTATGCATAAAAATCAATATTCATGAAAGTAACACTTTTATAATAAAAAAAATTCTTTTATGCATCATTTTATGCATAAAAAATCAATATTGATGAAAGTAACACTTTTATAATAAAAAATTCTTTTGTGCATCATTTTATGCATAAAAATTAATTTTGGTTAAAGTAACACTTTTGCAATAAAAAAAATTCTTTTATGCATCATTTTATGCATAAAAATCAATATTGATGAAAGTAACACTTTTATAATTAAAAAAGATTCTTTTATGCGTAAAAATCAATATTGATGAAAGTAACACTTTTATAATAAAAAAATTCTTTTATGCATCTATTTATGCATGAAAATCAATATTGATGAAAGAAATACTTTTATAATGAAAAAAAAAATTTATGCATCTATTTATGCATAAAAATCAATATTGATGAAAGTAACACTTTTATAATAAAAAATTCTTTTATGCATCATTTTATGCATAAAAATCAATATTGGTGAAAGTAACACTTTTATAATAAAAAAATATTCTTTTATGCATCTATTTATGCATAAAAATCAATATTGATGAAAGTAACACTTTTATAATAAAAAAATCTTTTATGCATCATTTTATGCATAAAAGTCAATATTAATGAAAGTCACACTTTTATAATAAAAAATTTTCTTTTATGCATAAAAATCAATTTTGATGAGAGTAACACTTTTGTAATTAAAAAAATTCTTTTATGCATCATTTTATGCATAAAAATCAATATTGATGAAAGTAACACTTTTATAATTAAAAAAATTCTTTTATGCATCATTTTATGCATAAAAATCAATATTAGTGAAAGTAACACTTTTATACTGAAAAAAATTCTTTTATGCATAAAAATCAATATTGATGAAAGTAACACTTTTATAATAAAAAAAATTCTTTTATGCATCTATTTATACATAAAAATCAATATTGATGAAATGTAACATACCCATCTTCACTAATAAAGAAATGTCCATGTAATAGAGTTTTTATGGTATAAAAATCAATGATTTTATTAAATGAGTCATTTCTACTTAGAATCTTCAAATTCTAAGCCCAAATTTGGAATATGCGTGTGATTTTACCCTAATATAAGATTTTACAGCAGCCAAAACGGACACTGGATCAAGCTTATACGTAAATTTCAGTCATTTTTAGTTAAAAAGCGACGACCTTTAAACCTTAATAAATGCTATGGAGACATTATCTCTTGGGGGGGAAATTCCAGCTTGTAACTGACCACAAAAGTCTAAAGTGGATCTTTACCTAGCCTAACCTCAACATGTGGCAAAGGAGATGGATTGAAATTCTACAAGAATATGACTTTGACATCAAATTCCACCCTGGGAAAGATAATGTGGTAGCAGATGCACTTAGCTGCCGCAAATCTTTCTTGAGTGCAATTTCAATGCCAAATAATCCCATACTGGTCAAGGTGGAAGAAGTCTCATCTCATGATCCAGATTATCAGAGGATGATGAAGTTAGTAGAAGAAGGGAAAAATTCAAAGAAAGAGAAGAATCTAATCAAGGGATACTGCACTCATGAAGGAAGCCTCTACTTCAATCATAGGCTATGTATCCGTTTTAAGGATCCTACTTTAAAGAAACTAATCCTCCATGAAGCTCATGATAGTCTTGTTGTTGCAGGACACCCAGGCTATGCAAAAACATTAAATGCTGTAAGAAGGAGCTTTCATTTGGGCAAGCTTGAAAAATGATGTCCTTCCGTACTTGAAGCAATGTCTCTCATGCCAAAGGATCAAAGCTAAAAGGGTCAAGATGCCTGGGAAAATTCAACCCTGGATATTCCCTAAATGAAGTGGGAGTGCATTAGTATGGATTTTGTCACAAGTCTCCCCACTGTTCAAGGAGAATATGACTCCATTCTGGTAGTAGTGGACTTACTTACCAAAGTAGCTCACCTTATACCAGCAAAGAAGACCCTCAAGGCTTTTGATGTTGCTCGAATATTCATCAAGGAAGTCCTCAAACTTCATGGTCTCCCAAAAAGGATAGTAAGTGACCGGGATTCTGACTTCACTTCAAAGTTCTGGCAGTCCTTATTTCAAGCCCTGGGAACTCAACTTTGCTTTAGCACAGCTTATCATCCAGAGAAGACCGATGGCCAGATTGAGAGAGCCAATCAAGTAATTGAAGACATTCTTATCATCAGAGCATAGGAATGTCACCATTCAAAGCACTCTTTGGGCAAGAATGCTTGTCTCCTCTGAATTTCTGTGGTCCGCCACCATAAGAGTTGAGGCATCCAGGAAAATGCTCGAAGAGATGGAGGAACAAACCAAGGCAATCCAAAAGGATATTAAAGCTGCCCAAGATCAACAAAAACATTATGCTGACACCAATAGGTCTGAAAGGATCTTCAAGGAGGAAGGAGACAAAGTTCTTCTATAAGTGCGACCAAAATGAAGTTCTCTATCACTTGGGAAATATAAGAAGCTCAGCCCTAGGTATTGTGGCCCCTATACAGTTATCAAGTGTCTAGGTAAAAGTGCCTATAAACTCCAACTCCCAGTCCATATCAAAGTCCACAATGTATTTCATGTAAGTTTGTTAAAACCTTATGTACCCAGTATCGATCATATTCTTGATGATGAACAAGTTGTAATCCCTACTCAAGGAGTCCTTGAATTACAGCCCAATAGCATCATAGATTCTAGGGAAAGGCAACTCCGAAATAGAACTCTTGTAGAACATCTAGTACAGTGGAAAGATTACCCTGAAGAGGATGCAACTTGGGAAGATGAAGCTACCCTAATAAAGAATTATCCCCAATTCATGACAAGATGAGGACATCTCGATTTCTTTAAGGGGGGAAGGATGTAACATACCCATCTTCACTAAATAAAGAAATGTCCATGTAATAGAGTTTTTATGGTATAAAAATCAATGATTTTATTAAATGAGTCATTTCTACTTAGAATCTTCAAATTTTGAGCCTAAATTTGAAACTTGCGTGCGATTTTACCCTAATATAAGATTTTACAGCATCCAAAACGGACACTGGATCAAGCTTATACGTAAATTTTAGTCATTTTTAGTTAAAAAGTGACGACCTTTAAAAAGTGACGACCTTTAAACCTTAATAAATGCACGATCGGGCGTTCGATTGACGAACGGGGTCTGAACCCCAACAACCACAAGAACCTCCCCGGACAAAAAAAAATTCGCCCCCAGGGGTGGTCCGGCACGCAAAATCGAGACCGACGTTCCAAATTTGGGGACCTCGCCCCAAAGTTTGGACCATACACACTTACCAGGGTGCTCGTACGATGGCCGCACAAGAACCAAAGGACGGCCGCCCAATGTGTGGTCCATATGTATCGCTACGTGGACACCCATGATGCCCCTGACAAGATAAGGTAGATGCGTACCATTCCTTTCCCTGTTAACCGACACTGTACCTTTCCCCTAGACCCATGTAGGCCACTGATCTACAGCCTTTGCTGGTACACCGTCCCTTCGTCCTTGCTTTATGCAGCGCTCGTACCCATACCCCATAGTTATATAAACCCTCCGGGTGCTCCATGGGCAACACGCATTTTTGCGTAGCCTATGCTCTACTGTGCCGCCATTTGTACCGTCGCCCGTCCCTGTGCAGTGTACTTGCTGTAGTACAGCCACCCCTTGCAGCCATCCCTCTCACACCCCCTCATTTTTCACTTTTCAGATAAGGCAATTTTCCTCTATCCCCCTCTTGCTAGGAGGTAGTGTCCTTAACTCTTCTCCCCCCCTTGTGAAGAGACTTACAGCAGCCCTCAGCCCTTCTCCCCTTTTGCAAAACGTTTTTGCGTTAAGGACATCTTGTTGAAAGAATGGTAGAGGGGGAGGAGACACACACATAGGAGCAAACCCTAATGTATATTGCAAACCCTAATCATAGAGGGAAGCCATCTCCACTCTCACACAAAACATAATGCCATAATCCATAATACACACAACACTATGAGTTGTGTCCACACACATCTAACCCTAGCTAATGTCCACACACTATGACCAGCTGGAAATGCGGTCATTTATGTCTCACACATGTTCCTACCTAACATGCCAGCACAGAGCATAGCTGGCTCACACTGACATCGAGCTTGAATCTCAATAGCCCCTCTCAAGCTCATGATGTACTGCCGATGAAGATGTAGATGAGCTTGGGATATCAAGACTCTCAACACTCCCCCTCAAGCTCATCCCATGTACTCCCAACATAGTACGAAAGTACTCAAACTTCTCCCTGCTAAGTGGTTTCGTAAAGATGTCTGCCACTTGCTCATCAGTCTTCACATACTGAAGATCAACTGTACCATCCAGCACCTTCTCTCTAACAAAGTGATAATGGACCTCTATGTGTTTGGTCCTCGCATGAAACATTGGATTCTTGGCCAACTGTATACTGCTCATGTTGTCACAATGAATGACAACTTTGCCATCAATAGGCTCACATAAATCTGCCAAGAGACCCTTTAACCATACTGCCTCACAAGTAGCAATGGCTGCACCTCTATATTCAGCCTCTGTACTGGATAAAGCAACTGTAGGTTGCTTCTTGCTACTCCAACTCACCATGGCACTTCCAAGTGTAAAAGCATAACCACTAGTAGACATCCTGTCATATGCGCTACTACCTGCCCAATCAGCATCTGTGTAGCCATGTATGTCCAAGCTTTTACCACTCTCATAAAGTAGACCATAATGTGCAGTGGTCTTCACATATCTCATGATGCAGTGGTCTTCACATATCTCATGATGCGTCTCACTGCATCCAAATGTGGTTTTCTGGGGCTCTGCATAAACTGGCTTACTAGCCCCACAGCATAACTCAAATCCGGGCGTGTGATAGTCATGTAAATGAGACTACCAACCGTCTTCCTGTACATAGATGGATCATGAAGCTCCTCACCATAATCAGCCCGCAACTTCACATTTTGCTCCAAAGGTGTACTCATAGGCTTACACCCTGTCATGCCATATTTTGCCAACATATCCAATGCATATTGGCGCTGTACTAACCATGTACCTGCATGATCTTTGACCACTTCAATTCTTCCCGAACACTTCAAAGCTTACAAGGTGGGTGGACCATTTTGTACAGTATGAAAAAAATCCTAAAACATCTCATGATGGTCTAATAGAGGCTAAGGAGATCAACTTGGCAGGTCCATGTTAGGATCCAAAACCCATCCTATCCACATAAGAAGAGAGAGACCTTACTGACCTACTCACTGAATTCCAAGACTGGTTTGCTTGGAAGTACAGTGATATAAAAGGTGTATCTCTTGAAGTGGTCAAACATACCATCCCCATGGTGGAAGGGGCAAGGTCAATAAAGCAAAGATCATACCCTATCATTCCTAGGTACTCCATGGTGGTCCATAAAGAGATTGATTTCCTCACAGATGCCAGATTCATCTATGAAATAGAGCACACTGATGAATGGGTCTCACCCATCGTGATAGTACCCAAGAAAAACAAAAAAGTAAGAGTGTGTGTCAATCTCAAAAAGGTCAATGTAACCACAATATGAGATCATTATCCATTACCTTTTACAAAGCATGTGCTAGAGTGTGTAGCAAGAAAGGAGGCCTATACCTTCCTTGATAGATTTTCAGGCTACAATCAACTACTGATCGACCCAAAGTACCAGCATAAAATGGTTTTTTGCCACTTAGTGGGGCACCTATGCATATTGTGTCATGCCATTCAATTTAACCAATTCCCTAGGAACTTTCCAACATGTGATGTGCACAGCCTGTAAGGAGTATCTATGAAAATTTCTTGAAGTTTTTATGGATGAACTGTGTGCTAACTCTACATGGAAAACACAGCTAGGGTGTTTGAGAAAAGTGCTAGAGAGATGTTGACTCTACATAATCTCTCTTAATTAACCCTTTGAAATGCCAATTTTGGGTTTGACATGGAGTTAACTTGGCACACATTACCTCAGAATATGGCATTTCCACAGATGACAGAAAGGTGCGACTCATTCTCAAGCTACCACCTCCTACCACCTTCAAAGGAGTCCACTGATTCATGGGACATGTTGATTATTACTAACGTTTCATCTTCATGTATGCCAACATAGCTCGTCCACTTTATGGACTCTTGGTTGTTTTTGAATGGATAGAGAAATGCTAGCAAGCATATGATACTCTGAAGAGAGCATTGGCAAGTGCTCCCATTTCGAGATCCCCCAATTGGGAAATAATATTTCATGTCCCCATAGATACTTTAGCTTTTGCAATTTTTTGTGTACTAACTCAACCTAGAGAACATAACAGGGACTTCCCTATTAACTTTGCTAGTCGCCAATTGAACGAAATAGAACCAAATTACACAACCATAGAAAGAGAAGGGTTAGCCATGGTCTATATAGTCAAAAAGTTAGCGACTAAATTTGTTTTCTTTATACACCACCAATCTCTTCTTTACCTTGTGAATAAGCCTTGCACCATGAGCAAAATCACCAGCAGATGATGGCTCCTAATTTTATTAGTTTCCAATATGTGTTGGCCAACCATATATCATGCATTCCTAATGGAGAACCACCAAAAGGGATCGATGATGACTTGCCAAATGCTCCTCTATTCCAGCTATGCTTGATTCCAAAATGAGGACAGAAAGTTGCACATTTCTTGGCTAATGGCCCACCCACCGAAACACCAATCAACAAGATGCCTTATTAAGAAGGCAAGCCCCTTTCAATTGATTGCAGGACAATAGTACAAGAAAGGAAAATATGGAGGAATAAGATGAGGATTCCGTGAGGATGAGTACGCCTCTATTTTGGAATAGGCCCACTCTGAGGCTACTTGTGGACAACAAATACCACTACTTGAATATTCTCTTGGCAGGCTTATGGTGGCCAAGCGTGTTTGGAGATGAATACATCAAGCAATGCAACGAATTTTAGTGGTCTACTATTTTGCATAATAAGGACAAAATGTCCCTTGATCCCATGATTTCCTTGCAACCATTCGAGAAATGAAACATTGATTTCGTTGGTCCCATTAGTTCCTTGTGCCCGAAACACTCGAGCACGGTATATCATGTTGAAAGAACGATAGAGGGGGAGGAGACACACACACAAGAGCAAACCCTAATGTATATTGCAAACCCTAATCATAGAGGGAAGCCATGTCCACTCTCACACAAAGCATAATGCACTAATCCATAATCCACACAACACACAATGAGTTGTGTCCACACTCTACTAACCCTAGCTAATGTCCACACACTATGACCAGCTGGACACGCGATCATTTATGTCTCACACATGTTCCTACCTAATCTACCAGCACATAGCATAGTTGGCTCACACTGACATCGAGCTTGAATCTCAACAGCCCCTCTCAAGCTCATGATGTACTGCCGATGAAGATGTAGATGAGCTTGGGATATCAAGACTCTCAACACTCCCCCTCAAGCTCATCCCATGTACTTCCAACATAGTCCGAAAGTACTCAAACTTCTCCCTGCTAAGTGGCTTCATAAAGATGTCTGCCACCTGCTCATCAGTCTTCACATAGTGAAGATCAACTGTACCATCCAGCACCTTCTCTCTGACAAAGTGATAATGGACCTCTATGTGTTTGGTCCTCGCATGAAACACTGGATTCTTTGCTAACTGTATACTGCTCATGTTGTCACAATGAATGACAACTTTGCCTTCAATAGGCTCACATAAATCTGTCAAGAGACTCTTTAACCATATAGCCTCACAAGTAGCAATGGCTGTACCCCTGTACTCAGCCTCTGTACTGGATAAAGCAACTGTAGGTTGCTTCTTGCTACTCCAACACACCACGGCACTTCCAAGTGTAAAAGCATATCCACTAGTAGACCTCCTGTCATATGCGCTACCTGCCCAATCAGCATCTGTGTAGCCATGTATGTCCAAGATTTTACCACTCTCATAAAATAAACCATAATGTGCTGTGGTCTTCACATATCTCATGATGCGTCTCACTGCATCCAAATGTGGTTTCCTGGGGCTCTGCATAAACTGGCTGACTAGCCCCACAGCATAACTCAAATCCGGGCATGTGATAGTCATGTATATGAGACTACCAAACCATCTTCCTGTACATAGAAGGATCATCCAATTCCTCGCCATAATCAGCCCGCAACTTCACATTTTTCTCCAATGGTGTACTCATAGGCTTACACCCTGTCATGCCATACTTTGCCAACATATCCAATGCATATTGGCGTTGTACTAACCATGTACCAGCATGATCTTTCACCACTTCAATTCCAAGGAAGTATCTCAACTCACCAAGATCTTTCATGTCAAATTGCCCACTCAAAGCTTTCTTGACATGCATCACATCTGCACCATGATCACCTGTGATAATCAAGTCATCCACATAGATGACTAGTAAAACAATCCCATGCTATGTCTTCTTCACATAGAGTGAAGAATCTGCTGTAGAAATCTGAAAACCAAGTGAGATAAGATATCTGCTCATCTTATCACTCCAAGCACGAGGTGCTTGCTTTAGACCAGACAATGCCTTTTTCAACCTGCATACGTGAGTGGGATATCTAGGGTGTACATACCCTTCTGGCTGTGCCATGTACACTTCCTCTTCGAGATCTCCATTCAGAAATGCATTTTTGACATCCATTTGATGCATTTCCCAGCCATTAGCTGCAGCCATAGCAATGACTGCTCTCACTGTGCCCATCTTAGCCACTGGACTAAACGTCTCATCATAATCCAATCCTTGGGTCTGTGCATAACCCTTTGCTACCAATCTTGCTTTATGTCTCTCAATAGAACCATCAAATTTGCACTTCACTTTGTAAACCCATTTACATCCAATAACATTCTTATCCTTTGGTAGTGCAACCAAGTCCCATGTATCATTATGGACCAATGCGTCCATCTCAACATCCATTGCTTTTTCCCATACATGCTCTCCAATAGCCTCTGTATAGCATGTAGGTTCCACATGCTTCACCATAGATGTCATATATGCATAGTGCATAGCAAAATCTCTATATGTCAATCTGTCAACAGGATATCTGACTCTCTGGGATCTCCGCAATGCCTGCGGGTCACTCTGTACACCTGTAACTCTAGCATGTGGTGGCACATATCTGTCCTGCCTAGCACCAGGTGTGCGTAAAACAGGTATGCCAAGCTCCTCATCCAAACTCTCAGAACTAGATGACTCATAACCTGTGATTCCAATTCCTTCAACTTTCTTTTTACCTTTATCCATAGCACTACTCCCAGTGCTCACACTCTCATGCCTCAAACGTCCTGACCATGGACGTACACTGCTACTCTCAGCTTCTGCTGAGAGCTGCTGGCCCAGACATAGTAGTAGAACTAGAACTTGCTTGTGGCAAGTTCACAGGCACATCAGCCTCAAGTGACTCAATGACTCCCTCATCTTTTGCTTTGTACCAACTAGCAAGCTCATCAAACACCACATCTCGTGAGATGACCACTTGTCTAGTTTGAGGGTTATAACATTTGTATGCCTTTCGATCCTGTGCATAACCAACAAATACACATTTCTCTGCTTTAGGATCCAACTTCCTTCTTCTTTCATCAGGCACATGTACATAAGCTATGCATCCAAAAACTTTAAGATGTCCAATGTCTGGCCTGTAACCTGTGAGCCGCATCTCTGGCGTGCTTCCATGAATGGCTGCTGTAGGTGTTTTGTTCAATATATACACTGCAGTAGCACATGCTTCTGCCCAATAGTAATCTGGCATGCTCTTTTCATTGAGCATCGCCCTTGCCACTTCACATATGACTCTATTCTTTCTCTCAGCCACACCATTCTGCTGAGGTGTATACCTGCAAGTCAACTGTCTTCTTATTCCATGCTTCCTCAAGAAATGCTCAAAAGCTTTTGAGGTGTATTCACCACCTCCATCTATCCTTAGACATTTAATCCAACAGTCATATTGCTTTTCTGCAAAAGCTTTGAAATCCATGAACTTTTCCAATACTTCACTCTTCTCTTTGAGAAAGTATATCCATGTCATCCTGCTGAAATCATCTATGAATGTAACATAGTATAAACTGCCTTTGATAGATGGGTTTTGTGCAGGACCCCATACATCACTATGTACAATCTCAAGTGGCCTATTACTCATATTTCCTTCTCTAGGAAACCTCAACCTTGCCTGCTTCCCAAACTGACAGGCTTCACAAACATGCATATGTCCATCATATTTGAACCTAGGCAATCCATTGACAATGCCTCTTGTTTGCATGTTCTTTAATCTCTATATATTGACATGGCCAATCCTCTTGTGCCACATATCAATGTCCTGTACCACATTCCTGCTCTTTGAGAACATGGCTGATTTTAGCTCAGGAATTCCAGCATCCAGCTTAAACAATCTTCCTTCTTTCTTGCCTTTAGCAATCACTCTACATCCATGTTTGAAATCTTCAACGACGCATCCATGCTCGTTGAAACAAACCTGTAATCCCTGTTCCACCATTTGACCAACTGAGGCCAAGCTTTTAGTGATCGAAGGCACATACAGCACATCTGACATAGACTTTGTCTGACCATTGTGCATGACCAATGGTACACTTCCAACATGTGTAATGACATGCTGGGTATTATCACCTGTTTCCACATAGCCTCTTACATCCATAGGCTTCATATGCTCAAACCATTCACCATGACATGTCATATGGTTTGATGCTCCTGAGTCCATATACCATGTATCATCATTCTCAGCATTTGTTGTCATAGAACCCACAACATGCTTCATGGTAAACAAATGATTTGCAGTTCCATCATTGCTACTTGATGCATAGTTACCACCATGTTGTGCATAGTTTCCACCATAATGACCACCACGTTGTGCTCTTCCCCCTCTTAAATCATTCTATTTGCGGAAACAATCTCTCGCCATATGACCATATTTGCCACAATAATGGCATTCCACATCTTGCATAGAATTTTGTTGCCCTTGCCAACATCCTCGACCACGAGAGGTACCTCTGCCTCGCTGAGGTGCATATCCACGACCACCTCGAGCACCATAAGAAGGCTGAAAATTCTGTTGTGGAGGCCTATCCTGCCATCCACGACCATTACCACCACGTCCACGTGATGCGAATCTCCCCCTGCCTCTAAAGCCTCTCTGCGAGTAGAAAGCCTAATTTCTGCCATCATCATGGCTAGTAAATGCATCCAGAAATGAATCACTGAGCTTGATTTCCTCAACCAACAAGAGTGAAACCAACTCATCGAAGTTGGGTAGACCTGTACTCCTCACTGAGATAGATGTATCAAAAGATTTGTATTCCTTGCCAAGACCACGCAAGGTAATATCCACCAAATCATCATTAGGCATGGGGGCATTTATTGTGGCCAATGCATCTGCAAACTTCTTGATTTCTTGCACATAATCATGTATGCTCCTTTTATTCCTTTTCACATTGTGTATCTGCTGTCGCAATTGAGACTTGCGAGCACTCGTATCTGTATCAAACATCTTGACCAAAGTATCCCATGCATCTTTGGGATTCTCAGCATCCTGAATGTGTATGAGCGTAGCATCAGAAATACATATAGACAAATAATGCAGCACTTTGAATGCTCTCTCTGACCATTGCTTATGAGCAATGTGTAGGTTGTCGAGGTAGCTCAGGCTCAGGCTCAGCACCTGTAATGAGATTCCAAAAACCTTTTCCTTTCAAGAAACTCTTTATCCTGTACTTCCATGCCTGGAAGTTCTTCCTATCCAACTTCTCACCAACAATCTAAACTGGATTATCCGACATGTTGCTCAATGCATACACCTTCCGCACACTTCAAATCTGTAAATGAGCCTTCCTCAGCTCAACCACACTCCAATGAATGTTCCAGATACTCCACGGTAGCCAACAAGCTCCGAATTTGATGTAGAAAATCAACCTGTAATCATCCAAGATGAACTGACTCATGCAGTCCGAGATACCCTGATTGACACGCCTTCCAAGGCTCCAAATCACAATGTAATGGTGCAATAAAGTATGGGCAACTTGCATTGACACCTAATCAACCTCAATGTTGAGTATCAACACCATCTGACATGTGTACATATCAATTTTTGAAAACCCCTTTCTCTGTTTTTGGAAAAACCAAAAAAAAACCAGAAAAACTAGTAGAAAATTTGCTCTAATTCCTTCAATATTTGTCCAAATTGAGCAACCAGGCATTCATTAGCTTAGCAATAGTGTCCATCAACTCCATGTAAGAGGAATTTGTCCAATTGTAAAAGACCAAGGATTAATTGCTCAATTAAAAATACTCTGTTTCTCAGTGGACAGCCTGTTTTAATCAGCTCATTCCCAGCTCAATTAAGCATCATTGACCAAACAAATCACATAGCCCTCTTCTCCAAAGTGTAAAGCATCCAATTGCTAAATAAATTGTGAAAGGAACCAAGTACCCAATGAGAATTTGATCTCCTCGTAGGTAAAATGACCAAAATCTGCATTGTTTCCTCTGTTCTGGCTGCACCGCCTACTGTAGGGGGGTTTAGGAGAGTTTGTGATGCTAATTGATGATGACTATAGGTGCCCAACACACCTAGGTACATGTGCAATCCACCAATGGTTGGATTTTAGCCAAAATCACACTCCAAATGCATCAATTTGGGGCTTCCTTCTCTCTGTTTTGTGAGAGCTCAAAAACCAGAGTTTTTCACACTTTGAAATGCATTCAAATTGCTCCAAAATTTATTCAAGGCTTGCACATGGGTTGCCAATACATCCCTCTTTGTCAAATACATATGTCTTTTTCCAGAATCACACGTATTTCCACCATACATCAATGTTCCCAAGCTTTAATGGAAAGCTTCAAAAACCAGAATTTCTCTTTGCTTTGATTTGCTCTATTTTGCTTTGTTTTTGCCTGTATCACCTGCAATCCGCTCAAGAATGTTTAGAAGACCTTACCCAGTAGGCCAAGCTCTCAGATCTGATAGTATTTGGTGTGCTCCAAGCTTCACAGCTCCAATGGCCAGCTTCACAGCTTCTTCTCCCTCTTCACTCACTCACTCATAAACCCTAATAAACAGCACAAGGCTCTGATACCATGTTGAAAGAACGGTAGAGGGGGAGGAGACACACACACAGGAGCAAACCCTAATGTATATTGCAAACCCTAATCATAGAGGGAAGCCATGTCCACTCTCACACAAAGCATAATGCACTAATCCATAATCCACACAACACACAATGAGTTGTGTCCACACTCTACTAACCCTAGCTAATGTCCACACACTATGACCAGCTAGACACGCGGTCATTTATGTCTCACACATGTTCCTACCTAATCTGCTAGCACATAGCATAGCTGGCTCACACTGACATCGAGCTTGAATCTCAACATATCACAGTAGTTACGGACTATTGCACTAAATGGGTGGAAGCTAGAGACACAAGAAAGACCGATGCAAGATCCATGGCCAAATTCCTTTACAAGTGTGTGATCACTCGATTCGGATGTCCTCTTGAGCCTGTTAGTGACAATGGCACCCACTTTATCAATGAAGTAATGTGATTCTTGCTACAAGAATTCTTGGTCACACACCATAAATCTTCACCTTATTAACCCCAAGCAAATGGCCAAGCAGAGAGTACTAACAAGACGATATGTGCCATCCTCACCAAGACTATGGAAGAAAGTCATAAATGACTAGGAACAAAGGTTTCCGGTTGCACTCTAGCCTTATAGGATGGCATATAAAGTGGCTATTAACACAACACCCTTTAGCTTAACATATGGAAACTCAAGCAGTTGTGCCCATGAAATTCTTACGATGATGCAAGAAAAGCTCACTTGGAATGACTTAAGTGACCAACCCTCCTTTAAGCTCGAGAAACTAGATGAAATGCATCTCAACATGATTGTAGGAAAACCAAGGTGCAAACAATGGTTTGACGACTACCTCAAAGACAAGGAGTTGAGTGAGGGGGATATGGTCCTTCTTTATAGCACAAAAATTCACAAAACAAAAAGCTTAAATATAGAGGACTAGGACCCTTCCTAGTAACTCAAATAACCCCACTAGGTGCTCTACACATTGAAATGCTCGATGACGTGGAAATGGAAGGTTATTTCAATGGTAGCAAATTACAATGCTACTATGGGCCACTCACACAAAACACCTTGAAGGCCATTCACCTCAAAAAGGAGGAAAAGAAAAAACAAAATGAAATAAAAAAGTGAGCACAAAAGAAGCCAAGGAAAGACAAGCGAAACTTGGAGGGAAACAAATGTCTTTGAGCATGGCTCAGGTAGTTGAGCTTGATGAGGAAGAGGACTTGGAAGTCAAACCTACCCGTTTATGGTTGGGAATGACTACATCAATGGGCTTTACCCAAAATTTAGCACTTGACACTAGTGCTAATCATAACTTGATGTCCTACAAAACACTTTGTAGGCCAACCGGTCACAGTCACCACAGTCGCTTCACATTGTGTTGAATGCCTAGGTATTATTTTAGTTCTATTTCAAATTGGAAAAAACCCCCTAGAAGGGAAGTACTATGTCATGCTCTACAAGTATAATACAATAAGAAATCCTCCTTGGAAGAAGAGGATGGATGGGCAACAATAGGTGCCACATAGACTAAGAAGCAAGAGCGGCCACACTACAGCTGGCCTCAGGATAGGTTACCGTCCTTATGACAGACAAAGAGTTGCAACCGTGAAATCCATAGCAGGGCATATCATCATCATCAGTGATCCTAGCCCCTCAGGAAGAAAGAACAATATAAAATTGGAAATAACCCCCTAGAAGAGAAGTACTATATCATGCTCTGCAAGTATAATGCAAGAAGAAATCCTCCTTGGAAGAGGATGGATGGGCAACAATAGGTGCCACATAGACTAAGAAGCAAGAACGGCCACACTACAACTGGCCTCAAGATAGAGGTTACCGTCCTTATGACAGACAAAGAGTCGCAACCGTGAAATCCATAGCAGGGCATATCATCGTCATCAGTGATCCTAGCCCCGAGGAGGAAAGAACAATATAAAATTGTACCACCAAGAAAGAGGTCGATACTCTACCTTGAACATTGCCAAGTCAAGCCTCTTTCTAGTACAACCTCATCATCAACAACTAACCCCATTGAACATCATTCTTGAACATCATCAACAACTAACCCCATTTAACATCCTGCTTCACCAATGTCACATGGTAACCAAGTTAACTCTACTAATTGCCAACATGGTGCTGCCGCACAAGGTTCTAGTAAAGACCCCACAACCAAGGCCATACACCCAACACAATACCTAGTTTGGTGGGTAAAGAAGGAGATCCTCATAGCACATGGATACTACGAGGGTGCTAATACAATGTGGATCCCAAAAAGATTCCAACCCACCTGAAAGATCCCTGTCCCCTCCGTGAAATGAATTCAAGGGTACTAGCAGTGGAAGTAGCACTTCTTGTGCGGGGTAGGGTCCCTCACTCGGGGCCTCGCTCACGGATACCCGAACAAGAGACTAATCCCTCAGTTCTCAAAAAAACTTCCCTTGCTCGAAAAGCACGGGTGATTCCACCAAGATAATTTTACTCTAACATAGTCAAAAGCCTTAACTAATTGAACTGATCTGACCGAACCCGTAAGTCCCATATGCAGATCAAGGAAAAGATTGCACTTGGATCATAGAGAGACCAACGCTTTTTTCCTCATTGAGAGGCACAACCGTTGATTCTTTTCCATAGAATAATTTTTTTATCCGGGATTTACTTCATCTATCATACCATAACAGAATTAAGTCTCATTTTAGGGATCCATCGGTCCAACCTAGCCCATCCTGTCCCGTGGGGTAGCCAACCGCCCAACCATTGTATAGTGATGGGATCCAATTAGGAATTTGGTTAGGTTTTGTCCCGCGTACCAGGGAAAAGAGTTCCCAGGTCCCCTAGCCAAAAATTTATGCAAACTTAAAACTAGTCACACCACTTACACACCCAATATGAAATTGCCTTTTTCACAGATTCACTTTAAAACAATCATTTAATGAAATCAGTGTCACTGATCATAATCCTCAAAATCTCCAATTGAATGCTTATTTCCAATCATTCCTTCATCGATGTACCTATGGCATCATTGGCAACCACAATGCTCACCACCTATCCACTCAGGGGCCTTTTCGATGGTTCCTAGCTCATAGTACAAGGCAATATATTCACATATCAAAATGGAATCTTCGTTGAAGATCAGGAAGGTCAACCAACAGATCCATATAAAAGAACCATGGACTCATCCGTTGAGGACCACTAGGTCAATCAACCAGATCCATGCCCGAATTCAAAAAACATCTCTTACTCCTTATTCTAATATCTTCCACGCCGCACGCGTTCTTTCACATATATCCACTCACATCCCATATCATTCATTTACATCCTGATTCACATGACATCACATCTCATCCATTCATTCACATTTATCTGATTCACATCACATCTAGATTCACATCACATCCATCCATCCATCCATCCATTTATTCACATCTATTTCATAGTTAAGAGAATTCTAATTTTGATATAAAGATTCTTTACGCATCTATTTATGCATAAAAATCAACTTCAGTGGGAATAACACTTTTATAAAAATCCTTTTATGCATCTATTTATGCATAAATTCAAATTTAAGGAAAATGACACTTCTGAAATAAAAATAAATCCTTTATGCATCTTTCTATGCATAAAATCAATTTTAATAAAAATAACACTACTGAAATAAAAATAAATCCTTTATGCATCTTTCTATGCATAAAAACCAATTTTAATGAAAATAACACTTTTGAAATAAAAATAAATCCTTTATGCATCTTTCTATGCATAAAATCAATTTTAATGAGAATAACACTTTTGAAATAAAAATAAATCCTTTATGCATCTTTCTATGCATAAAATCATTTCTAATGAGAATAACACTTTTGAAATAAAATAAATCCTTTATGCATCTTTCTATGCATAAAATCAATTTTAATGAAAATAACATTTTTGAAATAGAAATAAATTCTTTTATGCATCTTTCTATGCATAAAATTAATTTTAATGAAAAATACACTTTTGAAATAAATATAAATCCTTTATACATCTTTCTATGCATAAAATTAATTTTAATGAGAATAACATTTTTGAAATAAAATAAATCCTTTATGCATCTTTCTATGCATAAAATCAAATTTAAGGAAAATAACACTTTTATAATAAATTTTTTTTCATTATGCATCTTTCTATGCATAGAAACTAAATTCAATGAAAATAACACTTTTAAAATAAAACAATTTTCATAATGCATCTTTCTATGCATAGAAATTAATTTTAATAATTAATATCACTGATATCCATGCATATTCATAGGTGAATATGTACATGGAGTAAATTAGAATATTTCTTTTAGAATACACAAATGATGGGAATTACTCTTTTGGAATAACATAAAAATAAACTTTCTTTTCCACAAAATTCTAGAAAATTTTACCATAACCTCCTTTCTATGGTGGCTGACCATTTCTCATTTTTATCATTCTAATTTCAACTTAACTTAACCCAATCTAGATGTATAGGACTCTAATCTACTCAATTCTCAGAAATCAAGAGAGTAAACAATAAGAAAAGTTTAATTAATCTTTTTGTTAATCATTCGAATAAAGAAAGGCTTAATTGTAAAGAAGAGAAGGGGTGGCCTTTTCATCAAGGCATAGCATTAGTGTAAGATTCCTCTCCCAGCCCCTCATGATGTCCAGTATCTTCCCCTGTAATCAATCCCCTCTTCAGAAATATAAAAGATCTTGTTTCTACCTGTTTTGGCCTAGAGAGAGAAAATATTCTAGAGAGAGATTATTCAAATTTTAAATATTTTTGGATAGAAAAATACCTCATCTTATTAAAATAAGTTTCCCTGAAACAGAAGTTCAAAAAGATTTTCAGAAGGTGCATTAGAAATTAAGTATAATCTATTCAAGAGGCATTATCCTGGGGGTGAAGATTTTTTTGAAATTTTAAATTAAGGTTCCTATGGACCAATAAGATTCATCCAAATGTAGGGAGGAGATAAAAGAAGAAATAAAAGAAAAATCTCCCAAAAATGAGTAAATACTCACATAAGATGAAGAGTTGACTAAGGACAAGGTTAATAGTTTAAAAAAAAGAGATATTTAGGTGAAATGATGCATTTTTGACACCTCAGTATGGGGGAATTTCCCTCATGAAGGAGGCGTCTATTTCACATGCTTGAATGAGTTTTAAACTCCCAAATAATGAGATATTTTTATCTCTCCTCTCTCCTATTTCAACTAGATCCAAAAAGTGAGCAAAACTGACCCAAAAATGGTCAAAAATTGACCAAACTGATCTGGAAAATTCTAGAATGAGTTGGATTGGTTAGAAGCTCAATTTTTCCTATAAATAGAAGCCTTTCCCTTTGTTGAAACTCAATAGTTTTTTTGCACTGTTACTCTGCCTCTCCCAAGTGCCAAAAACAATGAATTTTACTCATAATTCATTAGTTTTTGACCTTCCCTCTTCGAAAACATTGGTGGCCACTTTTGTTTCCAAATAAGAGTAGAACCCTCAAACCATCAAGCCAAAGGAAAGCTCTTAAATTGTCAATGTAAGTTGGAGATTCTTCTCTTTTCTATTCTTTTATGGTTTTTATGATTTTTTTATGATTTTTGTCTTCTCTACATTGCAAATGATGTTATGCCTCATTGCAAAAGGCATTCCCCTCTCTTCTCTAGTAAATCCAACCATTCTTCATCCTAGGTGAATGATTAATGAATAAAATCGAGTTTTTCATAATGTTTCTCTTAAATAAGTAGAAAAATGTTACTTTAGAATGATTTAAATACTCTTGATGCATTTCTAATTAATTTTAGAGACTTAAAATTGAAAAATGGTCAGCCATACAAAGGGGTTATGACAAAATTCTTCAAAAATTTGTAAATAAGTATTATCTTTCATTATTCTAAAAGAGTAATCCTTATGATTTTTATATTCGAAAGTGTCAGTTTCATGCATAGAAGATGCATTTTGATTATTTGTATAAAAGAAATTTAGTTTTATTATAAAAGTATTACTTTCATTATTATTGATTTTTATGCATAAAAGATTTATTTTTTATTATAGTGTTACTTTTATCATATTTGATTTTTATGCATAAAAGATTATTATTTTTTATTATAAAAGTGTTACTTTTATCACAATTGATTTTCATGCATAAAAGTATGCATAAAAGATTAATTTTACATTTCTTCCATTCTGGAACTTCCCATATCCTGGGCTTGACCCTGATATCTTTTAGGCAGCGAAAGGTTGGAATCACCTTCTATAATTAAAAACCTTTTGAAAGGTGATGGTGCTGGCTTCGGCGGGACTTTGACATCAAAGGCCTTGGCGATATTCTTCGCCATCATCCGCACTGCTTCAGTCATGGAAACTGGCTTGGCATTCTTGACCAGGATATTCAAAGGTTCGTTCAGTCCCCGAATGAACCTAGCCATCAGCTGTTCTTCATCCAAAGGTGGCGAGTATTTGAGGAGGAGAGCGAATGCTTGGTGATATATTTCAATAGTTCTACTCCCCTGGGTTAACTTTAAGAATTCGTTCATCTTTGTTTCCAAAAATCCAGGAGGATAGAACCTCGTCCTTAGGTAAATTTGAGAGAATTCCATGCCTGGATATTCCGATCCAGACGGTTTGTCTCTCGTAGTGGTTTCTCCATGCCACTCTGGCTATTTCTACTATCTTCAGCCTTGCAAGAGCCATTTTGCTCTTCTCATTATACCAAGTGACATCGAAGTACTCTTCCATTGCTTCGATCCACTTCTCCACAGCCTCGCCCAAGTTTTCCCCTTCACCCTTGAAAGGTCTAGGCTGCGATCTATGAAGAGTTTTACGAACATCCAAGTTGAGCTCTTCCTCATCGAGTTGGGGGTTATCATTTCTACCCCACGATGACCTCGATCCATGTTCCTATCAATATATGAAAATTCTTGTTAAGTCCCTTAATTAGGGTTACAAGAAAGCACATAAAGCTTGGAGAAGAAGAAGCAAGAATGCACACAGCACAAGTGTATTAGATTGTGTCCATGTACAAAAGATAAGTTAGCCCTATAATAATTGGTGTATATACAAGCCGGGGGAAAAAACCTCCTAAAGTGGGAAAAAGTGCCCCGACGGTCCTAAGTGTGTTCACACACATCACTGCCTATATATATGGCAACAAATCCCCCTTGGGAGTGATGGTGTGAACGAGAGTTGGCACTCATGTATAGCGAAGTGCCATGCACGAAGTAGATCAGTCCACAAAGGGAAGCAAGCCCAAAGCTTTGCGGAAAGCTTCGAACTTCTCACGAGGAAGCGCCTTTGTGAAAACATCGGCAAGGTTGTCCTGTGTTGGTACATAGGCCAAGCTGATCTCTCTTGTTGAGAGTCTCTCCCTGACATAGTGATAATGCACCTCAATGTGCTTTGTGCGAGCATGAAAAACTGGGTTTATCGCAACTGCCAATGCGCTCTGACTGTCAGTGTAGATAGAGGTAGCAGACTCCTGTCCAACACCCAAGTTAGCCATAAGCCATCTGAGCCACACACACTCAACCGTAGCTATAAAAGCTGCCTTGTACTCAGCTTCACAACTAGAAGTGGCCACAGTAGGTTGCTTCTTGCTCAACCAAGATATGCATGAGCTATCGAGCATGAAACAAAAACCACTTATGGACACTCTTGTGTCATAGCAGCTAGCCCAATCTGAGTCTGAAAAAGCATTTAAATCTGGTGGCAACGATCCCCCCTTGGGATAAAACAACCCAAGATGTATGGTGCCACTCAAGTAGCGACATATGCATTTAACTGCCTTCCAATGCTGAGACCCTGGGCTATGCATAAACCTGCTCACCTGTGAGACTGCAAATTAAATGTCCGCCGGCCTCGTAATCCATACATAAATGAGGCAACCAACAACTGTCTGATAGAGTGTGACATCAAAGTGATCTCCAGCATCATGAAGACTCAACTTCAAACCTGTCTCCATTGGAGTAGCAATACGCTTCCAGTCTTCAAGGCCAAATCTCTGCAACAACAATGTCTTAATATACTTTGTCCGGACACAAAGAAATACCTCCATCACACTGCTTAAATTGTATCCCCAAATAATGATGCAAATGCCCCAAATCTGACATCTCAAAAGAGGCATTCAAATCAGCCTTAAAATCAGCAATATGACTCTCATTTGGTCCTGTGTGAGCAGCATGTCATCGACATAGAGAGCAATGATGATGTACATCATTCACATGTTTAACATACAAAGTGTTTTCTGTTGGACTATTCTGAAAACCATGTCCAGTCAAATATGCATGTATCTTTTCATACCAAGCTCGTGGAACTTGCTTTAAACCATATAAAGCCTTTTTCAACCTGCACACTTTGTTTTCCTGCCCTCTTTGAACAAAACCATGAGGCTACGTTACATACACCTCCTCATACAAATCTCCATTCAAGAACGTATTTTTTATGTCCAATTGATGTACATTCCAACCATTATGAGTTGCCAATGCACAAATGCTACGAGTGGTAGTCATATGACAAGTGGGAGCAAAGGTCTCATCAAAATCAATGCCCTTTTCTTGAGCATAACCCTTTGTAACAAGTCTAGCCTTATAGCGATCAACACTGCCATTTGGCTTTCGTTTCAACTTAAAAACCCACTTACATCCAATGGCCTTTTTTCCAATAGGCAAATCACACAAAGACCATAGCATCATATTCACTTTGCATTGCAGCCAACCAATTTTCTAATTTTTGTGCCTCATCAAATGAAAGAGGTTCTTCCTCTTCATACATACTAGACACAGCCAAAGCATAACAATCTGATGCATAAGAGGCATGCTGAAAACCTTAACAAGTACGACTAGACATAGGTGCATCAATTTTACTATCACGCAAGGTTTGCAGCAGCCATTTAGGCATACCTCTAGCTTGCTCATTTTCAGCCCTATCCTCATAAATTACATCCTATAAATCTCCATCAGAAATAGGCTAATCTATGATGTGGTTTGAAATCTGCATAGGCTGAATATTTGCCTCATTAGGACTTACATTTGAATTCCCACGTAAACAGAGGAAACAACATATCAAATACATCCCGTGAGCTCACACCTATCTCTTTGGTACATGATAACAAAGGCTGCACAGCATCTTCCACAAAAACAACATCTCGACTAATCAAGATACGCTTTGACTATGGATGATACAATCTGTAACCCTTGCTCTCAACACTGTAACCAACAAAAATGCATTTGACAGCCTTATCATCCAATTTTCTACGTTGTTGCACAAGCACGTTGTTGCACAAGCACGTTGTTGCGCAAGCACTAAAGCATAGGCCAAGCAACCAAAGACACACAAGTGACCAATAGAAGGCTTGCTGCCATGCCAAGCTTCGTATGGAGTAACAGATTGCAAGGCCTTAGTGGGACACCTGTTGATGAGTACATATGTAGCACACATGACAGCCTCAAGCCAAAACGCATGTGGCAAAGCTTGGCTCTTGACCATACATCGTGCCATCTCCATAAGTGACCTATTTTTTCTCTCAGCAACACCATTTTGCTGAGGGGTATATGTACATTGGTGTTTTATCACACGACTAGCCAGAAATGCATCAAACTCTTTAGACATGTACTCCCCCCCTCGATCAGAATAATGGAGGGTGCCCACAGTACAATTGGATACATTTTCAACCATAAGCAAAAATTGTTTGAAGCACAAAAATACTTCGGACTTTGCCTTCAATGGATATACCCATGCATGCCTTGAGTAATCATCAATGAAAGTCACGAAGTACAAGTGTTTATTTACCAAATGACAGAGTTTGCATAGGCCCACATATGTCACTATGTACAAGTTGCAATTTGCGAGTGGCCCGCATAGAACCATCCTTTGGAAACGCAAAACACTGCATTTTGCCCAAAATACAGCCTTCACAAACATGTTTCAATGATGCCTCAAGAGGGGGCAATGAAGCAACCTTATCAAATTTTTGCAAACGCAGCAAACTAGCAAAGTTCAGATGACCAAAACGAGCATGCCATAGTTTTGCATCTGAAACTACCTTTTCATCACAAACTGCATTTGCTGTGAATCTTCTACACACTTGTCATAAGAATTGAGCCTGTACAGTCCACGAAACAAGGTGCCAGATGCAATAATCGTATCACCAAAAGTTAAATCATGAATAGTACATCTGTCATCCACAAATTTGATTACAAGTCCAAGTCTAGTAAGCGCAGAGATAGACAATAGATTCTTCTTTATCCCTAGCACATACAAAACATCTGAAAGTGTAAAAGCGCTGCCATTTGCAGCAGTAAGCATAATTTTACCAACGCCCTTCACTGGGTAAGAAGCATTATTAGCACATTAGGGAAAAAGGGAGCTCATTTTGGGGCCTTTTACGGTTTGGAAAAATAAGCTCTCAACCAATGAACAGAGGGCCAACGTAACGTTGGAAATTCACAAAAATAAGAGAAAATAGATAAAAGAAACAATATTTTATGTAGGTACAAGCGTGCTACATTAATGTGGAGATTGGTTTTTTATTCTCACAAGATCTTTGGACATGAAGATAGAATCTAGTCTGACACTTTCTCTGACAAGGGCCTTCCCGCTTCCACCTTCCTTTGAACTTTGAAATGTTGTGCTACCTTTCCTTCGAAAGGTCTACCATTCTACACCACTGCCTCATTGTGCAGCAACCTCTTCTTTTCCAAAACCGCTCCCTTGATCCTGTTTGGCTTAGAGTAAGATGTTTCTTGTTAACTATCTGTCTGCCCACTTTCTCTTTCGTGAAACTTCACTTTGTTATCTTGTTTACATTACTTTGATGTGGTTACAGATTCACAAGGTCTCCATGGTGAATAAAAACTATGGTCGTTCTTGTGGAAGACGCTCTGTGGTGGATGATAATGCTATGAAGGTAGAATTATACCACACATCCTTACCCCGTCGACCTGCTTCTTCTATTTCTTCGGTAGAGAATTCAAGTACAGTCAAAACGGAAGGAACTTGGGAAAGGTTTACTGTTTCGAAAGGAGCATGGGTGCTCATGCAACCTAGTAAAAGAAAGAGACCCCAGACAAAAAACATTTTCTTGGCATCATGGAAGGGAAGAGTACGAGATTTTAAAATCACCAGAGGGAAGATATCGGTGAAAGAAGTTTTGATTTAGCATGTGTACATGCATAAAGAACTTGTCTTGTGAGACTATCCTAATGATCTTCTGCAACACAGGCCTAATTGTATATTTTTCTATTGTGGTTTTGTTCTTTATGAGGTGTATGGATTTTTAAGACAAAGCTTTCTTTCTTTGCTTATTGATATTCTTGTGTTATTTTATTTCAGATTTATACCCTTCATCATATGAGACATGGCAAAACATCGATTGTATTCTGGGATTTATAGATGTTTTGCATGGATTGATAGGAGCACAACAATACCAAGGTCGATGTGCAACAGAGCTAGCTCAATCCGGTATATTTTTTGCTGATCATTTTGATCAGTTGTTTGCTGGACAATGCAAACACACATGGTGTGTTAAGAAAACAAGACCTTCCGGCATGGAATTCAATGGATTGGCCTCTCCCACATTTTAGTGTTACAGAGGCATATAGAGCCAAGCTTTTCAAAGAAGTACAGAAAGCTCTGAGGCCCAATATTGCCACAAGGATAATAAAAATTTCTTTATGCATGCCTCTCACAGTTTTTGTAGACTTGTTTAATACCTTTCCAGTGAAGGTTTCAAAAACAATGTTCACAGTTAAAGCAACAAGTCTGGCATGCATGCCATAATTTTTGGATAAAGGTTGGGATAAGAAGACATGTAGTTCAGTGTTTTGTGAGGTTGTCTAACCTTCTATGCAACTGAAGTACATGGTTGCATCACAAAATTTCATTTTTTCTTTTTATTATAAGCGCAGTCGAATGCTAGGTACAAAACTAGTCCCAATGGATCAAGATGAAGATTCTTTTGGTGCAGAAAATAAACTTCTTGATATTGATGTTGTTGAGAATGGTGATGTGCTAGTCAATATCTTATTAAGACAATGTTGCTCCCTAGCTCAATTGCGCAATGACATTCTATTTGAGATAGAAGGTTCTATTTCAAAGGACTTTTTATTTATCTACAACAATAAGAAGGTATACCATGTGACTTATCCTAGTCTCATAAAGCACTGCTATTAGTTTACTTTACCCTATTGTTTCATATTGCTTTTTTACAGGTGCTCAAAAGAAGAGAGAGTTCAATAAAATGCAAAGACATTGAAAATTTGAAAATTGAGATAACACAGACTCCATAAACAAAGGTATTATATTCAATAAAGTAAAATTCTGTACAGAAGTGTTTAATTATATATATAGAACATATTCTTGACAACAATTTTCTATTTATCTACAGGCTGATCTAGAGGCTGCTCTACATGGTCCAAGCTCACCGTATCATCTTTATTTGGAGAATCTATTTTCTGCTGCTCCATCCTGTCGTGTACAGTCTCTTGGTGCTGCTCCATTGTCTCCTCTACTGCCCCTGGAGCATCTATTTGCTGTTGCTCCATCATCTCCTCAATAACATCAGCAGCAGCAGGTCCTTATTCTTGTGGCTTCTCCTCATCAGCACTAGGTCCTTGTTCCTGTGGCACCACATCTGCATCATCTGTGTCATCAAGGTGTATGACACCTTCTCGGACTTTAGAGCTCTCACCCAACTCGACAGTAGCTGGTACAATAGGTTTGGGGGAGGCATACTTCAAAAACTTCCAAATTATATCAGCTCTGAAACTATACACATAGTTCGAGCTGAAGCTATCTTCTCTCATCTGCAATGAGATATGATGATTTAGAACACTTTGTACCAATATCAAATTTTTTGAAGCTAAATGAAAATTATTTTTTCTTACAAGCTCTGGCTGTCCTATCTCAAAATAGCTTGAAAGTATATATTTGGCACTAATCAGCACTCTCCAGCCACAGCTACTTGAATCATCTTGTTGTGGTGTCTAGATAGTTGGAAAGATATGTTAGAAACTGTTAATGTCTGAACAAAATAAAATTATTCAATAAGTTCAAAGGCATAGCATGAAATAGACATCAGTAGAGGGAACAACTTTCTACCTCTAAATCTATTGGCTCTATTGAATCCAAAAGATTGACATTAGGAGGACACTGATCCAATGCATCTAGAAGTCTTCTAATACAACTGCAATACATATAATTCAGTTAGTGTGCATTAAATCTAAATAATGAAGTTTAAAGTTAAAAATAGCACACAAACCACTTACAATTTCACCTCTGTGTGTGTGTTTCTAAGAGAGTTGAATAAAAAGCATTGCTTCTGCTGGATGTCAATAGAAGCAAAGCTCCAGTGGTCATTGCATAAGGAAAAAAGCATTAAGAAATCAAAGGCTACAAGAGTAGTCAATCTTGAAGAAAAATCCCAAAAGAAGCAACCACCCACATACTTGTTATGGTATGGAAGTAGCAAAATATCAACATGATCAAAATCACAGTGTCTGAACCAATTGGAAATATCCATGGGAGTTTCCTTTGGATCTCTTAACTTGAAGGAAATTGCAGGATCAATAATATAAACTGTATGCTGTACAGCATGGTTCAGCCAGCTTCTCATCATGCTACATTGGACAAAACAATAATTAAGGTAAGGTGTAAGGGAGGAGGTAAAATAAGGATTGTTTTGCAAACAAATGTAAAATAAAAGACACTTACTAGAGCATTGCAAGAATGATAGTATCTGAGCAATACTCATTCTTATGAGCCAATGCTGCCAAGCATGCTTTTGTCAAGTCAAAATTATTCTCTAAAAAATCATCTTCAATATGGACAACTATGTTAGGGCCCAGCTCCTGCAACCTTCTCTGTATCTGTAGCTCCATCTGTACAGTCTCCACATCTATAGCAGATTTGGATTCTTCTATTTGCTGCTTCAGTGACTCCTCATAAGCAGCTTTCCCTCTGTTCTCTTTGAGTGGGTCACTTCAACAACCTTCACCTTGTCTGCCTTCAATTTCCTTGTAGGTGGAATTAATAATATGTCTCTCATTTTTATGTCCTTCCATTCCATAAGATGGACCAGCTTGTCATACCTCCACCTCACTCTGGACAATGTGTTGAAGTCCTTGGCCATCAGAGTTACCCTGTGAGCATGGGCTGCTACAAGCATTGCATCTTCAAAGTACTTCTCCAAGTAATCCTCTGCCATTTCCTGTAAGGAAAGAATGGCAGTCTTGTTCCACCTGAAACCAAGGTGCCAGCTATCACAAATTTCTCTCACTAGCCTCTGAAAAGGTGCCTTGGGGATTGCAAAGCCTATAGCTTTTTGTTGTTTCCTGATCTCCTTTAGCACACCTGCAGAATGTTTTAACCTCTTGGACTTTTGCTGCAACATGCTCATTGGCTTCCCCTTCCTGCCATGTGCAACTCTTCCCTTGATTCCTTGATATCAGCCCCAGCTGTGCTGCTGCTGCAAGCCCTGGCCCCTTGCCAGACCTCCTTGCAGTTGCCTTGGTTCTTGCCATCACTCTGAAAAGGTGCATACAAAGCAATGGAAAAAGATTACAACCATGGAGAACATGGAATGATAAAAGAGGGTAATGACAAACTGGATAAAGCAAAATTGAACAATTTGTAACAAAACGCGATTATGATAATTTGAAATTTCTGACAGCTCATCATCGCGTTTTTCTGCAAATACTTGAAACAACATGCTATTGCACCCCTACAGTTAATTCTCTGTCTTTTCAACTATAACCAATATGTATTGAGTTTATGCAAGAAGTATGCAGCCTTGAATAGCCTAGAAAGTTACAAAATCACAATGAAAGGGGTTGATGAAGAAGCATTTTCAAATTTGCAACAAAATACGATTTGGGCTGTTTGAGATTTCTAAAGCCCTCTCCTTGCGTTTTATTGCAAATTCTTGAGGCAGCATACTTGAACATGCCTTTAGTCATTTCAGTGTGTATACAGCTTGGTGCAACATGGATTGAGCCTATAGACATCAAGAAGTGATCAAGCTCTCACTCAACAGGCCCAAATAAAAAGTCTTCCTGCTTCTACATGCAGTGGAAAAAATCTAAGAAATGCATATAATATTTATCATAATATCTAACCTACATCACATCAATCATTACCTTACCCTAATATAATATTAAACAAGAAGAGAAGGCAATAGATTGTCTTACTGACCTGGAAGCTATCTGCAGGTGTGCTGTGCTAATGATGAGTATCCTGTGCTGGGGATGAACCTCTTCTGCTGCTGGTCTGGATGCTGATGGTGTAGAGTAGGGAGGTAGAGATGCAAGAGAACTAAGTTAGGAGAGTAGATTATTGCAAAATACAAATAAAGGAGCTATTAAATACCACACGTGTGAAATATAGTCGTTTTTAAACACGTGTGGGTCCCACCCAGATCTTTTGGAATTTGAAATTTGACACGTGTGAAAGTCACTTTTTGCCTTGGAAATTGTGCCAATCATGATTTCATAATTAGATCCATCAACACTTTTCCCTCCCCGTCTTCCATCCCTGCCAGCACCCTCCCATCATCCTTTTCTTTCCCACTCTGGTCACTTCCTACCCACACACACTCCATCCATTCTGCAACCTGTCTGAAGACTACTACCATTGCCAGATCTCCAGGTTACCTGTGCTGCAGCTCAAGTTTGGAAGACAGCAGGAGAATCACCAGGGCAACTCCAACAGTATGGAAGAGGAAAAGAAAGGTCAGAGATCTATACCCTTTCCAATGTTTTCTGATATATATTTCTTCCATCTATAGAATTCTTGAATCTCAGCGCCTAGGAATCTGGTAGATCACCCTAGGATTTGATTAGAGATGGATATGAATAGGACTTAGAATTTTGCAACAAAATGCGATTAGAGTGCTTTACATTTTCCAAATGCTCCAAATCGCGTTTTTCTACAAATTCTGATATTAGTTTCAGTTTTTATTTCTTCCTCTTTTTTTTGCTCTCTTTTGCCCTGGGGAATTCCTCCTAGTACCATTTACTATCCTGAACATTGTGAGATGTCCCTAGCATTTGATTGGAGATGGATGTCAATAGAAATTTAGAATTTGCAACAAAATGCGAGGAGAGCACTTGACATTTTTCAAATGGTTCTGCATCGTGTTTTGTTGCAAATTCTTGTGTCCCTTTTGGTTTTCACTGTTTCCTCATTGTTTTGCTTTCTATGTCCCTGGGGATGTCTTTCTTGATGATGAGAAAGGTTTTTGCTTTGGAACAGTTGATTCTCAGACCCCTCCTTTCAAGAGGAAGCTGGACTTTTCTGCTGCTATACTCAGACCACAGCAATCACCAGGTGATTCATGTGTGCTCATGAAGAGAGTTGTTTGGTGATATCCTATACAAGCGGCTAAGAAGTCTAAAAATTCGGCAAGAAGTTCTAAAATTTCAAGGTGAATGATTATAGAGCTGGACATAATGAATAACTCCTAGCCTTATCAAGTCTCTGACGCTGATTGTTGGTATTGACGTTAATACTTTGCCCTCCTCCAGAGAACCACATATGCTAACGTCGCTCTACTAGATCAGGAAAGTATAGATCCTCAAAGTGACGAGCTAGCCTCACTCTGCTTTCTTGGGTTGTAGCGGAGTTAATAAGATTTTCGAAGGTAAAGGCGATCATATCCTGACTCTGGGAAAGTCTAGGAATGCTAGAGAGATTTGGGGTATCCATCTAAAAGTCTAGTTCAATTTATGAGTTTTCACTTTATGAATTCATTTCAAACATAATCTTAGCAAGTGAAAACATTATTTTCCAAATTTACTCTAAAAATTTAGGCAATTTCTACTGCTCTTTCATAAGTTTACAACAGTGCTCTAATACCAGCTGTGAGACCCCCCCTCCGCGCACCGAATTCCTAGTTGTTAGCAGCCGAAGTAGTTTCCTCTTACGTGGGGCAAGGTTTCCCACTCGGGGGCCTTGCCCATGAATGTCCGGACACGAGACTAATCTGGTAGGTCATTCCGAAATCGAAGTCAAGAAAAATTTCCTTGCCCGAAAAACGGGGATGATTCCACCTTTTTGTTTTTCTTAATGAATTTTCTAACGAGGTCAAGAGAACTAAACTATCCTTCACTTGATTAAACCAGATTGAAGGAAAACTATTATAGACTTAACTTGAAGAAATCAACGCTTTTTTCCTAACCGAAATCAGGCACATTCGTTAATCTAATCATTTGAGAAAGTCTTCAGGTTTTTTTTAACTACCGAATTCTAAACGTATTCCTATAATTTCAATTTCATTATTAAAACTCCATTGATTCCAGCCTAACCCCATCTGGCCCATGGGTCAACCACCACCCAACCACTGGAATCGGTAGAAGCAGACAATTAATCACCCACCTATAATTGAATGCCTTTCTTAACTTTTGCTTTCGAATACAGATATGCACACACTCGTCTTTAAAACTTTAACTTATAAAACAATCCATTGACAAACAGTTATTGGTTACAGATATCATAACTCAAAATTTCCATAAAGTCCCTTGTTTCTAAAAAAAAACAGTATCACTCTAGACTCTCTGTTGGGACCAGTTGGTTAGCAACGAGATCCAGTAACAAATTACAATAATCATTTGTCCATCAAACAATCTTCCACGAAATATGCATGGGTGTCCTAGGCACTGCAAGCAAGTGCATCGCTTGGTCAAAACCCTCCAGGATCCTCCTTAGGTGTCCTGGCACTTCACTCAGGGAGGACCGCTTCGTTGGCGCTCGTCCATCATACTAGAAGCACACCATTTTAACCGTATCGAGGCTGGTCATGACTTGGGAGGCTTTGTTGTGTGAGCTGTCCTCCTTTGAACACCCCCTGCCGCCGCTTCCAGCTATTGCAATCGAACTTCCCTTAGAAAAACACATACCAAATGCTCCCTCCAGCATTCTAGCGTAAGACAGTCCTTTAAGAAAATAGGGTTTCTATACAAGTTTTCACTTTGATTTTCATTTGAATACAAGGAGTATTTCTTAAATCAATATCCCCAAAACTTCTTGATCGAATTCTGAATTCCATAACAAAATTCCTCGAATTCTGTAACCTTGATCCACAGATCAATTCAAAGGGTCTCAAATTTAGTTTCAGATTTGGCGAGAGATTTGAGAGTATTTTCCTAAACTGGTCACATCTCTTTCCGCGAAACTGACGAAAGAGTTTGGTCTTGGTCTGATTCAAGGTTCGAGTTTGATAAGGTTTTTCCTGAACATCTTTCTTGAAAAGGTTTGATAATTCAGTTACTAAATTACTGAATTTCATTCTTGAAAAGGTTTTTACTGAACATCTTTCTTGAAAAGGTTTGATAATTCAGTTACTAAATTACTGAATTTCATTCTTTGAATATTCACTTAACTGATTCCTAAATTAGTTATACTAATTCCAATGAGGAATAAATTAATCATTTATTTGAATATTTCGATCTCGATAGATTTTTTGAATTTTCATCTTTACAATCCGTGAGAGTATAAAACGATAGAAATTTCTCTCTTAGAGTATTTACTTATTCTTTTATCAAATACTCATAGAAATTAAACATATAACTAAAGAGAAATCTAATTTTGATATAAAAATTCTTTATGCATCTATTTATGCATGAAAATCAACTTCAATGGGAATAACACTTTTAAAATAAAAAGAATTTCTTTATGCATGAAAATCAACTTCAATGGGAATAACACTTTTAAAATAAAAAGAATTTCTTTATGCATCTATTTATGCATGAAAATCAACTTCAATGGGAATAACACTTTTAAAATAAAAACAATTTCTTTATGCATCTATTTATGCATGAAAATTAACTTCAATGGGAATAACACTTTTAAAATAAAAAGAATTTCTTTATGCATCTATTTATGCATAAAATCAATTTTAATAGGAATAACACTTTTGTAATAAAAACTTCCTTCATGCATCTTTCTATGTATAGAAATTAAATTCAATGAAAATAACACTTTTATAATAAAAAAATTTCCATTATGCATCTTTCTATGCATAGAAATTAAATTCAATGAAAATAACACTTTTATAATAAAAAAATTTCAATTATGCATCTTTCTATGCATAGAAATTAAATTCAATGAAAATAACACTTTTATAATAATTTTTTTTCCATTATGCATCTTTTTATGCATAGAAATTAAATTCAATGAAAATAACACTTTTATAATAAAAAAATTTCCATTATGCATCTTTCTATGCATAGAAATTAAATTCAATGAAAATAACACTTTTATAATTAAAAAAAATTCCATTATGCATCTTTCTATGCATAGAAATTAAATTCAATGAAAATAACACTTCTATAATAAAACAATTTTCATTATGCATCTTTCTATGCATAGAAATTAAATTCAATGAAAATAACACTTTCATAATAAAAAAATTTTCATTATTCATCTTTCTATGCATAGAAATTGAATTCAATGAAAATAACACTTTTGTATTAGAAAAATTTCCATTATGCATCTTTCTATGCATGGAAATTAAATTCAATAATTAATATGATTGATATCCATGCATATTCATAGGTGAATATGTACATGGAGTAAATTAGAATATTTCTTCTAGAATGCACAAACGGTGGGAGTTACTCTTTTGGAATAACATAAATATAAACTTTCTTTTCCACAAAATTCTAGAAAATTTTACCATAACCTCCTTTGTATGGCTGATCATTTCTCATTTTTATCAATCTAATTTCAACTTAAATTAACCAATCTAGATGTATAGGACTCTAATCTACTCAATTTTCAGAAATTAAGAGAGTAAAAAATAAGAAAAGTTTAATTAATCTTTTTGTTCATCATTCTAGGAGGCTGAATTGTAAAGAAGAGAAGGGGGTGGCCTTTTCATCAAGGCATAGCATAAGAATTTACTTCAATCAACTATAAAATAAGAAAATTAAGAAAACCATATATTTAAATTTAAAAAGTAAGAAAGATTTAGCTTACATGGAGTTGTAAGCTTTCCTTTGGCTTGAGGGATTGAGGGTTCTACTCTTGTTTGAAGTAAGTGTGGCCACCAATTACTTTGGAGAGGATTAAGCCAAAAACAATTGAATTATCAAGAAAATTCAATCTGGGTAGGAGTAGAGTAACAGTGCATAAACACCATTAAGCTTTTACAAAGGGGGAGGCTTCTATTAATAGGAAAAAGTGAGCCTCAAACCAAGAAAACTAATTCTAGAATTTTCCAGATCAACTTGGTCAATTTTTGACCATTTTTGGGTCAATTCAGCTTACTTTTTGGAACTAGACTTTAAATAGGAGAGAGGAGAGATGAAATATCTCATTTAATTGATTTAAAATTGGGGATAATGATGAGAAAAAAGGTGCCTCCTTCATGAGGGGAGATCCCCATTCTAAGGTGTCAAATTTTAGTTTTTTAAATGTTTTTCTCTCTTCATCTTATGTGAGTATTTACTCATTTTTGGGGGGTTTTTCTTTTATTCTTCAGTTTATCTCCTTCCTAAATTTGGATTTATCTTATTGGTCACTCAAAACCTTAATCCAAAATTTTTAAAAAAATCTGGACCCTTAGGCTGCTAAGGTCTTTTGTGTAGA
Source organism: Cibotium barometz (assembly GCF_041138505.1). Classification (NCBI taxonomy): domain Eukaryota; kingdom Viridiplantae; phylum Streptophyta; class Polypodiopsida; order Cyatheales; family Cibotiaceae; genus Cibotium; species Cibotium barometz. Next base: position 69,862,259 of record NC_141047.1, read on the forward strand.
TTATAATTTATTTCTAATGCATCTTAGGAATTTATTTTTAAACTTCGGTTTCAGGGGAATTTATTTTAATAAGAAAGGATATTTTTTCATCCAAAGATATCTAAAAACTGAATTACCTCTCATTTTCTCTCTCTAGGCTAAAACAGGTAGAAACAAGATCTTTTATTATTCTGAAATGGGAATTGATTACAGGGGAAGAAACTGGACATCTTGAGGGTTTGGGGCAGAATCTTACAGAAGTAAAACCCTACAAGAAGAATCACGGATGAAATGAAAGATCTTATATACTCGTTTTGGAAAACTGAGTCATGTGTTTCCCCCAACAAAAAGGATGTTTGGAGAAAGAGAATAGGAATAAAAAGTTACATGAAGCACTCAGTGCATCTACTTGACGAGTCTCAAGTATTGACTGCAATTGGCTAGGTGAAATTTGGTATGGTGCATCCATAATGCTGCCTACTACAATTTTCAACTTCTATCATATGTGAGATAGCATTTTACATTACTAATTTTGTGCCAAATAACAGCTTCAAAGCATGGTAGCATGCACTTATTACTCGCTGCTGCTAACTGCTGCTAGTTAGCATCTACTGGTAATTGCTAATTAACACATGCATACCTCTAATATATGCTTGCTAGCACCTACAAACCATAGCTTATTACTAGTAGAGACATTGCCAATCCACTAATCAGCACTTGAGAATTGTGAAAATATGATAGATATCATGTTTAAGCTATAACTATATGCTAATAAAACTCTGATAGTTAATATCTTCAAAACTACAAGTACATGCTAATTAGTAGCTATAAAATTCTGATATCTTCAAACTACAAGTACATGCTAGCTAGCACTTACAGAACATTGCTAGCTAAACCCTATTGTTTTTAGAGAGATTTAAGTAGCATCGAAGGAGCATCATAATGCTATTAACTACAACCTGCATCTTCCAACATATGTAAGATAGCACTTTTTACTACTTATAATGTGCCAAATAGCACTGTTAAAGCATGCTAGCTAGCACTTGTGACTCACTGCTAATTGCTAGGTAGCATCTACTACATGCTAACTATATGCACACCACCAATATATGCATGCTAGCACTAAGGCACTGCTAATTGTTAGCATAGCAGAGACATTGCCAAAGGACTAGCTAGCACATGTTAGTTATTAACATATGCTAGATAGCATCTTCTAGCTATAGTTAAATGCTAATTATAGCACCTATTAGCACTGTTTTTTTGCAGGTTAGCACATCTGCAAATCACTTAGCCATGCTAGTTAGCACCTACAAATTATTGGCAATTGCTAGTAAGAACCTACAAAACACTGATATTTTCATGTTACCACACATGCAAATCACTTATTCATGGTAGTGGGAAACTCCTAGCTAGCAATTTCTAGACTATAAAAAATGTTAGTTTGCCTTTTTAGATCATTAGTAAATACTATTTAACTCCCATAAATTACTATCTTCTTCTACATTTAGAACCTTCATTTCATGGGTACATGTTATTTATTATCGCCCCCTGACAAAGTACCCTCTAGCATTTGTAACCCCAAGCCATATTGACTCAAATCATCTTCTCTGGGCTGTTTTTTTGGTCGGTTGAATTTTTCCATCGATTCAAAGTAGCACATCTAGAGTGCAAGATACAACTAAGATCATTTGAGTCTCTTAAACCTTTTTTTATTCATTGATTGTTGAGGGATAGGTATACATGTTGATGTGCATACCAGGTCTAAATTTATTTTTTTAAAGATGCATTGAACCACATGCGCTCTCATACCTTTCACATCCATGTAGTGGGATAGTGTTGCAAATGCAAGCTTTGGACTGGTGATTCAAGGCATAGGTTATTTAGACTTAGGCCATACTTTTAAAGGTGTCACATAGTTGTGGGAGTCAATCATCTGCCCAAAGAAAGAGGACACAACTTTCCACACAATAGGAAGTGTCTGGGAATGCAGAAACTGTGGTGTAAAGAAGTTGGCATGCTACCCTTTAAAGGCCAACAAGCAAGGACATAACATTACTCTGAAAGTTTTGAATGTGTGGAGGTGGAAAACTAGAAGGGAAATAAGAAGAAGAAAAAAGATCTCATCAATAAAGAGATGTAGTGTTGGCAATTTCTATAATTCCTAAAGACCAAGCTGAAGTTTTTCATCACGTGCACAATTATGTTGCTCAATGGCAGGCACAACAATTCAAGGAGTGTATTCTTGAATTCCCGGATGATGTAGTTGTCTCAGTCATAGAATTTTCAGAGAATTATGCATTCAAAGAGCATAATGAGATTCACTCTTTGCATTAGCACTCTACTTAGTGCGCACAATATTTGTATACATAATTTAATATTGTAAGGTAGGAGAAGTTGTCAAAATAGTTCACTTCTTCATATCAAATGATAGTGTATGATACATTGTTTTTCCCGCATTGCTTCATGTTGCACTATGAGTGGCTGAAAGAATTGGGGGTTACACCAAAGAGACATTGGGTTTGGTCTGATGTGGATGCTTCACATTTCAAGGCTTGTAGGATTGACATGGATTAAGATGAGTCACTTCTTCTCTGTAAACAAGGCATGGCAAGGGACATCATGGTGTGGTTGAAACTTTAACTTATTATGATGACTTTTGATGATCACCCAACACCTAATGCATACTTTGTAATACAATATATATTACAGTTTCAAGCTCTGCCATCCTTAAAAAAATTCTCTACATAATGTATCTTCTACCATTCTCCCATTAGAAGAAAATTTTGTTAAAAAAAACATGCAAAAAAATCTAATAGTGTTGCTAGATACATACATGCAAAACAAAAATGTCCCAATACATATATGCTTAATAGAACTAATAAGCATATAGAAGAAAATTTTGTAAAAAAAAACATGCAAAAAAAAGCTAATAGTGTTGCTAGATGCAAAACAAAAATGTCCCAATACATATATGCTTAATAGAACAAAAATGTCCCAATACATATATGCTTAATAGAACTAATAAATACTACTACTACTCATGTCAACTAAATTGGTATTGCAAGATAGCACTTGATGGTGCTACTAATTAGCACCTATACACACTGCTAATTAACACCTAAACAAAGCTTGAAGAATACAATAATTACTAAAAGTGAAAAGGTAGATGGAAGAGGCTTCAACAACAACATAGTATGGTTTGATGAACTTAAAGTATTCACTTTACAAAATCTCCAATGTTTGGAGCATCAGCTATAGGGTATGTAGTTGCAAGAACCCCTAGATTAGAGTGTAGCATACATATGGCGATCTCGAAGATATATATAAACAAGCACAAAAATAGTTTGAGGAATGTGTATTGATTACAAAAGGTCATAGGTTCCCCATAGATCTTTGTTGTATCGTCAGGAATTTGAACTTTTGGACTTCAAGTTGAGGCTACTTTGAATATTCCTATTTAAAATGCCTTTGCATCTCCTCTTGTAGGTTCCTTTCCCTTTCTTTCTGAGCCACCTTCTCTGCCTCATCATTTGCCTCCATTTGTCTCCTGTAGTTTTCTTGTTTCCACTTATCTCTACTTCCCTTACATATTCTTCATGTCATTTCTTTATTAGCATCTGAGAATTTGTCTCTTCTCTTGCTTCAAAGGTGTATGTTTCAGTATACCCTTGACGATTGTCACTCTATAGCCATAAAAATAGCCAAGTATTTAGGTCATCCTTCAAGAAGCATTCTCTTTCCTAGGGAGTTTGATGGTACATCTGGGTGGTTGCAAGATGAGGTTATCTAGTTTCATGTAGTGGGCGCCCTTGGCTTTAGCTGGAAAACAGGCATTTTTTCAAGAAGAATAGCCAATCTCTCATAGTTAGCCAAGGAGTTTCACTTCAAGGTCTTCTAACGAAACATCATATGCAAAGTTGGGCACCTAAAACTATAATCTGATCGAATATCCAATAATTACAAATCCCCTTTTCTTTGGGAACCAAGTTTGTATACAGGCCATGTCCTAGGTTTAGACACGTACAGTGAATGTGAGTAAATTGCCTATAACTTTTACATTATTACTCATATGATGTTCCCACTTTGCATATCACAAATACAAATAACATAGAGCTTAACTTGATTTATTGAGTAATTTTTGATGTGTTCTACTATTTTCTATATTATTTAAATGGTATTAGAATTGTTAAAAAACATACTATTTTATCTTCCCACCACATCTACCATTTAAAATGCTCAAATCGTATGGATCTAGTGATGATTAGATTGGGAAAGATTAGTATAATGTGGGTATAAGGTAAAATTACAAATCTAACGGTTGGATTTTTGTAGATTTACTTTGGAAAATTTATTATGACTGTTAGAGGCCCATTAAATCAATAGTAATTTAATTCTAGAAAATTAAATATTGAATCTTTCAATCTAAAAACTCAAGGGATCAATACTCTTGTTGCCATGAATTTATTTAAAAAAATTTGGCTTGAATTGAGTATGGGAAGGTCCATTTTCAATCCTCCCAAGTGAAAATTCCCATATTGTGTCCACTCTCCCCTTTTCAAGTCTAAAACCAATCCTAGTTAGGTTTGGAAATTTGGTAAACTTCACAGCTTAGGTTTCATTCCATGTGTGAGGCTTGGGTAGGCACAAATCTTATATATGCATGCCACTTTATGTCCACATGAGCATCGAGAGGATCCACATAAGCAGCTTGCCACCTCAGCTTGCCACCTCCACCCTCCATGTCAACATGGTCAACCTAGTTGACTCCCCACCTCATCATCCTAGTCATCATTAATGCCACATCATCTTGCCACCTTTGCATGCCACCTCGCACATGGTGACATGGCATGCCACATCATGGAATTACCACATCAACCATAATAGTGCCACATGTCAAGAGAATGCCACGTGTCATGCACGCTTGTGACACGTGGCATCTCCTTCCCACCTCCCCTCTTTTTTCAAAAACATATTTTTAGAAAAGTTAATTTAGTAATTCAGAGAAATAGAATATAGAAATTTAAATAATAAAATATATGTAACTTATTAAATAAAAGAATTTAAAATCACTAATTTTAAAGGATTATATTTTGGAATTAGATCAATAAAAATATTATTAAAGATCATATTATTAATTTAAAAAAAATAATTTTTTTAATTTAATATTTCTTGAAAATTTTTTTATGTAGAATAAACCTTTGAATAAAATTTGAAAAAAATACTTTATTTAAAAAAAGTAGTTATATAATTATAAAATAAAAGATATCTTTAAAGATATATTTATATATCTAGTAATGATAAATATTTAGACTTGTTAATAAATATTATAAATAATATTGATTTTTAAGTGGATAATAGTTTATCTTTAATTATCTTTATGTTTATCTTAGTTATCCAATCAATCTTAGATAGGATATCCAATGAGATTTGAAGTGGATAACCTATTTTTCCTATATAATCACACATCTCTAGTACTATTCCACACTTATCTCTAGTACTATCCCATCATTGAGCCTTTATAATATTTTCTCTCTTAGCTTCCTTGAGAATGGGTTCTCAAAGTCATAGGAGTCGGAAACGTGATAGGACTAAACTCCCCCCCATCCACCGAGTTCAAGAGGAGGAGAGGAGAAGGGTAGCTCGTGAGAGAAAGAGAGAGTGGAGAGCACGTCAACGAGCAACACCTTCCGTTTGTTGGCGATGATCCAAGCCTTGCTCCTCCTCTTCCACTTCCTCTCCCTTCGCCCTCTTCCCCTCCACTACCCCTTAGTTTAGATAATCCACATGAACCCGCCCTTCTTGAGTCCTCTCTTCTACAAGAACCCACCCCCCCTCCTTTGGGCGCCCTTCGTGTGGATAGGAAAGAACTATCAAAGTCAGGGGCACATCGTCGTGCCCATGCAATCTTCCATTCCTATTTCAAAGACCTCATGCCTTCATCACAGGCATGTGTGCTTGATGCTTTGATTGATCTGCCCAACATGGCCAACTGCAGGGTGCTTTCAGACATTGGAGGTCGAAGAGAGAGGAGAGCTAGCATGGTGGTGCTACAAAGTGTTCGTCATTCCTATATAGTTAACAAGAAGAGGAACTCTCCGGACGCTTTGACTGCTCGACGGGCTATTGTGGCAGCCATAAGTAGCTCCCAAATGAAGGGTAAGGTTAGTGCCACATCTCGCATCCTTTCCATAGCACCACACGCACTTAGAGTTGGGTCTATTAGGCGACAAAGTTTAGATGCCAATGAGGTTGGTGCTATGTGGGCGAGTAGTGGTCGTGTAGCTAGGCATGATCGCCTACTAGATGAAACCACTAGAACCTTGATAGAAAGTTTTTAGGAGGAGAATTGTCGTGCATCGCCAGTTTTCAAGAAAGCTTTGCGTAAGAGAGTGACAAGAGGAGTGTTCATTGAGCACGGTGCTTGCTTTCTTGAAATGACCCAAACTGAGTTGTATTCTCAGTTTGTGGCTTCGTATCCAGAGCTTAAAATTGGGCAAAGGTCATTTGAGGGGTGTAAGCCTTGGTTTGTGAGGTACTCACGTCAGCGTGACACATGTTGTTGTCGCTACCATGTTGAGTTCAAACTTTTTTATGATGTGTTCCGTTCTCTTAGTGGGCATAGAGAGTTGCCTCATAGTCCACGTGATTTCATCCACTCTCTTTTGTGTGCACGCACGGAGGATGCCCAGTTCCATAGGATGCCTTGTGTGGAGAGCACATCATGTGGTTCACTTGCACATCTACAGATGGTAGATCTTGATGCAAGTGACCAAGAGATAGTGGCATGGCAACGTTATGAGTATGTAACACACCAGCTCCAGAGTGGTGGACAGTCGAGGAAGTTGCAGCTCGTGGACAAACATACACCACATTGTCACTTCACAGCCACATTTAGGGAGCAGATCTACCCCTACATACGGCACAGTCATTGTGCCAAGTGGCAGGATCGTCGGTTCCGAGCATGCCTAGCAGAGTTTCCTATTGGTGTGGTCGTCTCTGTGATTGATTTTGCAGAGAACTACACTTTCACACCTTTTCAGGAGATACAATCTGAGTATTACTTCTCAAAGCAGGTAATGGTTATATTTTGTAATATTTGTTTTATGTTTGAGCTACATTACTTATTTGATTTTTTGTGTCCTAAACGTATGTATTGCTTACCTCACCAGGTTACTATTATGGTCCACATTAGCTATCGACATGCAGAGGCTCATGTAGATGGGATAGCGAGTACCCCCGAGACCCGCGTCATTATTCGAGAGTATCATTTCTATATCAGTGATGATCGTTCACATGATGCACATTTTGTGCAACACTGTTTTCGTCTCCATGACGATTTTTTAGGAGATTGTGGGATCAGACATGTCCAGCGATGGGTTTGGTCGAATGGTTGTGGCACACAGTTCAAGTCATCACGTCAATTCTATTGGCTCTACAGGTAGTACTTATGGCTTTCTTACATTTACAATTAAACTAAATTCACTAGAACATCTTAAAGAAAACAATAACTAAGACTATCTTTTATGGATTTATAGGTGGCATGTGCAGTCTAGTATCCCAGTGATTTGGTCATTCTTTGAGACTAGTCACGGGAAGGGAGAGCATGATGGTGCAGGCGCGTGTGTGAAACGTGCCTTGAGGCGTCATCAGCTGCGACAGGATGCTCAGCGGTTCAGAGATGTGGGCCACGTAGTCAAGTGGTGCTCCCAACATTTGTGTGGGAGTGCAACATCATCGTACCCCAAACGTGATGCTCGGATTGTCAGGAGATTTTTTTGGCATGTGGATGGCCCGTAGAGCCTCCCATGATTGTGACACAGTACCTGGCACCTTGGGCTTACATTCCATCAGGAGCACGTGCATGGCGGCCCCCACGATTTACACACGACGGTTTGCATGCTTCTATGGAGCATGTATGGATGGTGATTGGTCACATTGTGCCTCGAGAGGATGGGCAAATGCATGGATACAGACATTCCTCTCCCCCGAGCATCCTTCACATCCAGTGGTGTCTGATGAGCACATAGGTCCTGCGTTCATGGTCAGTTATGATGACCTGACAGATTTGCTACAGGAGGGTGATGTATTTGCAGTTATTGCCAGTGAGGGAAATAGCGAGGGAGTAGACTACTATCTGATGAGTTGCACTAGGCCAAAGTGCATACTTGACCAGGATACAGTGGATGATCATGGGTTTTCTTATGACGCCCATAGCATGATTGTGGTAGGCCAGTTCTACCAGCAGATTCGACTTCATCGGGGGAGTCTTGAGTTCCAGCAGTGGAAGTGGAAGTTAGAGGCATTTCAGTTCTCTCATCTAGTGGTTGCTACCAGGATCACTCTTGTTCGAGTACAGAGCCGAAAACACAGTTCTCACCCTCGTTTTCGGCTTCGAGTGGATGACCATGAGAGCATTCTAGAGCAGTTGAGAGCTAGAGAGGGTGCTGCTGACTAGATCTCTATCTTGATAGTGACTAAACTCAGACTAGCTGGGTTAGCTCACTTACATTGTACTTAGATTGGGCAGTGACTAACCTCAGACTAGCTGGGGTAGATCATTTTCATTCTGATGTACTTATTTGATGTTTATATCATTATGAGTTTTCTCATTATTGAGGATCATTACATTTTAGTTGATGTTCTTGATTTTATTATATTTTTTAACACTTTGGCTATCATATTGTTTGTTGAAAATCTCCATGCCATCGTACCCAAACATGCTCTGATAGTGACCAAACTTTGCAAGCATGTGGGGGTGGGTCCCCCCCACATGCTTGCAAAGTTTGGTCACAATCAGAGCATGTTTGAATTGGTAATTAGCGCCCAGTGTGGGTTTTTGATGTCTCTTGGTGCTTAAGAGGCCATGGAAAATCCGGGCCTTCCCCATACCATCGTACCCAAACATGCTCCGATGGGGACCAAACTTTGCAAGCATGGGGGGGTGGGTCCCCCCCACATGCTTGCAAAGTTTGGTCACAATCAGAGCATGTTTGGATTGGTAATTAGCGCCCAGTCCAGATTTTTCAAGTCTCTTGGTGCTTAAGAGGCCATGGAAAATCCGGGCCTTCCCCATACCATCGTACCCAAACATGCTCCCATGGGGACCAAACTTTGCAAGAATGTGGGGGTGGGTCCCCCCCACATGCTTGCAAAGTTTGGTCACAATCAGAGCATGTTTGGATTGGTAATTAGCACCCAGTGCGGGTTTTTGAAGTCTCTTGGTGCTTAAGAGGCCATGGAAAATCCGGGCCTTCCCCATACCATCGTACCCCAACATGCTCCGATGGGGACCAAACTTTGCAAGCATGTGGAAGTGGGTCCCCCCCACATGCTTGCAAAGTTTGGTCACAATCAGAGCATGTTTGGATTGGTAATTCGCGCCCAGTCCGAATTTTTCAAGTCTCTTGGTGCTTAAGAGGCCATGGAAAATCCGGGCCTTCCCCATACCATCGTACCCAAACATGCTCCGATGGGGACCAAACTTTGCAAGCATGGGGGGGACCCTCCCCCACATGCTTGCAAAGTTTGGTCCCCATCAGAGCATGTTTGGATTGGTAATTAGCGCCCAGTCGAGATTTTTCAAGTCTCTTGGTGCTTAAGAGGCCATGGAAAATCCGGGCCTTCCCCATACCATCGTACCCAAACATGCTCCGATATAGGGACCAAACTTTGCAACCATGTGGGGGTGGGTCCCCCCCGCATGCTTGCAAAGTTTGGTCACAATCAAAGCATGTTTGGATTGGTAATTAGCACCCAGTCCGGATTTTTCAAGTCTCTTGGTGCTTAAGAGGCCATGGAAAATCCGGACCTTCCCCATACCATCGTACCCAAACATGCTCCAATGGGGACCAAACTTTGCAAGCATGGGGGGGACCCACCCCCACATGCTTGCAAAGTTTGGTCCCCATCAGAGCATGTTTGGATTGGTAATTAACGCCCAGTCCGGATTTTTCAAGTCTCTTGGTGCTTAAGAGGCCATGGAAAATCCGGGCCTTCCCCATACCATCGTACCCAAACATGCTCCGATAGGGACCAAACTTTGCAAGCATGGGGGCCCACCCCCCCATGCTTGCAAAGTTTGGTCCCTATCCGGAGCATGTTTGGGTACGATGGTATGGGGAAGGCCCGGATTTTCCATGGCCTCTTAAGCACCAAGAGACTTGAAAAATCCGGAGTGGGCGTTAATTACCAATCCAAACATGCTCTGATTGTGACCAAACTTTGCAAGCATGTGGGGGGGACCCACCCCCACATGCTTGCAAAGTTTGGTCCCTATCGGAGCATGTTTGGGTACGATGGTATGGGGAAGGCCCGGATTTTCCATGGCCTCTTAAGCACCAAGAGACTTGAAAAATCCGGATTGGGCGCTAATTACCAATCCAAAAATGCTCCGATGGGGACCAAACTTTTCAAGCATGTGGGGGTGGGTCCTCCCCCCCATGCTTGCAAAGTTTGGTCCCCATCGGAGCATGTTTGGGTACGATGGTATGGGGAAGGCCATGGCCTCTTAAGCACCAAGAGACTTGAAAAATCCGGACTTAATTACCAATCCAAACATGCTCTGATTGTGACCAAACTTTGCAAGCATGTGGGGGGGACCCACCCCCACATGCTTGCAAAGTTTGTTCCCTATCGGAGCATGTTTGGGTACGATTGTATGGGGAAGGCCCGGATTTTCCATGGCCTCTTAAGCACCAAGAGACTTGAAAAATCCGGACTAGGCGCTAATTACCAATCCAAACATGCTCTGATGGGGACCAAACTTTGCAAGCATGTGGGGGTGGGTCCCCCCCATGCTTGCAAAGTTTTGTCCCCATCGGAGCATGTTTGGGTACGATGGTATGGGGAAGGCCCGGATTTTCCATGGCCTCTTAAGCACCAAGAGACTTGAAAAATCTGGGCTTAGTTACCAATCCAAACATGCTCTGATTGTGACCAAACTTTTCAAGCATGTGGGGGGACCCACCCCCACATGCTTGCAAAGTTTGGTCCCCATTGAAGCATGTTCGGGTACGATGGTATGGGGAAGGCCCGGATTTTCCATGGCCTCTTAAGCACCAAGAGACTTCAAAAACCCGCACTGGGCGCTAATTACCAATCCAAACATGCTCTGATTGTGACCAAAAATTGCACGAATGTGGGGGGGACCCACCTCCATATTCTTGCAAAGTTTGGTCCCCATCGGAGCATGTTTGGGTACGATGGTATGGGGAAGGCCCGGATTTTCCATGGTCTCTTAAGCACCAAGAGACTTGAAAAATCCGGACTAGGCGCTAATTACCAATCCAAACATGCTCTGATTGTGACCAAACTTTGCAAGCATGTGGGGGGGACCCACCCCCACATGCTTGCAAAGTTTGATCCCCATCAGAGCATGTTTGGGTACGATGGTATGGGGAAGGTCCGGATTTTCCATGGCCTCTTAAGCACCAAGAGACTTCAAATACCCGCACTGGGCACTAATTACCAATCCAAACATGCTTTGATTATGACCAAACTTTGCAAGCATGTGGGGGGGACCCACCCCCACATGCTTGCAAAGTTTGGTCCCTATCGGAGCATGTTTGGGTACGATGGTATGGGGAAGGCCCGGATTTTCCATAGCCTCTTAAGCACCAAGAGACTTCAAAAACCCGCAATTGGCGCTAATTACCAATCCAAACATGCTTTGATTGTGACCAAACTTTGCAAGCATGTGGGGGGGACCCACCCCCACATGCTTGCAAAGTTTGGTCCCCATCGGAGCATGTTTGGGTACGATGGTATGGGGAAGGCCTGGATTTTCCATGGCCTCTTAAGCACCAAGAGACTTGAAAAATCCGGACTGGGCGCTAATTACCAATCCAAACATGCTCTGATTGTGACCAAACTTTGCAAGCATGTGGGGGGGACCCACCCGCACATGCTTGCAAAGTTTGGTCCCCATCGGAGCATGTTTGGGTACGATGGTATGGCGAAGGCCCGGATTTTCCATGGCCTCTTAAGCACCAAGAGACTTCTAAAACCCGCACTGGGCACTAATTACCAATCCAAACATGCTCTGATTGTGACCAAACTTTGCAAGCATGTGGGGGGGACCCACCCCCACATGCTTGCAAAGTTTGGTCCCCATCGGAGCATGTTTGGGTATGATGGTATGGGGAAGGCCCGGATTTTCCATGGCCTCTTAAGCACCAAGAGACTTCAAAAACCCGCACTGGGCACTAATTACCAAACCAAACATGCTCTGATTGTGACCAAACTTTGCAAGCATGTGGGGGGGACCCACCCCCACATGCTTGCAAAGTTTGGTCCCCATCAGAGCATGTTTGGGTACGATGGTATGGGGAAGGCCCGGATTTTCCATGGCCTCTTAAGCACCAAGAGACTTCAAAAACCCGCACTGGGCGCTAATTACCAATCCAAACATGCTCTGATTGTGACCAAACTTTGCAAGCACGTGGGGATGGGTCCTCCCCCCATGCTTGCAAAGTTTGGTCCCCATCGGAGCATGTTTGGGTACAATGGTATGGGGAAGGTCCGGATTTTCCATGGCCTCTTAAGCACCAAGAGACTTCAAAAACCCGCACCGGGCACTAATTACCAATCCAAACATGCTCTGATTGTGACCAAACTTTGCAAGCATGTGGGGGGGACCCACCCCCACATGCTTGCAAAGTTTGGTCCCTATCGGAGCATGTTTGGGTACGATGGTATGGGGAAGGCCCGGATTTTCCATGGCCTCTTAAGCACCAAGAGACTTCAAAAACCCGCACTGGGCGCTAATTACCAATCCAAACATGCTCTGATCGTGACCAAACTTTGCAAGCATGTGGGGGGGACCCACCCCCACATGCTTGCAAAGTTTGGTCCCCATCGGAGCATGTTTGGGTACGATGGTATGGGGAAGGCCCGGATTTTCCATGGTCTCTTAAGCACTAAGAGACTTCAAAAACCCGCACTGGGCGCTAATTACCAATCCAAACATGCTCTGATTGTGACTAAACTTCGCAAGCATGTGGGGGTGGGTCCCCCCCCATGCTTGCAAAGTTTAGTCACAATCAGAGCATGTTTGGATTGGTAATTAGCGCCCAGTGCGGGTTTTTGAAGTCTCTTATGATAGCCAAAGTGTTAAAAAATATAATTAAATCAAGAACATCAACTAAAATGTAATGATACTCAATAATGAAAAAACTCATAATGATATAAACATCAAATAAGTACATCAGAATGAAAATGAGCTACCCCAGCTAGTCTGAGGTTAGTCACTGCCCAAAAATCTAAGTACAATGTAAGTGAGCTAACCCAGCTAGTCTGAGTTTAGTCACTATCAACGGCAACCCAATCAAAATCGTCATCTCTAACTGCCGGTCGACGTGCACGTCGAGGCTGCTATGCACGTCGAGGAGGCTGTGCCGGCTTGCGGGGGTCGTCGAATGTCTGCGGGGAGGTCTGCCTCAAAGGCAGGATCGTGAGCTGGTGCCGGTGTACTCGGGAGCTCACGAGTCCCAAGAGCTGCTATGGCCCTCTCTCTCTCTCTACGTCGTGCTAATGCAAGATGCCTCTGTCTCTAAACCCAAAATCTATAATCTGCAATGGTACGTGTCTGCCACTCTGCTCGTGTAAGCTCCTCTGCTGTAAGGACACGCTGCTCATGAGAAGCAGCACTGCTGCTAGCACCATCACCCGAGGTGCCACTAGGACCAGCACCACCCACGCGCTCATATGCTGTGATCTGGCTCTCATGTAGGACTCTCTGGTAAGCATCAAACTCATGTGAGCTCCACTCAATCTCAGGAGGCACCTTAGGCTCCTGGGCTCTATCGTCGAAGGCGTTGAGTCCCAAGTCAATAGCTGATGTAAAATCAATAGGCCTGCCAGTCCTAGCATCTACTCGAACGAGGCCTGGGTGAAGATCATCGATGCCCAAAACTCTGTACGTCGCTAGGTCGACGCGTGCACGGCAGGAGGGGCATGCTGAGAACCGTACTAGCTCCTGGGTGATGCAAGACAAGTGGAAAATATGTCCACATCCCAGGGCGTATCCACCTGTACTATCAATGTCCTCGATACATAAAGCGCCCAGTGCGGGTTTTTGATGTCTCTTGGTGCTTAAGAGGCCATGGAAAATTCGGGCCTTTGCCATACCATCGTACCCGAACATGCTCCGATGGGGACCGAACTTTGCAAGCATGTGGAAGTGGGTCCCCCCCACATGCTTGCAAAGTTTGGTCACAATCAGAGCATGTTTGGATTGGTAATTAGCGCCCAGTCCGAATTTTTCAAGTCTCTTGGTGCTTAAGAGGCCATGGAAAATCCGGGCCTTCCCCATACCATCGTACCCAAACATGCTCCGATGGGGACCAAACTTTGCAAGCATGGGGGGGGACCCACCCCCACATGCTTGCAAAGTTTGGTCCCCATCAGAGCATGTTTGGATTGGTAATTAGCGCCCAGTCCAGATTTTTCAAGTCTCTTGGTGCTTAAGAGGCCATGGAAAATCCGGGCCTTCCCCATACCATCGTACCCAAACATGCTCCGATATAGGGACCAAACTTTGCAAGCATATGGGGGTGGGTCCCCCCCACATGCTTGCAAAGTTTGGTCACAATCAAAGCATGTTTGGATTGGTAATTAGCACCCAGTCCGGATTTTTCAAGTCTCTTGGTGCTTGAGGCCATGGAAAATCCGGGCCTTCCCCATACCATCATACCCAAACATGCTCCGATGGGGACCAAACTTTGCAAGCATGGGGGGGGACCCACCCCCACATGCTTGCAAAGTTTGGTCCCCATCAGAGCATGTTTGGATTGGTAATTAACGCCCAGTCCGGATTTTTCAAGTCTCTTGGTGCTTAAGAGGCCATGGAAAATCCGGGCCTTCCCCATACCATCGTACCCAAACATGCTCCGATAGGGACCAAACTTCGCAAGCATGGGGGGGTGGACCCACCCCCCCATGCTTGCAAAGTTTGGTCCACCCGCCCATGCTTGCAAAGTTTGGTCCCTATCGGAGCATGTTTGGGTACGATGGTATGGGGAAGGCCCGGATTTTCCATGGCCTCTTAAGCACCAAGAGACTTGAAAAATCCGGACTGGGTGCTAATTACCAATGCAAACATGCTTTGATTGTGACCAAACTTTGCAAGCATGTGGGGGGGACCCACCCCACATGCTTGCAAAGTTTGGTCCCTATCGGAGCATGTTTGGGTACGATGGTATGGGGAAGGCCCGGATTTTCCATGGCCTCAAGCACCAAGAGACTTGCAAAATCCGGATTGGGCGCTAATTACCAATCCAAAAATGCTCTGATGGGGACCAAACTTTTCAAGCACGTGGGGGTGGGTCCTCCCCCCCATGCTTGCAAAGTTTGGTTCCCATCGGAGCATGTTTGGGTACGATGGTATGGGGAAGGCCCGGATCTTCCATGGCCTCTTAAGCACCAAGAGACTTGAAAAATCCGGACTTAATTACCAATCCAAACATGCTCTGATTCTGACCAAACTTTGCAAGCATGTGGGGGGGGCCCACCCCCACATGCTTGCAAAGTTTGTTCCCTATAGGAGCATGTTTGGGTACGACAACATGCTTTGATTGTGACCAAACTTTGCAAGCATGTGGGGGGGACCCACCCCCACATGCTTGCAAAGTTTGGTCCCCATCGGAGCATGTTTGGGTACGATGGTATGGGGAAGGCCCGGATTTTCCATGGCCTCTTAAGCACCAAGAGACTTGAAAAATCCGGACTGGGCGCTAATTACCAATCCAAACATGCTCTGATTGTGACCAAACTTTGCAAGCATGTGGGGGGACCCACCTTCACATGCTTGCAAAGTTTGGTCCCCATCGGAGCATGTTTGGGTACGATGGTATGGCGAAGGCCCGGATTTTCCATGGCCTCTTAAGCACCAAGAGACTTCTAAAACCCGCACTGGGCACTAATTACCAATCCAAACATGCTCTGATTGTGACCAAACTTTGCAAGCATGTGGGGGGGACCCACCCCAACATGCTTGCAAAGTTTGGTCCCTATTGGAGCATGTTTGGGTATGATGGTATGGGGAAGGCCCGGATTTTCCATGGCCTCTTAAGCACCAAGAGACTTCAAAAACCCGCACTGGGCACTAATTACTAATCCAAACATGCTCTGATTGTGACCAAACTTTGCAAGCATGTGGGGGGGACCCACCCCCACATGCTTGCAAAGTTTGGTCCCCATCAGAGCATGTTTGGGTACGATGGTATGGGGAAGGCCCGGATTTTCCATGGCCTCAAGCACCAAGAGACTTCAAAAACCCGCACTGGGCGCTAATTACCAATCCAAACATGCTCTGATTGTGACCAAACTTTGCAAGCATGTGGGGGTGGGTCCTCCCCCCATGCTTGCAAAGTTTGGTCCCCATCGGAGCATGTTTGGGTACGATGGTATGGGGAAGGTCCGGATTTTCCATGGCCTCTTAAGCACCAAGAGACTTCAAAAACCCGCACTGGGCACTAATTATCAATCCAAACATGCTCTGATTGTGACCAAACTTTGCAAGCATGTGGGGGGAACCCACCCCCACATGCTTGCAAAGTTTGGTCCCTATCGGAGCATGTTTGGGTACGATGGTATGGGGAAGGCCCGGATTTTCCATGGCCTCTTAAGCACCAAGAGACTTCAAAAACCCGCACTGGGCGCTAATTACCAATCCAAACATGCTCTGATCGTGACCAAACTTTGCAAGCATGTGGGGGGGACCCACCCCCACATGCTTGCAAAGTTTGGTCCCCATCGGAGCATGTTTGGGTACGATGGTATGGGGAAGGCCCGGATTTTCCATGGCCTCAAGCACCAAGAGACTTCAAAAACCCGCACTGGGCGCTAATTACCAATCCAAACATGCTCTGATTGTGACCAAACTTTGCAAGCATGTGGGGGTGGGTCCTCCGCCCATGCTTGCAAAGTTTGGTCCCCATCGGAGCATGTTTGGGTACGATGGTATGGGGAAGGTCCGGATTTTCCATGGCCTCTTAAGCACCAAGAGACTTCAAAAACCCGCACTGGGCACTAATTATCAATCCAAACATGCTCTGATTGTGACCAAACTTTGCAAGCATGTGGGGGGGACCCACCCCCACATGCTTGCAAAGTTTGGTCCCCATCGGAGCATGTTTGGGTACGATGGTATGGGGAAGGCCCGGATTTTCCATGGCCTCTTAAGCACCAAGAGACTTCAAAAACCCGCACTGGGCGCTAATTACCAATCCAAATGTGCTCTGATCGTGACCAAACTTTGCAAGCATGTGGGGGGGACCCACCCCCACATGCTTGCAAAGTTTGGTCCCCATCGGAGCATGTTTGGGTACGATGGTATGGGGAAGGCCCGGATTTTCCATGGCCTCAAGCACCAAGAGACTTCAAAAACCCGCACTGGGCGCTAATTACCAATCCAAACATGCTCTGATTGTGACCAAACTTTGCAAGCATGTGGGGGTGGGTCCTCCCCCCATGCTTGCAAAGTTTGGTCCCCATCGGAGCATGTTTGGGTACGATGGTATGGGGAAGGTCCGGATTTTCCATGGCCTCTTAAGCACCAAGAGACTTCAAAAACCCGCACTGGGCACTAATTATCAATCCAAACATGCTCTGATTGTGACCAAACTTTGCAAGCATGCGGGGGGGACCCACCCCCACATGCTTGCAAAGTTTGGTCCCTATCGGAGCATGTTTGGGTACGATGGTATGGGGAAGGCCCGGATTTTCCATGGCCTCTTAAGCACCAAGAGACTTCAAAAACCCGCACTGGGCGCTAATTACCAATCCAAACGTGCTCTGATCGTGACCAAACTTTGCAAGCATGTGGGGGGGACCCACCCCCACATGCTTGCAAAGTTTGGTCCCCATCGGAGCATGTTTGGGTACGATGGTATGGGGAAGGCCCGGATTTTCCATGGCCTCTTAAGCACTAAGAGACTTCAAAAACCCGCACTGGGCGCTAATTACCAATCCAAACATGCTCTGATTGTGACCAAACTTCGCAAGCATGTGGGGGTGGGTCCCCCCCCATGCTTGCAAAGTTTGGTCCCCATCAGAGCATGTTTGGGTACGATGGCATGGAGATTTTCAACAAACAATATGATAGCCAAAGTGTTAAAAAATATAATAAAATCAAGAACATCAACTAAAATGTAATGATACTCAATAATGAAAAAACTCATAATGATATAAACATCAAATAAGTACATCAGAATGAAAATGAGCTACCCGAGCTAGTCTGAGGTTAGTCACTGCCCAAAAATCTAAGTACAATGTAAGTGAGCTAACCCAGCTAGTCTGAGTTTAGTCACTATCAACGGCAACCCAATCAAAATCGTCATCTCTAACTGCCGGTCGACGTGCGCGTCGAGGCTGCTATGCACGTCGAGGAGGCTGTGCCGGCTTCAGGGGTTGTCGAATGTCTGCGGGGAGGTCTGCCTCAAAGGCAAGATCGTGAGCTGGTGCCGGTGTACTCGGGAGCTCACGAGTCCCAAGAGCTGCTATGGCCCTCTCTCTCTCTCTACGTCGTGCTAATGCAAGATGCCTCTGTCTGTAAACCCAAAATCTATAATCTGCAATGGTACGTGTCTGCCACTCTGCTCTTGTAAGCTCCTCTGCTGCAAGGACACGCTGCTCATGAGAAGCAGCACTGCTGCTAGCACCATCACCCGAGGTGCCACTAGGACCAGCACCACCCACGCGCTCATATGCTGTGATCTGGCTCTCATGTAGGACTCTCTGGTAAGCATCAAACTCATGTGAGCTCCACTCAATCTCAGGAGGCACCTCAGGCTCCTGGGCTCTATCGTCGAAGGCGTTGAGTCCCAAGTCAATAGCTGATGTAAAATCAATAGGCCTGCCAGTCCTCCTAGCATCTACTCGAACGAGGCCTGGGTGAAGATCATCGATGCCCAAAACTCTGTACGTCGCTAGGTCGACGCGTGCACGGCAGGAGGGGCATGCTGAGAACCGTACTAGCTCCTGGGTGATGCAAGACAAGTGGTAACATCATGCAATTTAGGGTTTGCAAGATTAACGCTCTGGATATTAGGGTTAGTGCAAGATACGGCCAAGATACACACTTAATTTTAGGGTTGGGGAAGGATCGATGGCTGAGATTTGATATTACTATCTCGTTCGAGGTACATGGACGGCCACGATTTAAAGTCATTACCACGACAAGGTATGTCGACGGTCAAGATTCATTATATACCTCGATGGAGATATTTAAACGGCTGAGATCGCATCTTCCAACGTACGTGAATGGACGGTATAGATTGCATTTGCGTATCTCGATCGAGATATTTAGACGGTGGATATTGCATCTACGTATCTCGATCGAGATATTTGAACGGTGCAGATTGTATCTCTGTATCTCGATCGAGATATTTGGACGGTTGAGATTTGATCTCAGTATCTTGATCGAGATACGGGGACGGTGGAGATTGTATCCCATTACCTCGAACAATGAATGGTCGCAATTTGATGTTAATTTCTCGTTCAAGATACGTGGACGATGGAGATGTGCTAGTCAAATATGCCTAGGGGGATACAGCGTGGCCCTGATGTGGATCCGAGTGGCATAGATATCTCGATCGAGATAATGTGGTGGCGGTGACATGTATTGGTGAAATGGATGACGCCTGGAAACCTGGACCTGCTAGCATGGCATTAGTTGGCATCTCGATCGAGATATGTTGATTTAAGCTTGGGAGGCACGTGTCATGTTTTAATTTGTGGCACTATCACGATCGAGGTACTCCGCCCGAGATGCATGGATGTCCCAATTTTAGAGAGAGTGAACGAAAGTGAGTACCCTCATCTTGCAACCACCCATCTGTGGGAGTACTAACTAGGTTCCCACCTCATTGTGACACACCTTGTGAGTGCTTTTATTGAGTATCAAAGTGTTTTTCTTATTGAACTGAGGGTGGAGATGCTAAAAAGTCTCAAGCTTTTTAAAGAACATTTGTCTACCTTGCACTGTCCAGCTAGCCTCTGTACAATCCTCGTGTGTGATCAAAGCATTTTCCTTTGTTATGGAAATACTATGTCAAGTATATCATAGAGCATAGGTTTCCTACATGAACTCCAAACAAAAACATGGAAGAACTGAATGCACCAATTCAAGAACTCATGGGCATATTTTTGACAGAGCACATAACGGTGGTGGTGGTTATCTTTATAGTGGACCAGGCTGTAAGAAGTCTAGTTTGTGCTAAATTGGGTTTCAACAATATGACACAACAAACCATTGAGGTCTAGAAAAATAGCCCTAATTTCATCTTCTTTACGCTTGGGTATCCATATTGGGTCTAGCAAAGGATACCATCCTATGAGGATAACCCCATTTGAGGGATGCACAAAGCACATCTTGGCTTCAATTTTTGTAGACGGTCATGACGATGCTTCTCGAGCTGATGACACACAATTTGGATATTCTTGGACATCTGACACACCCACGCTTTGCGATAAGATAGCTTTTTTAGCCAGTCATTGTTGTCAATCAGTGGAACGTCTACACCTGGGAAAAATTTCACAAAACTTTGTGACAAATAGAGGCTCTTTTAATAGATCAAACTTTTTTAAATCATGAAGTAGGCTAAAACATTCTAGTTACAAGGTTTGATTACAAAATTTTAAGTTGCAACAAGTGTGGTAATATTTTCCTAACAATGGCAAGTGCAAAACAAGCTTCAAAACAAACACAAGTAATCCTAACTATGAGAACAATGTCATATTTTTTTGTAAGCATGTGGTTTGCCAGACTTCATTTCAGTATGAGCACTTCCAGGCTTGGCTTGGCTTTTCTTGTAGGTGTAACCGGTAGTGTGTGCACTTTCTTTTCTTTCTTCTTACTTTTTTGTGCAACAAGTGCTCCAATGGCAAATCATCTCCCAATTCCTTGTTCAAATCAGCCTTGTCTTGACCTCCTCTGGCACTCGATTATACACTTATTCATTTTTCTAATTTTTACAAAAATTAAATAGAGGATTAAGGCTTATTTAATTATAAAGATTCTATATGCATCTAATTATGCATAAAATTCGATTCTGATGAAAGTCACACTTTTATCATTTAAAAAAAATCATTTATGGTGAAAATCACTCTTTTAATAATAAAAAATATCTTTTATGCTTATGTTTATGCATGAATTTCAAATATGATAAAAGTAACACTTTTATAATTAAAAAAATATCTATGCATACTTCTATGCATGAAATTCAAATATGATAAAAGTAACACTTTTATAATAAAAAAATATCTTTTATGCATAAAAATCAAACATGATAAAAGTAACACTTTTATAATAAAAAAATATCTTTTATGCATACTTTTATGCATACCAATAGGTTTGGCCGGCAACACGGCTCCCACATCCTTGTTCAACTCAGGCTTCTCTGGGCCTTTGACCATAAAGGCTTTCTCATCATTCATAACATGTTTGGGTTGTGAAGCATCTCCCACTTTGTGCTGCTCACCCTTATCTTAGCCTCCTTCTTTAGTGCTATTATCACCCTTCTCTTTTGCAAGAGGTTTGGGTAGTGACGTGTTTCAGTGCTTGGTCAGCTCACCCTTCCCTTTGCCCCGCGTTTCAGTGTTATGCACTTAATCCACACAGGTTTCACTCCTTACCTTTTTTTCACCTCCTTCTCTAGCTCAACCTTCCTAGCTCCTACTACCTACCCCTTGTTTAATGCAAAATTCCCTTCTCTTTCTAATAGGTATTTGATCACTTCTACTAAAAGGTCCTTGTCTAGCTCACCTCTTTTTGCTGCTTCTTTCATACCTATTTGCAATTAAGATACAATAGCTACCATAGACTCATTAACATCATCTTCCTTAGCATTACCCTGTGGCTTTGGCTGCATCCTAAAAATTCACCTTCTCTACACCCTGGCCTCTGCTCCCATTGCTCTTATAAGATATCATCTCCTCCATGCTCTGTGCTGCGTGAGCTCTTGTTGATGCCTATGCTCTCCTCCAGTTCCTTTCTTTCCCTTTTTAGCTTGCATTTGTTATCATCATCATTACTCTCAGAGTCGTTCTCTTTGCTATCAGTATCCTCTTGGGGCTAGCATGTCCATTACTACTATCAGCCTCAATGTTGATTGGTGGTGGAGAAGGAAGGTCTTGGTAATGGTCCACTTAGACGGCTGTTCATTGAAGGAGTGAATCCCCACATCATCCTTGACCATTCCACCACTTGCATCATCCTTGACTAGCTTTGAGGCTGCCTTGTCTTGCTCGCCTACAGATGCAATCTCTTGATGCCCTATTCTTTGAGCACTCTTCTCTATTGTTGTATGCTTTGTAAATGAATAAGGTTGATGACTTGCACAGTCACACATGTAAACATAAAGCACATTAGAGCATTGCCTCTTGTTAAGTAGCATGTATATCAAGAAGATGCTAAATCATCACCAGAAGAAGAATAGTGTTGATTAATATATACTATAACTTACCACCATTGAGAGAGAGATATTATCATATATTATCATATACTTATACTAGGCATACGTAGAGGTATGCTGGTAGCTAGCTTATAAAGCAAGGTGGGTTCTAGTTAACACATAATTTATCTTAACCATAGTGCTAAATAACACAACTACATTAGGCAAAGTGCTAAGTAGCACCTACTAACATTAGGTAGAGTGGTACCTAACAGTTGCTACACAAGTCAGAATGCTAAAATATATGAGCTAGTGACCTTTGACAATGTTATTTTTAGCAATTATTGACTTGAACTAACATAGGCAACTTTTAATTAATAGTGCCTAATGTCACTGGCTTCTATTTAGCATTTTGGGGCTCATGTAGCAAGGTGCTATTTAATAGCTACTGTGATGACATTAGGTAAAGTAGTACAGTTTTTAGCACTTGATACATGAGACAAAATGCTAAATATCAGCTGTTGTCATTGGACAGCACTGTTAATGCTGACTTGAACTATAGTAGGGTGCTATTTAACAAAGTACTAATTAGCACATCTAAGTAGGATTTGCTCACATCCGGCAGAGTGCTAACTAGCACCAGCTAACATCCTCCCCATAGTTCTTCACATCACCTCCTTCTCCCCTAGATGGTGCTAATTAGCACTTTGTGGTATGTCAATAGGTGCTAGTTAGCACTTTATAGTATGTCTACAGGTGCTAATTAGCACTCTGTGTAGTATATCTATAGATGCACACCTATAGACATACTATAGAATGCTAATTAGTACTATTGACATACTACAGAGTGCTAATTATCACGTGTAGACATACTACAGAGTGTTAATTAGAACATGTAGATATACTATAGGGTGTTAACTAGCATCTATAGACACATTATAGAGTGCTAATTAGCACTGCAGATGTTTTGCAAAGGTTTATTTAGCACCTGTTGACATGAAAACTAGATTAACCGCACATCTAAAATGAACTTACCTCCATCAAACCCTTGGAAGCCCACACAACAAGACATGGCACTTGATGGTATCTACATACTGCAATTTGCAGCTTTGAATTTGTTGGGGCCAAGTTGGCATGTAGTTGCAAAATAGAGGGAGTGGTAGGAATGTTTGTAAGGTAGAACCACAAGCATATGTACCTCGTGGTTAAGAATAGGTAAACCACATGCAACACATTTTTCCTTCACTTCCACCTTCTTGATAAGGAGAGGTGTAGAGGTGAGGGGAGATAAAACCATCGTACCAAGCGTGTGCTTGCTGATGCATACCTGACACTAGTTCATATTCACCTTCCAACTCCTTAACAAACGCAGCTTGGATGCATGTCAACCTACAAGAGTAAACACATGCATATAAGCCACTTACAAAAACGACATATTATAGCATGTGGCCACATCACAATAGAAAAGCATAGAGTTAAACCCATCACCTCCACCCCCAAGAGATTCACAGGCTCATCGTCAACAATCCTCAGAAGAAGCGAGCAACTTGATGGTTGGCTATTTGCACATATAAAGAAAGTCTAGCTAGTGAGTCAGTGGGTGTGTCAAGAAGCAAAGCAGCCAATGCCTCTTCCTGAACATGTATCACCTCTTTTAGTGCTTTAACATTTGAGTACACTTTATCTTTGCTCTTCTGTGCAATCCTTTCCTCCTCAAAATTCTATTTCAGTGAGTTCAAGCTACTCTCTGCTAACTGTTAAGGAGATATTGAGCTCAACTAGTGGTATGGTGGGTGGACAATTGATGACCTGCCTGGGTGATAGTTTTCGCACTTATGTTATTGGCACGGTTAGTGCGATTATGGTTGATATGCCGCTAGTGGATGATAGGTTGTGTTGTTGTGCAGCCACTTTGGAGTACTAGAGTTATGGCATGCATAGTTATAGCGCCAGCTCATATAGTTGGGTTCACACTATAGACCGACCACTTTGTATGTTGTTGTAGGAGAGTACTTTCTCTTTATGTATGTACTCTTATCTTTTAGTACTTTCTCTTTAGGTATGTACTCTTATCTTTTAGTTATATGGTCATAGTAGAGAATGTAAGATTCCTCCTCTCAGAGCCTGAATAACAATTAAGCCTCTACTTCAATCCCTTGTAATCATTCTATGTTTCTGAATACAAGAAAATATTATTTTTCCTTGTTTTGCCTAGTGAGATAAAAAAATCTAGAGAGTGGTAAATCAATATTGGGATATTTTTAGATAAATAAATTCTATAGATATCAAAAAAATATTTCCTTGAAATAGAAAATCAAAATAGATTTTCCAAGGTGCAATTGAAATTAATAAAAATTGATTTAGAAGACCTTAGCCTAAGGGTCAAGATCTTCAACTTTTTTTTATTATGGTCCAATTAAGGTTTCTATGGAACCAATAAGATTAATCCAAGTGTTGGAGGGACAAGATAAATCCAAAGAATAAAAGAAAATACCGAAAAATGAGTAAATGCCCACATAAGATGAAGAGTTGACTAAGTACTAGGTTTATTAGTTAAAAATTATGAAGTATTATAATAAAAAAATGAGATATTTTGGAGTAATCATTCATTTTTGACACGTGAGTAAGGAAAAGGGGGACCTTCAAGGAGGTGCCTATTTCACACGTGTGGATGAGTTTTAAACTCTAAAATAATAGGAAATTTTTTATCTCTCCTCTCTCCTAAATCAAACCAAATAAAAAAGGGAGCCAAACTAGTCCAAAACTTGTCCAAATTCAGCTAAACTGAAATTGGAAAATTCTAGAACTCAGTTGGACTCAGTTAGTGGCCCACCTCACCTATAAATAGACCTTCATTCCTTTGTATTCTCATCTGTGAACTAAACTATGTTGGTATTACTCTAAGTTAAGCTTATTTTCTATTATCCTCTAATAAAAACCCTCTACAAAATTGAAGAGATTGGAGCTTCTCTCTCTCTTCAATCTTCCTTGGAGACTCCAACAACATACCAAACCAATTGATTGGTTAGGGGCCTCTACTGTGATCAAAGAATCAAGTAATTTAGGAGATAAATTGTGGATTATTGTCTTCTTTTTCTTAAATCTCTAAATGTTTCTCTTCTCAATCCCTCTTAGCTTGAGAAGCATTAATATGAATGGCTTTTGAATACTATTGAAGTTCTTTAATGTATTGTAATGAAGAAACACATAAATTTCCATTTATGCCTAACTTATAATGGTTTTTAAGCATTTCTCTCTCTCTCCCAAAGAATGGTAATTCCTATGACCTATTCTCAATTCGAATGAAGCTTCTCATGAAGCATTTCTCTAATCTAAAAGTAATTTCTATGCTTGTCTAATTGGAGGCCAAAATAATGGCTTTTTAATACTTTTATGCTATTTAACTTATGGTAAAATTAAGAATAAATCCATAATTGGATAATGATCCAATTAGTGGTTATTCTAATCACATGAATAATACTAAACTTTATTCTTTTAAATTTATTGAGATTTATCAGTAATAGCAGCGAAGCTATGGCAAAATTTTTGAAAAATAAACACATAAGTCATTTTCATTTAAATTATGAAAAGAGGACTTCCTACCATATTCTAGGATTAATCATCCTAGATTAATTGAATGATTCTCATTATAATCATGGAAAAATTAATTTTTATGTTTATGCATAAATAGTTAATTAGGAAAAAGAGAAATTTCTAGTAATCCATTTTTATGTTAAAAGAGTAATCTCCATGACAATGGAAATCCATGCATTCCAATGAAATAAGAGAAAAAATATGATGCTAAAATAATGTATATTTTAATTAAAAATTAAAGGATTTTAGTTAAATTTATCTTTTTGCATAGATAAATTTTAAATGATGAAAGAGGAATTCCCACTATATTGGAATCCAAATATTTAAATAAGGAAAGTGTAATTCCTTGTGTAAAGGAATTAATTAAGATTTTTATTTAAATTTTAAGAGAAAATTTAGTTAAATTTATCTTTTTGTATAGATAAGTTTAAATGATGAAAGTTGAATTCCCACCATATTGGAATTCAAATGTTTAAATGAGAAAAGTTGATTTTTTATCTTAATGGAATTAATGGATATTTTATGTAATTTTTAAGAAGAATTTTAAGTAGATTTAATTTATGGTAAAAGATGAATTTCCATAATAATTGGATTGCACTTATTAAAATGAAAAAAAGAAGGATTTCAAGTTTATTCAAGAAAATAGGTATTGATATTTTAGTTAAAAGAAGAATTTTGATGATATTTAAGAAAAGATGGATTTGAATTAAATTTTAGTGTCAAAAGATGAATTTCCACCATAATTCCACCTAATTAAGGTTGAGAAATTATGTGGCATAAAGAATATCTTGGATATTTTAATTGGTAAAATCACTAAATTGATATTTACCCAAAATCTAGATGTTTAGTTGAAAGGAATCCTTGTAGAACTAAACCAAATGAATTTGGTTAGACTACGTGAGGGATGGACAATAAACCTAATTGTCCTTCTCTCGATCTGAATCAGACAAAAACTTTGTGACCAATTCTAGTTACTAAATCCAAAGAATAGACTACCGAAACTAATCTAGTTTTTCCTTGACCAAACTCACCAAGAATCTAGTTGGACAAATGGACAAAATGATGGGTAGATTACCCTCATGAGAGATCAAGGATCCTCATTATGAAACTAGGAACTATGGAAAAAGGGTTGTCGTCGGAACCGATCTCAAACTAGAATTTTACTTGCATTGGAACCTTTGTTTTTTTCATTCAAAGGACTGTTTTACGCCAGAATTCTAGAGGAAGCATTTGGCTTATGTTTTTCTAAGAGGAGGTTTGTTGGAACAGCTGGCGGGGAGTCATCAAGGGACGTTGCTCTCGCAGCAAAGCCTGCCTAGGTCTTGACCAGCCTCAGTATGGTTAAAATGGTGCACTTCTGGTACGATGGGCAAGGACCGACGAAGCGGTCCCAGAGTGAAGTGCTAGGACACCTAAGGAGGATCCTAGAGGGTTTTGACTAGGTGATGCATGGGCTCGCGGTTGCTAGGACACCCATGCGTATGTCGAGGAAGATTACGGATGGACAAAAAGGAAAGATTTTTTAGAACCAAATTTTGATACTAGATCTCGTTTGGTTGGCCAGTTGGTCTTCAACAGAGAGTTCAAAGGATACATTTTTGTAATACAATGGACTTAGAATTTTGGAAAATGATGATCAGAAATATTATGATTTCTATTGAAGGATTGTTTTTAAAGCAATTTCATATTCGGTGTGCACGTGGTATGCCTACCTTGATTTTTGCATGAATCGCCAGCTAGGGGGGCTGGGAACTCTTTTCCTCGGTACCCGAGCAAAAAAACCCAATCAAATCTTTAAAAAGGAATCCCACCAATTCAGTGGTCTCGGGTGGTTGGCTAACCCATGCTCCAGATAGGGTTAGGCTGGATCGGAGGATTCCTGAGAAACAACTAGATACGATTAGTTACGTTATTTAGTTTTAAATCCTGAGAAGACCTTGTTCTGTGCGAGGGGATCATCGGCTGTGCCTCGTAAAATGAGGAAAAAAGCGGTGATTCCATGGACCAAGTGCAAGTCTCTTCTTATCGGACCATTTGACTTTAGGTTTGGTCAGATCAGTTTATCTAGTTAGGACTTGACTCGTTAGAGTAATTTCCCCGTTAGAAGATTTTTCCCAATTGGTGGAATCGCCCGTGCCTTTCAAGCGAGGGGAGTCTTCCGGGCCTGGTCTCAGAGGGGCCGCTTGGCTAGCCTCTCATCCTAGACATCCACGGGCAAGGCCCCGAGTGTGTGGACCCCACCCTGCATGAGAGGCCGACGCCACTTCCGCCACCCCGCGATAGGAGCCCCAGCGTGGGTGGGGGACCTCACCCAGAGCTTTGCTGAAAGCTAATAAGGATAAACGAAATCTTATCAGAAATTGATAACAAAAACTGAGAAAAAACATTTTTCATAATCTATTTTCATTCCATAAGCTTCTTTAATGAAGACTTTTTAATCAAAGAAATTATTTTTATAGATGGAAGTTCCGTACTTATCTAGTATTCCCGACCTCACCCAGTCACAAGACATGACTGTGTTCGCCTTTGAGCATCTCATCTCTTCCACTACAACTCGAACAAGCCGAGTCAAACTCGCACGCTATTTAGAGGATTTATATTTTCCTAACCCAGCGGAGAGACGACAGCACAATTGGTTTGCAGGGCAGTATGTCCATGCCTCTTGCAACAAGCATGCAACGCTGAGGCAAAACCTCTCATTGGCCCCATGATTCTGATAAAGTTGAAAGTGGTGCATGGTGTCATTCTATATCATTCAACGCCTCGGAATTTCAAACTCTCATGCCAAATCTATAGACTCCTTAGTTGCTTTATTCCTAAGGACAAGATAATGGCTCCCTTGGCAGTAAGTGAACGTTTGTGTATCAGGGCATGGCTATGGCCCAAGTACCTCCGTCTTATGCATCTCCCGAGGAGATTTTGATTTCTGGAGCCGAGCTCCTCTATGTACATATTGAAACTTTTATATAAATAAAGAAATGTTTTTTGGAGATAAATTCCCTGTTGTATAAGTGATTGTTTATGGACAAACTGATAAAGAAGAATTTGTTACCGGACATATGTCATATATCTCCAATAAGATCATTTATCTTGTTTAAGAAATTGTTATCCGAATCCCTTAAGTCTTAGGATCTCGTGGGATGATATCAAAAATAAAAATTTAATAATATATAATTTTTGGCAGAATCATGAGACAAGGAAACCGTGGTCGTCACCAGCAGACCCTCTCTCTTAAGATGATGAGCTTGACCCTGACGTTCGCAAGGCTCTTCATCGAACTCAGCCATGAACCTTCAAAGGAGAAGGGGAGAACCTGGGCGAGGCTGTGGAGAAATGGGTGGAAGCCATGGAAGAATATTTTGACGTCACCGGCTACTACAATGAGCGAAGAAAATGGCTCTTGCCAGCCTGAAGATAGTGGAAAATGCTAGGGTGGCATGGAGGAACCATTGTGAAACCAACCGTTTGGACAAAAATATTCAAACCTGAAACGACCTTGTCCCCCTGGATTTTTGGAAACCAAAATGAACGAATTCTTAGAGCCGAAGCAGGGGAGCAAAACCATCGAGGGATATCATTAGGCCTTTGCTCTTCTACTCAAATATTCACCACCTCTAGATGAAGAGCAACTCATGGGCCAGATTCATTCAGGGAATGAACGAACCCTTGGACGACACAGTGGTAAAAAATGCCAAGCCAGTGTCCATGGTGGTAGAAGCTGTCAGAATGGCAAAGGACTTTGCCAATGCCTTCCTATTAAAAGTCTCACCAAAGCCAGCTCCCTCATCCTTCAAGAGATTTCAGACTCCGGGACTTCCAACTTTTTTTTCCTCCAAAGAGACACCAAGGTCCTAAACCAGAATGTGGAGACAGGAAGCTTCAGAAATGAAGGAAGACCTTTCCCTCAAAGTACATTCTCAGGAACTCCGGCTCTCTCTAGAATGCAAAGGGAAGAGCTTCGAAGCGAGAACAGATGCTTTGGATGTCAGGGACTTGGGCACTAGCTTAAGGATTTCCCATCTCCTTTGGTGGGCCGAGGAAGCTAGGGTCCCAGAGTTCCGAGACAGACTCCTTCATATTAGTCCAATCACGGTCCCCCCTGCGCCAGAATTAGGGCCAGAATTAGGGTAACCCAAGAAGAGTGCCAACTTAGCCTACAACCTTCATATAAAGCAACCAAAGAGAGAAAGTTCCACCTCCGACTGTAGCAGCCATAGCAGCTACCATAGCTGAGGAAGTGGAGGAAGAGAAAGGACATATCTATGCAGCAATTGAGCATCAGGGGAATAACCGTCAATTCTCAGTCCTCTAGACTCTAGCAGAGTACCAGGATAAGCAATTCAAGCTTTTGATTGATTCAAGCAGTACTCATTCTTTTATTTCCCCAGGATGTCTATGTAAATTAGTCCTAAATCAAAAATCAGGAAAACCTATGCAAGTGGAATTAGCCACTAGGAAGATTCTTTTCACTCACCTTGAGGCTGACCTTATTTAGTTTAGCCTAGATGGGAACGTAACAGAGTGCCAGTTCAAAGTCTTAGCCCTGGGAATATATGATGGAATCCTTGGAATGGATTGGCTCCAAAAGAATCAGACCGACATTCGTTGTCACAAAGGAACCATCTCTTTCCTTGACCTTCTTGGGAGAATAAATTTTAAGAAATTGGAATTTCCGGATCCCCAGTGCTATAATTAGTCAAGGCTTCCAAATTATTTGAAGAGCTCAAAAAGAGGCAAGATATATATGTTGTTAAAATGAATCCGACCGGTAGACATAAAATGCAAGGCTAAAGAACCAGAGTGGTTAAGTGAGTATGCAGATGTGTTTCCTGAAGGGCTGACTGAGATGCCTCCATCTCGTGAAGTAGATCATGAGATCGAATTAACCCCCGGAGCTCAGCCTGTAGCCCAGCGTGCTTACAAAATGCCAATCCCTGAAGCCATAGAACTTAAGGAATAGTTAAGACAACTATTAGAGCAAGGATTCATCAGACCCAGGGTCTCACCTTGGGGTGCGCCTATTCTATTTCAAAAGAAGAAAGATGGAACGTTAAGACTCTGTATTGACTATAGAGTATTGAATCAATTAACAATTAAGAATAAGTATCCTATTCCTAGGATTGATGAACTTTTGGATCGGTTAAGTGGGACCCAAATGTTCACAAAGATAGATCTCAAATCCGGGTAGTACCAGATCAGAATCAAGGAGCAGGACATCCCAAAGATAGCATTCAATACTCGCTATGGGCATTATGAGTTCGCAGTCATGCCGTTTGGATTGACTAATGCCCCGACAACATTCAATCATCTTATGCAATATATTCTCAGAGAATACTTGGATGATTTTGTTCTTTTCTTCTTTGATGATATCTTGGTATACTCAAAGAATGCTGCACACCATGAAGATCATGTGCGCAAGGTCCTGGAAATCCTAAGGAAACACTAACTCTTTGCAAAGAAGAGCAAGTGTTCCTTCTCTGTTGACCAGGTTGAATACTTGGGATTCATAGTGTCAAAGGATGGGATTTCTCCAGACCCCGCAAAGATCAAAGCAGTAGTTGAATGGCCAGAACCCAAGTCAGTAAAAGAAGTCAGAGGATTCCTAGGGTTAACCGAATGGTATAGGATCTTTATACCTAGGTATGCTCAGAATAGCGCCCCCTTTGACTAACCTTCTCAAGAAAAGTACACTTTTTCAATGGACTGCAATGTGTCAAAGTGCCTTTGACAAGCTAAAGACAGCCTTAGTAACCAACCCTGTTCTTAAATTTCCAGATTTTACCAAACCCTTTGAGGTAGTTACTGATGCCAATGGATTTGCCTTAGGTGGTGCTCTAACGTAGGAAGGTCATGCAGTGGCCTATGAATCTAGAAAGCTCAGAACACATGAGAGAAATTATGCCATCCATGACTTGGAGTTACTCTCAATATGCTCTGAAGTTGTAAAGACATTATATTTTGGGACAAAGGTACACCTTGATGACAGATCATCAAAGTCTGAAGTGGATCTTCACCCAAAGGGATCTCAACATATGTCAAAGGAGATGGATGCAAACCCTGTAGGAATTTGATTTTGAAATAAAGTATCGGCCGAGGAAAGAAAATGTGGTTGCAGATGCGCTCAGCAGAAAAGACTCCTTGCTTGCAATTAGAGTGGTCAAATCCATTGATCGATGAAGCAAAGGAGAAAATCTTGCAGGACAAATTCTTTGCCCCTATTGCTACCACCCTTCTGATGCAGGAAAGCAAGACTCCTCAAGAAAGCAAGACTCCTCAGGAAATGAGTTGAGTTCTTGGGTACAAATTGGATGAAGGATGCATGTATTTTAATAATCGGCTATGTATCCCCAATGATGAATAAAGGGAAGAATTCTGAGAGAAGCCCATGATAGCCTGATAGTAGCTGGACATCCAGGGTTTATAAAAACCTATATGTCTATGAAGAAAAACTTCTTCTGGGGCCAGGACTCAAAAAGGATGTACTTGATCATGTGCAAAAATGCTTAATGTGCCAAAGAGTCAAGGCAGAGAGAGTCAAGATGCCACGGAAACTGCAGCCTCTAGACATTCCACAGATGAAGTGGGAATGCATCAGTATGGACTTTGTCATTGGATTACCTTCAGTGTAATCAGGTTACAACTCCATTTTTGTGGTAGTTGACAGGCTGACCAAAGTTTCCCATCTGATTCCAGTGAAAGTCTGCAGTGGATGTTGCTAGAGTTTTCCTTAAGGAGATCTTCAGATTGCATGGTTTACCTAGGAGGATAGTAAGTGACAGAGATCCCAAATTCACATCAAAATTCTGGACTGCGTTCTTTGAAGCAGTAGGAACTTTCTTGGATCTCAGCATAGCCTATCACCCCAAAAAACAGATGGCCAGATGGAAAGGGTGAATCAAGTAATTGAAGATATCCTTCGGTCATGCTGCAGCAGCAGCAGCAGGGAACCCAAGAAGTGATTAAGTCGTCTGCATTTGGTCAAATTCGCTTACAATGCTTCTTATCATCGGAGCATT
Organism: Cibotium barometz; assembly: GCF_041138505.1. NCBI lineage: Eukaryota > Viridiplantae > Streptophyta > Polypodiopsida > Cyatheales > Cibotiaceae > Cibotium > Cibotium barometz. The sequence goes on from NC_141047.1 coordinate 69,895,239, forward strand.
GGGATGAGTCCCTTCAAAGCTTTGTAGTATGGACAAGATTACCTTACACCATTGACTTGGTTTAATCCATTGATCAGAGTCAAAATATCAAGACAAATGCTTGACGACATGGACCAACAGGATGCAATCAATCTGTAAAGATATAAAGACACCCCAAGAGAGGCAAAAGCAGTATGCAAATAAAAAGAGGTCAGAGAGAGAGAGTTTGAAGAGTCAGATATGGTTTTCATTCAAGTATGACCAAAAAGAAGTTCCCTATCCTTAGGGAAGTACAAGAAGCTCTCTCCCAGATATTGTGGGCCGTATGCTATCATAAAGAAAGTGGGCGATCTAGCCTACAAACTTCTTCTGCCTCCCCATCTCAAGATACATGATGTATTCCATGTCAGCTTGCTTAAGAAATATGTGCCTAGCCCGAGTCACGTGCTTGATGATGAGCAATTGATCTCTCCAACTCAAGGCCAGATGGTACTCCAACCTGAGGAAATCCTTGACGTTTGGGAGAAGATTCTCAGGAGCAGAGTCCTCAGAGAATTCTTAGTAAAGTGGAAGTTCTTCCCTCTAGAAGACGCCACTTGGGAGAAAGAAGAAGAGTTAGCGAAGGATTACCCCCACTTTGTGAGATGTGGACATCTTGCGTTTTTCAAGTGGGAGAGGATGTAAGATTCCTCTTCAGCTTGAATACCAATTAAGCCTCTACTTCAATCCCTTGTAATCATTCTATGTTTCTGAATAATACAAGAAAATATTATTTTTTCTTATTTTGCCTAGTGAGATAAAAAATTCTAGAGAGTGGTAAATCAATATTGGGATATTTTTGGATAAATAAATTCTACAGATATCAAAAAAATGTTTCCCTAAAATAGAAAATCAAAATAGATTTTCCAAGGTGCAATTAGAATTAATAAAATTTGATTTAGAAGACCTTAGCCTAAGGGTCAAGATTTTTAATTTTTTTTATTATGGTCCAATTAAGGTTCCTATATGGACCAATAAGATTAATCCAAGTGTTGGGACAAGATAAATCCAAAGAATAAAAGAAAATACCCAAAAATGAGTAAATGCCCACATAAGATGAAGAGTTGACTAGGTACAAAATTATGAAGTATTATAATAAAAAAATGAGATATTTGGGAGTAATCATTCATTTTTGACACATGAGTAAGGAAAAGGGGGCCCTTCAAGGAGGCACCTATTTCACATGTGTGGATGAGTTTTAAACTAAAAAATAATAGGATATTTTTATCTCTCCTCTCTCCTAAATCAAACCAAATCAAAAAGGGAGCCAAACTGGTCCAAAACGTGTCCAAATTCAGCCAAACTGAAACTGGAAAATTCTAAAACTCAGTTGGACTCAGTTAGTGGCTCCCCTCACCTATAAATAGACCCTCATTCCTTTGTATTCTCATCTGTGAACTAAACTATGCCGGTATTACTCTAAGTTAAGCTTATTTTCTATTATCCTCTAAAAACCCTCTACAAAATTGAAGAGATTGGAGCTTCTCTCTCTCTTCAATCTTTCTTGAAGACTCAAACAACATACCAAACCAATTGATTGGTTGGGGGCCTCTACTGTGATCAAAGAATCAAGTAATTCAAGAGGTAAAGTGTGGATTATTGTCTTCTTTTTCTTAAATCTGCAAATGTTTCTCTTCTCAACCCCTCTCAAGCTTGAGAAGCATTAATTTGAATGGCTTTTGAATACTATTGAAGTTTTTTAATGAAGAAACACATAAATTTCTATTTATGCTTAACTTATAATGTATTGTAATGAAGAAACACATAAATTTCCATTTATGCTTAACTTATAATGGTTTTTAAGCATTTCTCTCTCCCCCCCAAAGAATGGTCATTCCAAGTACCTATTCTCAATTTGAATGAAGCTTCTCATGAAGCATTTCTCTAATCTAAAAGTAATTTTTATACTTGTCTAATTGGAGGCCAAAATAATGGCTTTTTAATACTTTTATACTATTTAACTTATGGTAAAATTAAGAATCAATCCATAAATGGATAATGATCCAATTAGTGGTTATTCTAATCACATGAATAATACTAAACTTTATTCTTTCAAATTTATTGAGATTTATCAATAATAGCAGCGGAGCTATGGTAAATTTTTTGAAAAATAAACACATAAGTCATTTTCATTTATATTATGAAAAGAGGACTTCCTACCATATTCTAGGATTAATCATCCTAGATTAATTGAATGATTTTCATTATAATCATGAAAAAATTGATTTTTTATGTTTATTTATAAATAGTTAATTAGAAAAAAGAGGAATTTCTAGTAATCCATTTTTATGTTAAAAGAGTAATCCCCATGACAATGAAAATCCATGCATTCCAATGAAATAAGAGAAAAATTATGATGCTAAAATAATGTATATTTTAATTAAAAATTATGATGCTAAAATAATGTATATTTTAATTAAAAATTAAAGAAGGATTTTAGTTAAATTTATCTTTTTGCATAGATAAATTTTAAATGATGAAAGAGGAATTCCCACTATATTGGAATCCAAATATTTAAATAAGGAAAGTGTAATTCCTAGTGTAAAGGAATTAATGAAGATTGTTTTTTAAATTTTAAGAGAAAATTTAGTTAAATTTATCTTTTTGTATAGATAAGTTTAAATGATGAAAGAGGAATTCCCACCATATTGGAATTCAAATGTTTAAATGAGAAAAGTGAAATTTTTAGCTTAATGAAATTAATGGATATTTTATGTAATTTTTAAGAAGAATTTTAAGTAGATTTAATTTATGGTAAAAGATGAATTTCCACGATAATTGGATTGCACTCATTAAAATGAAAAAAAGAAGGATTTCAAGTTTATTCAAGAAAATAGGTATTGATATTTTAGTTAAAAGAAGAATTTTGATGATATTTAAGAAAAGATGGATTTGAATTAAATTTTAGTTTCAAAAGATGAATTTCCACCATAATTCTACCAAATGAATTAAGGCTGAGAAATTATGTGGCATAAAGAATATCTTGGATATTTTAATTGGTAAAATCACTAAATTGATATTTACCCAAAATCTAGATGTTTAGTTGAAGGGAATCCTTGTAGAACTAAACCAAATGAATTTGGTTAGACTACGTGAGGGATGGACAATAAACTTAATTGTCCTTCTCTCGATCTGAATCAGACAAAAAACTTTGTGACCAATTCTAGTTACTAAATCCAAAGAATAGACTACCGAAAGTAATCTAGTTTTTCCTTGACCAAACTCACCAAGAATCTAGTTGGACAAATGGACAAAATGATGGGTAGATTACCCTCATGAGAGATTAAGGATCCTCGTTATGAAACTGGGAACTATGGAAAAAGGGTTACCGGAACCGATCTCAAACTGGAATTTTACTTGCATTGGAACCTCTGTTTTTTTCATTCAAAGGACTATTTTATGACAGAATACTAGAGGCAGTATTTGGCTTATGTTTTTCTAAGAGGAGGTTCGTTGGAACAGCTCATGGGGAGTCGTCAAGGGATGTTTCTCGCAGCAAAGCCTGTCGAGGTCTTGACTAGCCTCAGTACGGTTAAAATGGTGTGCTACCCCAGTACGATGGGCGAGGATCGACGAAGCGGTCCCTGAGTGAAGAGTGCTAGGACACCTAAGGAGGATCTTAGAGGGTTCTGACGAGGCGATGCACAGGCTTGCAGCTGCTAGGACACCATGCATACGTCGAGGAAGATTTTGGATGGACAAAAAGGAAAGATTTTTTAGAACTAAATTTTGATACTGGATCTCGTTGGTTGGCGAGCTAGTCTTCAACAACGGAGAGTTGAGAGGATACATTTTTATAATACAATGGACTTGGAATTTTGGAAAATGATATCAAAATTTTGTAATACAATGGACTTGGAATTTTGTAATACAATGGACTTGGAATTTTGGAAAATGATGATCAGAAATATTATGATTTCTATTGAAGGATTGTTTTCAAAGCCAGTCGAATCTGTTATGAATGGCAATTTTATATTGGGTGTGCACGTGGTATGCCTACCTTGATTTTTGCATGAATCACCGGCTAGGGGACCTGGGAACTCTTTTCCTTGGTACCCGAGAAAAAAAAACCCAACCAAATCTTTAAAAAGGAATCCCACCAATTCAGTGGTTGGGTGGTTGGCTAACCCATGGGACGGATGGGGTTAGGCTGAATCGGAGGATTCCTCAGAAATAACTAGATATGATTAGTTACATTATTTAGTTTTAAAACTTGAGAAGACCTTGTTCTGTGGGAGGGGATCATCGGCTGTGCCTCGTAAATGAGGAAAAAAGCGGTGATTCCATGGACCAAGTGCAAGTCTCTTCTTGATCTAACCATGTGACTTCAGGTTTGGTCAGATCAATTTATCTAGTTAGGACTTGACTCGTTAGAGTAATTTCCCCGTTAGAAGATTTTTTCCAATTGGTGGAATCGCCCATGCCTCCCGGGCACAAGGGGAGTCTTTCGGGCCCGGGGCCGCCGCCCGAGGGCTAGCCTCTCATCCCGGACATCCGCGGGCGAGGCCTCGAGTGTGTGGACCCTGCCCTACGTGGTGGGAGACCGATGCCGCTTTTGCCGCCGCCGACGGGTAGGAGCCCTAGAGCGGGTGGGGGACCTCACAGAGAAGAGAAGAAGATATAAAAAAAATTGAGCCGTCCATCTCTCTCTCATGTCTTACACTCTTTTGTGTGTATGTGTGTTTTTGCTTGAAAGGAACTCAAGCTCTCTCTCTCCCCCACATTCCTCTTTATGGTGTAAGAGCTCTGGTCTATATGAGAGCTAAGGAGGCAAGCAAGAGGCAAGAACAGACAATAAATGAAGCGGTACATAGGTAAGAGCATCATCATGTTAAATTTGCAGCAATGTGATGAGCTATGGTGGATCAAATGTAAGAATCAACATAATTATCATGTGATTAAGATGAGATTAGTGAACAATTAATCTAATATGATAATGTAGACATGGGTACTCAAAAACCAACAATTTCTCATCAGGCTAATGCCTCAATTTATAGGTTGTACATCCATAAGATGCCAAGCATCTAATCCCACTATTTTCTCCTTGATTGGTGCCACCTCCCCTACATCTAGGGGAACCTTTTCCTAGAATCTTTCCACACCCCTATATTCACTCATGCTACCCTAGATTCTCTCATCAATAGATACCTCTCACCTTTTCACTGCTACCTACTCAATTACAGACTCCCTTTTATAGTCTCTTGTTCCCGCACACACCCATTCACTTGAATATTTCAACACCTCCCCTCAAGTGAAAAACTCTAGCACACCTCGACCCCCCTATACCAAGTTTTCCTCTTACTTGGTAGCCCACGACCAGTGCCTCAAGTCCCTAACACATAGTCCTTGACACTCTCTCTCTATGTGTCCAAGGCTACTACAAGTGCCCATGACCTTGACTAAAGTGCTCACACATACATCTACCACATGGCCTACATCATCAGGTGGTTTTACTCTTTTGGGGCAGGTTACATTGGGTTGTGGAGTTTCTCTCTCTTTCTCTCTCAAAAAATATGTCCTGACTCATCTTGCTTATTAGGAGTCTCGTTTGCCGATGTCGATTCTTCTTCATTGGGTTTGATGTAACAGTCTGTAGCCATATGTCCTGGATTCCCATAGTTGTGGCAAGGGAAGGTCCTTCCTCCTCCCTTGCCTCTTCCTCCCCTTCCCACAGTTGTGGCAACGGAAGGTCCTTCCTCCTTCCTCCGCCTCTTCCTCATCCTCGTCCTCGTGAGAATCCTCCTCGGGTGTAGAATGCTCTCTCCTCTCCAATTGTTGGGTCCAACCCTTTCTTCTCTTTGACTTTGTTCTCTTGCTCTAGTAGAGCTCCTTATATCTCATGCAGCTTCAATTCTGGTATATTCTTTAAGGTTGCCACAATGTTTTCATATTCTCCCTTGTCTAGACTCTTCAAAAGCACTGCTAGTGCCTCATCATCTTCTACCTTCTTCCCAATGGCTGCTAGTTGTTGCTTAATGCTTTTGTATTTTTTCAAGTGTTTGGTTAGAGATTCACTTTCCTTCATGTCAAGTTTATAGAATTGCATTAGCAAATTTATCTTTGAGTTTTTTTCTTGAGTGCAAAATAATTTATTAAGTTCATCCCATGCATCTTTAGCTGTAACATACCCATCTTCACTAATAAAGAAATGTCCATGTAATAGATAAATTTATGAGTTTTTATGGTATAAAAATCAATGATTTTATTATTTGAGTCATTTCTACTTAGAATCTTCAAATTATGAGTTCAAATTTAAAATTTGCGTGTAATTTTATCCTAATATAGGATTTTACAGCATCCAAAAAACGGACACCGGATCAAGCTTATACTCAAATTTCAATCATTTTTAGTTAAAAAGCGACTTTAAACCTTAATAAATGCACGACCAGGCATCCGATTGACGAACGGTCTGCACCCCAACGACCAAGAGAACCTCACGGACAAATTTTTTTTTTTGCCCCCGAGGCAGTCCAGCATGCAAATCGAGGTCGACGCCCCAAATTTGGTGACCCCATCCCAAAAATTTAGACCGTACACACTTACCAGGATGCATGTACGATGGCCGCACAGGAACCAAAGGACAGCCGCCCACTATGTGGTCCACACGTACCGCTACTACGTGGACACCCATGCTGCCCTAGAGACCAGATAAGGTACATGCGTAACACTCCTTTCCCTGTTAACCGATGACACCATACCTTTCCCACAGAGCCATGCAGGCAACTGATCTACAGCCTTTGCTGGTACACCGCCCTTTCGTCCTTGCTTTGCGCAGTGCCCGTACTTGCACCCCACAGTTATATAAACCCCCGCCGGGGTGCTCCATGGGCAACAGGCATTTTTGCGTAGCCTATGCTCTATTGTGCCGCCGTCCATCCCTGTGCAGTGTACTTGCTGTAGTACATCCGCCCCTTACAGCCACCCCTCTCACACCCCCTCATTTGCCACTTTTCAGATAAGCCAATTTTTCCTCCATCACCCTCTTGCTAGGCAGTGTCCTTAACTCTTCTCCCCCCCCACCCCGGTGTGAAGAGACTTACATCAGCCCTCAACCCTTCTCCCCTTTAGCAAAACGTTTTTATGTTAATAAGGACATCTCACAATTCTCCCCCCCCATTTGCGTGGACTTTAGTAAGAGGTTCTAGCCTTAAGAGAGGGTTCATGCCATGTGGTCTTTTGCTCATACGGTGAGCAAACGATCTCAGAATTGAGATCCGATTGAAGCGTTTTGACCGCGATAGCGAGCCTTACAAGATGACATCCAAGATGGCCCCTTCTCGATAACATCAGAATATTACCTCGAGAGGAGCACGCAACAATGAGATTAGAGAAGATGCTCCTTATGTGGCCCCAGTCCTCCCTTTACAAGCTCCTCAAGGAAATGGTGGCCAGGTTAGCTTAGTTATCTTTTAAATAAGAGTTTTTTTAAAATATTAGTGTTAATAAATGTGTATCTTTTCCTTTGAAAATAATGACATAAAATTATATGAAGTTACGAATTGAGTAATGCTGTATTCAATGAATTGCATTGAAATTGTTATCTTTAAACAATGCAAGTTTTTCCTGGCTTCGACGCTAACTCCGTTCTGTGCTTGTGTAGCTGGGCGGCGTCCTTAGCAAAGCCCGGGAAGAATGGCCCAAGGTATCCCTCATACCATTGGGAGAATAAGGCTCTCCGATTTAGGCGAGAGATTATGATGCTGTCTAGTTCTGAGGGCCCAGGCTAGTGCGGTGAATAAGTGCACCCTAGTGTGCAGACATCCCTCTGAGGGGCGGGAGGATCGAGCGATGGAGCTTGAGAGAGCGACAAGCCGGCTTGAGTCCTCGCGAGTGGTCGACGATGAGGTGTATGATCCCGTAGTGTTTTGCCTAGCATGTAGAGGCTGGAAGGCCGAATTCTAGATCATCGGCAGTATAAAGGAAAAGAACAAAAGCTTTTGTGCATGTTGGTTACATGATACCCATTAGGGTTTGAAGGTACAAGCTTAATGAAAGTGAGTAAGTGGTTGAGGTAAATGCTCAAACCAATAAGGTACATCATTCTTGGCTCAAGAAGGAGAGGGCATGGCTCATAATGTTGCCTATGCCTCTTACAAAGACAATGCTAAGAGATGCTTAAAAACATGACAAACAACAAGGTAGAGCACTTAGTGATGCTATGCTCAACCTTACAACTCATCTTAGAAGATGAAAATGTTGAATATGCAGCGGAATAACATGCCTTGGGCTTGGGAAATGAGAGCATATGGCTTATGACATGCCTATGCCTCTTACAAACAAGAGCCTCAAGGGTGATACACGAAAACATTAAAGATGCGCACTTAGTGTACATGCGCCCAACTTTAAACCACTCAAAAACTGAGTTTGCTGATGAAAAACCAGAAATCTTCAACCTCTTTGGCTTATGGGATGAAGACAATGGCTTATGGTTGCACCATTTCTCCTTGAAAGCTTGCCAAGGTAAGCATAGAAGCGGGTTGACGATGAAGACTTATAATGTGGCACTTATAGTGTGTGCCCGGCCTCCAATGTTGATGAAGAAGAGTCTCCTTAGTGTTAAAGACCTCCTCCTTTGATGGTTAAGACCACATTAGTGTTAAGCAACACTTTGTTTGGTAATTGGATCACCATTAGTGTTTAAGAAACACGATTAATGCTTAAGAGCACATTTTTAGCATCTAATGACACTTGTATTGGTGATTAGATTCACCATTAGTGTTTAATAACACTCTTAGTATTTAAAAACACTTTGGAATAACTCCCCTTTGTTGGATTAGAAGCTTCATTAGTGTTAATCAACACTATTAGTGCTCATAAACACACTTTGAAAAGCTTTAAGAACTTGAAGATTATAAGGAAGCTTGATGACGTGATGAATGAGACTTATGAATGCCTCATGTGGTTGGCCACCACTTCAAAATGAAGAGAAGGATCAGCAACAAGCTCTCACAATATCACTTGGGTGATTAGAGCAAAGAGGGGAGGATTAGAGCAAGAAAAAAAGAGATTTTGAAGCTTTAATGGAGAGCTTCAATGGAAAAAACTACAGTCGCTTGGTTTTTTACTTCCCACGACCGATTCACGCCACCATTTGGAGTGAAAATTGAGCTGTAGAGTCCTCAGAGTGTGGGCTACAAAAGCCCTAAGGCAATGTTGCCTCTAATCACCTGTAGGCGGCAAAATCTTGTACGACCACTGCTGCGCAAAAGCTGCGCCGGGCTGAACCAGTGAGAATGCCGTGACACGGAGAGTAGATGAATCCACTAATTGAGCATACAACCACATGCGCCCAGATGTCCTCCACAACTCCCTAGTTGAAAAATCCTCAAGATATGGCCTCTACAAATGGCTAGAGGTCCTCCACCAGTAGGGGGTTGAGCTCCACACTAGAGAAGATGAGGATTTTGACCTATTCTACACCACAAATGTGACCTACTCAACCAAAGCTCTAGATACCATGTTAGAATTTGTGGTGCTCATGCTAGATCAAGTGTGTGGAGGTGAGGGACTCACAAAATACAAGAAAACTATCTTGCATATTAAGTTGTTTATGAATACAACTAGGCCTTCCTCTATACAAAATGCCTCCTAGCTTCACCTTTAAATAGGTGAGCTAGTGGACCTTAAGTCCCTTCACACACACACTCTTCTCTTTTTATTAAGAGACTTAGGATAATTATGTAAAAGAGGAAGAGAAGGGTGTGCGTGTGAAGGGACTTAAGGTCCACTAGCTCACCTATTTATAGGTGAAGCTAGGAGGCATTTTGTATAGAGCAAGGCCTAGTTGTATTCATAAACAACTTAATAAGCAAGATAGTTTTCTTGTATTTTGTGAGTCTCACCTCCATACACTTGATCTAGCATGAGCACCATGAATTCTAACAATAGATATGTGCCTCCACATGCTAGAGTGACAGGTGATTCGCATGCATTGCGGAGGTCTAAAGGGTCAGGTATCTAGTTGACAAGTTGACATATCATGACTGTGCTATGCATTATGCATATATGACCTCTTGGGTGAAGCATGTAGAATCTACATGCTATACAGAAGCTATTGGGAAGCATGTATGGGAGAAGGCAATGGATGTTGAGATGGACACATTGGTCCATAATGAAACTTGGGATTTGGCTGCCTTACCACAAGGCAAAAATGTCATTGGTTGCAAATGGGATTATAAGGTGAAATGCAAATCAGATGGTTCCATTGAGCGCCATAAAGTGCGGTTGGTAGTAGCTAAGGGTTATGCACAAACCCAAGGCTTGCACTATGATGAAACATTTAGTCCAGTTGCAAAGATGGGAACAGTGAGAGCAGTCATTGCTATGGGTGCAGCAAATGGTTGGGAAATGCATCAAATGGATATGAAAAAATACATTTCTAAATGGTGATTTACAAGAGGAAGTTTATATGGCACAACCAGAGGATATGTACACCTGAGGTACCCCACTCATGTATGTAGATTAAAGAAAGCATTATATGGTTTGAAGTAAGCACCTCATGCTTAGAGTGATAAGATAAACCGATATCTTATCTCCCTTGGATTTCAGGTTTCTTCAGTAGATTCTTCACTCTATAAGAAGAAAACAAATCATAGGATTGTCTTACTTGTCATCTATGTGGATGACTTGATTGTCATAGGAGATCATGCTACAAATGTCATACATATCAAGATTGGGCAATTTGACATGAAAGACTTGGGTGAATTGAGATATTTTCTTGGGATTGAAGTGATCAAAGACCATGCAGGAACATAGTTAGTGCAATGCCAAATATGCATTGGATATGTTGGAAAAATATGGGATTAGAGGGTGTAAGCTAATGAGTACACCTTTGAAGTAGAATGTGAAGCTGCGGGCTGATTTTGGTGAAGAGTTGGATGATCCATCTATGTACAGAAAGATGGTTGGTAGTCTTATTTACATGACTATCACACGACCGGATCTCAGTTATGTTGTGGGACTAGTAAGCCAATTTATGTAAAGCTCGAGAAAACCTCATTTGGATGTAGTGAGATGCATTATGCGCTATGTAAAGACCACTGTACATTATGGTCTTCTTTATGAGCATGGTAAAGTCTTGGATGTACATGGCTACACAGACGCAGATTGGGCAGGTAGCTTGTATGAGAGGAGGTCTACTAGTGGTAATGCCTTTAGATTTGGTAGTGCAGTGGTGAGTTGGAGCAGTACTACGAAGCAACCTACTATTGCTTTATCTAGTACAGAGGCTGAATACAGGTGCCTTTTTCTCATCATTACTCCCCAATTTTAAATCAATAAAATGAGATATTTCATCTCTCCTCTCTCCTATTTCAAGTCTAGTTCCAAAAAGTAAGCTGAACTGACCCAAAAATGGTCAAAAATTAACCAAACTGATCTAGAAAATTCTAGAATCAATTTGCTTGGTTTGAGGCTCACTTTTTCCTATACTCCCCCTTTGTAAAAGCTTAATAGTGTTTATGCACTTTTACTCGACTCCTACCTAGAGCTAATTACATTGAGTTTTCTTGATAATTCAATACATTGAATTTTCTTGATAATTCAATTATTTTTTTGACTTAATCCTCTCCAAAGTAACTGGTGGCCACTCTTGATCCAAACAAGAGTAGAACCCTCAATCCCTCAAGCCAAAGGAAAGCTTACCATATGCAAGCTAAATTCTTCTTACTTTTAAATTTTAAATTTATGGTTTTCTTGATTTTCTTGTTTTTTATAGTTGATGAAAGTAAATTCTGATGCTATGCCTTGATGAAAAGGCCATCCCCTTCTCTTCTTTACAATTCAGCCTTTCTTTATCCTAGAATCTTCCACACACTTGTCATAAGAATTGAGCCTATACAGCCCATGAAACAAGGTGCCAGATGCAATAATCATATCACCAGAAGTCAAATCATGAACAGTATATCTGTCATCCACAAATTTGACTACAAGTCCAAGTCTAGCAAGCGCAAAGACAGACAATGGATTCTTCTTTATCCCTGGCACATACAAAGCATCTGAAGGTCGAAAGCGCTGCCATTTGCAGCAGTAAGCATAATTTTACCAACGCCCTTCACTGGGTAAAAAGCATTATTGGCACATGTGACAGTATTCCCATTAGAGACAGCCTCAAGACAAGTGAACATATCACAATGCGAGGTAATGTGCTTTGTAGCACCACTGTCAAAATAACATACATCAGAGTCAAAAGAAACTGCCAACATGCATCATGTACAGATGGGTCATACTGGCAATACACACTAAACACCCATTCTGTATCCTGTACAACATTTGCAGAATCTATATTTGTAGAAACATCCGCTATTGTGGCTGCATTTGACTCTTTCTTCTTTGCCTCTTTATTAGCCTTTAGCTTAGGGCAATTCTTAATGACATGATCAGTTGCCTTACAATAGTTACACCAGAGCCTTCTCAGACCTATTATTTCTACCTGTGGAAGAAGGAGAAGAAGTTGCAGACCTACTAATAGGAGAAGAAACAGTGGAAGGGGCTACCTTACCACTTCTTCTCTGCTGAACAAATGCCTGATCAACTGCACGCTGCCTAGCCCTGTTTTGCCTAGACTGCGCTTCTTGCAAGAGCTTGTTGACTAAAGTATCATACTTGACAACATCAGGTCCGTCCTCAGTGACAAGTCTCCACGTGGAAGCAAAAGTCTGATATGACTTAGGTAAAGCATCAAGAACAGTCTACACAAGAGAATGATCAGGAATAATCTCACTTGCAAAAATCAATTGTTCCTTGAGATCTTTAATCTCAGCAAGAAAAACATTCATGTCATCATCTTCCTGCATAATCTTTGATTCTAGCTCTTTACGCAGGTAAGGGCCACCAATTATTTTGGAGAGGATTAAGTAAAAAAACAATTGAACTATCAAGAAAATTCAATGTAACTGGCTCTGGGTAGGAATAGAGTAACAGTGCATAAACACTACTAACCTTTTACAAAGGGGAAGGCTTCTATTTATAGGAAAAAGTGAGTCTCTAACCAAGCAAACTGATTCTAGAATTTTCGAGATCAGTTTGGTCAAATTTTTACCATTTTTAGGTCAGTTTAGCTTACTTTTTGGATCTAGTTGAGACAGGAGAGAGGAGAGATAAAAATATCTCATTATTTTTTAGTTTTAAACTCCTCTACACATGTGAAATAGGCACCTCCTTCATGAGGGGAGATCCCCACGTTGAGATGTCAAAAATGCATCATTTCTTCTAAATATCTCTTCTTTTTTAACTAATAAACCTTGTCCTTAGTCAATTCTTCATCTTATGTGAGCATTTACTCATTTTTGAAAGATTTTATTTTTTTCTTCAATTTGTCTCCTCCCTACATTTGGATTAATCTTATTGGTCCATAAGAACCTTAATTGGAGCATAATTCAAAAATTTCTGAAAATCTGGACCCTTAGGCTAAGGTCCTTTATACCTATTTTTAATTAATTCCAATTGCACATTGGAAAGTTCTTTTTGAATTTTTGTTTCAAGGAAAATCATTTTAGACACTAGGAGGATTTTTATATCCAAAAATATCTCAATTTTGAATTACCTCTCTCTAGACATTTTCTCTCTCCAGGCCAAAACAGGATCTTTCTTTTATTTCAGAGAGGGAAATAATTATAAGATCAGAAGGGGAGGTTCTTACACCTGCACACCTCAAAAGATGGAGGGAGGAATCTTACAGCATATGTCATGAAAGATTGTATGATGGATAAATGATTATTGTAATCTATTACTGGATCTCATTGGCTGACCAGCTGGTCTTAAGGGAGAGTCCAGAGTGATACTGTTTTTTTAAAGAAACAAGGGAGTGGATGAAAATTTTGAGTTATGACATCTGTAACCAATAACTCTTTGTCAATGGATTGTTTTATAAGTTAATGTTTTAAAGAGGAGTGTGTGCATATCTGTATTCGAAAGCAAAAGTTAAGAAAGGCATTCAATTATGGGTGGGTGAGTAATTGTTTGTTCTACCAATTCCAGTGGTTGGGTGGTGGCTAACCCATGGGCCGGATGGGGTTAGGCTGGAATCAATGGAGTTTTAATAATGAATTTGAATAATAGGAATACGTTTAGAACTCGAGTAGTTAAATAAAAACCTGTAGACTTTCTCAAATAAATAGATCAATGACTGTGCCTGATTTCAGTTAGGAAAAAAGCTTTGATTTCTTCAAGTTAAGTCTGTAATAGTTTTCCTTCTATATCTGGTTTAATTAGGTGAAGGATGGTGTAGTCTCTTGACCCCGTTAGAAAATTTGTTAAGAAAATCAAAAAGGTGGAATCGTCCCCGTTTTTCGAGCAAGCGAAATTTTACCAGTTTCGGTTTTCGGAATGACCACCAGATTAGTCTCGTGCCCGGACATTCGAGGGCGAGGCCTCGAGTGGGAAACCCTACCCCGCATAAGAGGAAGCTACTTTCGCTACTACCAAACTGGGAATCTGGTGGTCGGAGGGGGCAAAGGGGTCCCACAGCAGCAGGCTGGTATCAGAGCGCTATTGTAAACTTATGAAACAGCAAAAATTACCTAAAATTTTAAAGTAAATTTAGGAAATAATGTTTTCATTTGCTAAGATTATGTTTGAAATGAATTCATAAATTGAAAACTCATAAATTGAACTAGATTTTTAGATAGATACCCCAAATCTGTCTAGCATTCTTGGACTTTCCTAGAGTCAGGATATGATCGCCTTTGCCTTCGAGAATCTCATCAACTCCGCTACAACCCGAGAAAGCAGAGTGAGGCTCGCTCGTCACTTTGAGGATCTATACTTTCCTGATCCAATTGAGCAATGTCAGGACATGTGGTTCTTTGGAGGGTGATGTATTAACGTCAATACCAATCAGCATTAGAGACTCAGACAGAATACCTTGCTAGCCATGGTCTTGATAAGGCTAGGAGTTATTCATTATGTCCAACTCTATAATCATTCACCCCAAAATTTTAGAATATCTTGTCAAATTTTTAGACTTCTGAGTCACTTTATTCCTAGGAGCAGAATTATAGCACCATTATCAATGATGAATCGTGTATATCATAGCATGTCTCCATTGCAGTATCGCCTTTTTATGCATACGTGACTGAGGCAGTGACTTTTGGAGCCGAGACGCTCTATGTATATATCAAAAACTTTTGATAATAAATGATGTTTTGCTGCAAAAGATTCCAAATTGATTTTGTGGTTGTGAATATTGGTTAACAAAATTATCAGAGTGAATCTTATTTTTAAAAATTATGATGGAATATTTATTGTTTAAGAAATAAATCTCAAAAATTAAATAGTCATAAATCTAATGACAAAGTTAAGTTGACAAAAACCTCGTTTTGTCAGAATCATGAGGCGTGCGGCCCGTGCTAGGCAACCGGATCCTCTTACCGAGATGATGAAGAGTTAGATCCGGATGTTTGTAAAGCTCTGCACCGATCGCAACCTGGTCCATTCAAGGGTAAAGGGGAATAGTTAGGAGAAATAGTGGAAAAATGGATCGAGGCAATAGAAGAGTACTTTGATGTAACCGGTTATAATGAGAGGAGCAAGATGACTCTCGCCAGATTAAAAATTGTGGAAACGGCCAGGGTCACATGGAGGAACCATTGCGAGACAAACCGTCTCGATCGAAATATCCAGACCTGGTCAGATCTTAAGGCTTACCTCAGGAAGAGGTTCTATCCTCCGGGCTTCCTGGAAACCAAAATGAATGAGTTCTTGGAATTGAAGCAGGATAGCCGGACAATTGAAGCATACAATCAGGCATTTGCCCTTCTCCTCAAATATTCTCCACTTTTGGATGAAGAGCAGCTCTGCTGATGGCCAGATTCATTCGAGGGATGAACGAGCCATTAGACACTTTAGTGAAAAATGCCAAACCAGTCTCAATGGGGCAGAAGCTGTCAGAATGGCAAAGGACTTTGCTAAAGCATTTGTTGTTAAGGTCCCGCCAAAGCCTGCACCCGCAAACTTTAAAAGGTTCCAAACCCCGGGAAGTGCATTTTGTACGTGCATTGGGCTATTGGCTAAGCTCTGGGGGTCAATTCTATCACATGATCTACTTCCCGAATCGGAGGCATCTCTGTTAGCTCTGCTGGGAATAAATCATCATACTCACTTAACCATTCTGGTTCTTTAGCGTTTAACTTTGTGTCTACCGAATTTATTTTGACAACATAAATAAGCTGCTTCTTTCTCAGTCCTTTCAATAATTTAGAAGCTTTTACTAATTGCAGATCTGGGGATCCAAAAATTCCAGTTCCTTGAACTTGGTTCCCATGAAGGTTACGGAAGGAAATGGTTCCATTGTGACAGTGAATGTCAGCTTGATTTGAGTGGAGCCAATCCATTCCAAGGATCCCATCAAAAACTCCCAAAGGTGAAACTGACAGTCAGTTACATTCCCATCTAGATTAAACTGAATATGATCTGTCTCATGGTGAGTGAAAAGAATCTTCCCATTGGCCAATTCAACTTGCATAGGTTTCCCTGATTTCTATTCTAAGACTAGCTTACGCAAGCATCCAACGGAAATAAATGGATGAGTACTGCCTGAATCAATCAAAAGCTTAAATGGCTTACCTTTATACTTAGCTGGAGTATGGATGACAGAGAATTGACGATTTGGCCCTTGGTTTTTAATTGCGACATAAATCTGACCTCTTTCCTCTTCCACTACTTCTGCTATCGTAACTGCTCTAGCTTCTACAGATTGGGGCGGAACTCTTTCTCTTTGGTTATATAGTTCTGGGAGGGAGTTCTAAGATTACTCTGAACAGAGGCACATGGTTGAGCTGGATTCTTCCTGGGTTTGCCTTGATTTTGATGAGACAGTTTGACTGATATGAAGGCGCTGGTCTCTGCACTCTGGGTCCTTGACTTCCCTATCCTCTTGACATGGCAAGAGTTGGCGGGCAGTCTTTAAGTTGGTGATCGAAACCCTGACACCCAAAACACCTGTTCTCACTTCTAAGCTCATCCCTCTAAGTCCTTGAAAAAGGTGGGGCTCCTGAGAGAGAAAGTGTTTTGAGGGAAGGGTCTTCCTTTTGAATCCCCCAGCATCTTGATTTTGATTTGGGCCTTGCTGCCTCTTTGGGGGTGGAAAGTTTGAAAATGCCAGTCCTTGAAGCCATTAAACTCAAGGAATAGCTTAGGTAGCTTAGGTAGCCGTTAGAACAAGGGTTTGTAAGACTGAGTGTTTCACCTTGGGGAGCGCCAGTTCTCTTTTAGAAAAAGAAGAATGGAATGCTAAGACTGTGTGTGGATTACAGAGGTCTCAATCAGCTGACAATTAAGAATAAGTATCCCATCCCCAGAATTGAAGAGCTTTTGGACAAGGTAAGTGGAGCCTAGGTCTTCATAAAGATAGATCTCAAATCAGGGTATTATCAGATCATGATTAATGAGCAAGATATCCCAAACACAGCCATCAATACTCGCTATGGGCACTAGGAATTTACAGTCATGCCATTTGGATTGACAAATGCCCCATCTACATTCAATCGCCTAATGCAAGACATTCTCAAAGAATACTTGGATGATTTTGTTCTTGTTTTCTTTGATGATATTCTGATTTACTCAAAGAATGCAGCTGACCATGAAGCTCATGTCCGTAAAGTTCTTGAGATTCTAAGGAAGCACCAACTCTTTGCAAAAAAGAGCAAACGCACTTTCTCTACCGAGACCATGTTGAATACTTGGGCTTTCTGGTATCCAAAGATGGAATTTCTCCAGATTTTGCCAGATTTTGCAGTCCAAGCAGTCATAGATTGGCCTGAACCAAAGACAGTGAAAGAAGTCAAAGGATTCTTGGGATTAACTGGCTGGTATAGAATTTTTATACCTAAGTATGCTCTCATAGTTTCCCCCCTGACTAATCTTCTCAAGAAGAATACCTCGTTTCATTGGTCTTCCAGGTTTTAGAGCGCTTTTGATAAGCTGAAGACCGCCTTGGTAACCAATCTCGTTCTTCTGAAGTTGCTAGATTTCTCTCTACCCTTTAAGGTAGAGAGAAATCTGATGCCAGTGGTTTTGCCCTAGGAGGTTACAACTCCATCTTCATGGTAGTTGATAGATTAACCAAAGTTGCCAGATTTCTCTCTACCCTTTAAGGTAGTAAAACTCATGCCAGTGGTGGTTTTGCCCTGGGAGGTTACAAATTCATCTTTATGGTACTTGATAGATTAACCAAAGTTGCCCATTTGATTCCAGTAAAAGAAACCTACACTACTGCAGTGGATGTGGCCAGAGTGTTCCTCAAGGAAATCTTCAGATTGCATGGCCTACTGAGGAGAATAGTAAGTGATCGAGATCCCAAATTCACGTCAAGATTCTAGATTACATTCTTCAAAGCAGTAGGAACTTTCTTAGATCTCAGTAGTAGTAGTACAGCTTACCACCCCGAGACCGATGGTCAAACAGAAAGGGTGAACCAAGTAATCGAAGATATACTTTGGTCATGCTGTAGTAGGGAACCCAAGAAGTGGCTAAGCTATCTGCACCTACTCAAGTTTGCCTACAATGCTTCTTATCACCGAAGTATCGGGATGAGCCCTTTCAAAGCTCTGTATGGACAAGACTGCCTAACACCATTAACTTGGTCCGAACCATTGATTAGGGTTGAGATATCCAGACAGATGCTTGATGACATGGAGTAGCAGATGCAGTCAATGCGCAAAGATATAAAAGCTGCCCAGGATAGACAGAAGCAGTATGCAGATAAGAAGAGATCAAACAGAAAATTCAAAGAAGCAGATATGGTCTTCATTTGAGTACGCCCTAAAAGAAGTTCTCTATCTCTTGGGAAGTACAAGAAGTTATTCCCCAGATACTGTGGGCCATATCTGAATACAAAGAAAGTAGGTGACTTAGCCTATGAACTTCTTCTGTCTCCTCATCTCAAAGTACATAATGTCAGCCTACTTAAGAAGTATGTACCAAGCTCGAATCATGTGCTTAATGTGATGCACTCTTAACTTCTTCAACCCAAGGGCTGATGGAACTCCAACATGAAGAAATCCTTGACGTTCAAAAAAAGGTTCTCAGGAACAAAATTCTAAGAGAATTATTAGTCAAATGGAAGTTCTATCCTTTTGAAGACGCCACCTTGGAGAAAGAAGTCAAACTATTGCGGGATTACGCCACTTTGTGAGATGAGGACATCTCGCGTTTTTCAAGTGGGAGAGGATGTAAGATTCCTCCCTAGCCCCTCAAGATGTCTAGTTTCTTCCCCTATAATCAATCCCCTTTTCAGAATAATAAAAAGATCTTGTTTCTACCTGTTTTGGCCTAGAGAGAGAAAAAATATTCTAGAGAGAGATAATTCAATTTTTAGATATCTTTGGATGGAAAAATATGCTTTCTTATTAAAATAAATTACCCTGAATAAGAAGTTTAAAAAGAAATTTCTAAGGTGCATTAGAAATAAATTATAATCTGCTTAAAAGACCTTAGCCTAATGGTCCAGATTTTTTGAAAATTTTGGATTAAGGTTTTGAGGGACCAATAAGATTAATCCAAATGTAGGGAGGAGATAAATTGAAGAAATAAAGAAAAACCCACCAAAAATGAGTAAATGCTCACATAAGATGAAGAGTGGACTAAGGACCAAAGAAAATAGTTAAAACACTGATTTTTGACACCTCAGAGTGGGGATTCCCCCTCATGAAGGAGATGCCTTTTCCTCATCATTACTCCCCAATTTTAAATTAATAAAATGAGATATTTCATCTCTCCTCTCTCCTATTTCAAGTCTAGTTCCAAAAGGTAAGCTGAACTGACCCAAAAATAGTCAAAAATTGACCAAACTTATCTGGAAAATTCTAGAATCAATTTGCTTGGTTTGAGGCTCACTTTTTTCTATAATTAGAAGCCTCCCCCTTTGTAAAAGCTTAATAGTGTTTATGCACTATTACTCTACTCATACCTAGAGCCAATTACATTGAATTTTCTTGATAATTCAATTATTTTTTTGACTTAATCCTCTCCAAAGTGGCCACTCTTGACCCAAACAAGAGTAGAACCCTCAATCCCTCAAGCGAGAGGAAAGCTTACAAACTCCATGTAAGCTAAATTCTTCTTACTTTTTAATTTTTAATTTATGGTTTTCTTGATTTTCTTATTTTGTATAGTTGATGAAAGTAAATTTTGATGCTATGCCTTGATGAAAAGGCCATCCCCTTCTCTTATTTACAATTAAGCCTTTCTTTATCCTAGAATGTTTAACAAAAAGATTATTTAAACTTTTCTTATTGTTTACTCTCTTCGAAATTAAAAATTGTGTAGATTAGAGTCCTTTACATCTAATTGGGGTTAATTTAAATTGAAAATAGAATGTTAAAAATGAGAAATGGTCAGCCATACAAAGGAGGTTATGGCAAACGTTTCTAGACTTTTGTGGAAACGAAAGTTTATTTTTATGTTATTCCAAAAGAGTAATTCCCACCATTTGTGCATTCTAAAAGAAATATTTTAAAATACTCCATGTACGTATTCACCTATGAATATGCATGGATATCACTCATATTAATTTATTAAAATTAATTTCTATGCATATAAATATACATAATAAAAATTTTTATTATAAAAGTGTTGTTTTCATTGAATTTAATTTCTATGCATAGAAAGATGCATAATGGAATTTTTTATTATAAAAGTGTTATTTTCATTGAATTTAATTTCTATGATAGAAAGATGCATAATGGAATTTATTTTATTATAAAAGTGTTATTTTCATTGAATTTAATTTCTATGCATAGAAAGATGCATAATGGAAATTGTTTTTATTATAAAAGTGTTATTTTCATTGAATTGAATTTCTTTGCATAGAAAGATGCATAATGGAAAAAAAATTGTTATAAAAGTGTTATTTTCATTGACTTTAATTTCTATGCATAGAAAGATGCATAATGGAAAAAAAATTGTTATAAAAGTGTTATTTTCATTGACTTTAATTTCTATGCATAGAAAGATGCATAATGGAAATTTTTATTATAAAAGTGTTGTTTTCATTGAATTTGATTTCTATGCATATTTTTTTAATTATAAAAGTGTTATTTTCATTGAATTTAATTTCTATGCATAGAAAGATGCATAATGGAAACTTTTATTATAAAAGTGTTGTTTTCATTGAATTTAATTTCTATGCATAGAAAGATGCATAATGGAATTTTTTTTAACTATAAAAGTGTTATTTTCATTGAATTTAATTTTTAAGCATAGAAAGATGCATAAAGGAAATTTTATTATAAAAGCGTTATTCTTGTAAAAATTGATTTTTATGCATAAATAGATGTATAAAGAAATTCTTTTTATTTAAAAAGTGTTATTCTTATTAAAATATATTTTATGCATAAATAGATGCATAAAAGGATTTTCTTTTATATAAAAGTGTTATTCCCATTAACGTTAACTCGAACCCTGAATCAAACTATGACCAAGACCAAACTCTTTCGTCACTTTTGAGGAAAGAAGATGTGACCAGTTCAGGAAAATACTCTCAAATCTCCCTCCAAATCTAAAACTCAAAGAAGATGTAACCAGTTCAGGAAAATACTCCAAATCTAAAACTAAGTTTGATCTGTGGATCAAGGTTACAGAATTCGAGGAATTCAGTTATGAAATTCAAAAATTTGATCAAGAAGTTTTGGGATACTGATTTAAGATATACTCATTGTATTCAAAAGAAAATCAAACTGAAAACTTGCATAGAAACCCTGTTTTCTTAAAGGAATGTCTTACGCGAGAATGCTGGAGGGAGCATTTAGTTTGTGTTTTTCTAAGGAAAGTTTGGTAGCAACAGTTGGCGGGGAGTGTTCAAAGGACAGCTCATGCGGCAAAGCCTACAGGTCTTAACCAGCCTCAGTACAGTTAAAATGGTGGGCTTCCGGTACGATGGACGAGGGCCGACGAAGCGGTCCCTGAGTGAAGTGCTAGGACACCTAAGGAGGATCCTGGAGGGTTCTGACCAGGTGATGCACGGGCTCGCAGTTCTTAGGACACCCATGCATATGTCGTGGAAGATTGTATGATGGACAAATGATTATTGTAATCTGTTATTGGATCTCGTTGACCAGCTGGTCTCAAAACGGAGAGTCCAGAATGATACTGTTTTTTTTTTAGAAACAAGGGACTAGATGGAAATTTTGAGTTATGACATCTGTAACCAATAACTGTTTGTCAATAGATTGTTTTATAAGTTAAAGTTTTAAAGAGGAGTGTGTGCGTATCTATATTCAAAAGCAAAAGTTAAGAAAGGCATTCAATTATGGGTGGGTGAGTAATTGTCTGGCTCTACCGATTCTAGTGGTTGGGTGGTGGTTAACCCATGGGCCATATGGGGTTAGGCTGGAATCAGTGGAGTTTTAATAATGAAATTGAAATAATAGGAATACGTATAGAATTCGAGTAGTTAAATAAAAACCTGAAGACTTTCTCAAATGATTAGATCAACGGCTGTGGTGCCTGATTTCAGTTAGAGACTAAACTAACCTTCACGTGGACATCCCATACTCCTTAACACCCTTGTTGCCGTCAATTGCACCACTTTTCATTCGCCCAATAGTATAGGTTTTGAAGTGGTCGAGTACTGAGAGAAAGTCTCGTTTGTCCTCATTTTCACTTTTGGTTTTAGCCATGATCTTTCTAGCCTCACGTTCTGCTTCTGCCAAGGCTTTATTGCGTTTTTGGCACCCAACTTTTGTAAGCTTGGGTGTTTCTAGCTCTTGAAGGGTGACTTTCTCCTTGTGTCTTCCCTCCAGTGATATCTTACTCAACTCCTCACCCCAATTCTTGGAGAACTCGTGTACCTTAGTGGCCTCAAGGTATCTCCACCACTAGGGATTCGTGGGTTTTCTTCATAATAGGGCATTTCGTCGGGCTATATATCATTTCTGTTTTCACCACCGTCTGAGGCATGGAGTATCGGTATGGCCGATTCCATGGTTCCTTCTGTACTCAATTTCTCCTCTTCTGATGCTTCATCAATGGTTTGCCAATCAACCATACAGATAGAGGTCGTGTGTAAGATTCCTCCTTAACCTGAATAATGAATAAGCTTTTACCTCAATCCCCTGTAATCATTTCCTATTTTTGAATATAAGAATATATTATTTTTCCTTGTTTTTGTCTAGAGAAGAGAAAAATTCTAGAGAGAGGTAATTCAATATTGATATTTTTTAGATATAAAAATTCTCCTAATATAAAAAATATATTTTTCTAAAACAAAAGTTCAAAATAAATTCTCCAAGGTGCATTAGGAATCAATTAAAAATAATATAAGTGACCTTAGCCTAAGGGTCAAGATTTTCTAAAAAAATTTAGATTATGGTTCAATTAAAGTTCCTATGGGCCAATAGGATTAATCCAAGTGTTGGGATGAGATAAATCCAATGAATAAAAGAAAATACCCAAAAATGAGTAAATGCTCACATAAGATGAAGAGTTGACTAAGTACAAGGTTTATTAGTTAAAAATTAAGAGATATTACTAAAAAAATGAGATATTTTGGAGGAATGATGAATTTGTGACACCTTGGTAAGGAGAGGGCAACCTTTGAGATAGGCGCCTCCTTCACATGTGTGGGAGGGTTTTTAATGTTGAAATGTAGAGAGAAAGAGACGAGACAAGAGATACATCATGTATGCTCCCAAAGACTGATTCATATTGAGGACAAGATACATATATATAGGTGAGACCAAGTTAGGTAGAGTGAGCTATATATAGAGCTCCAACACCCCCACTCAAACAAAGGTCTCTAGCTATGGATGAAAAAACCCTTGGGGAGTACAAGGGAAAAACCCAAGCCCCTATACAAATGTGAAAATATGAACTAGAAGTAATGATGTGAAAGTGCATTGTGCATCTATGTACAAATATACAAAAGGACCAAGAGATCATAGTGTGCAATTGTGAAATCTGCAAAGTGCATGGTGTCTAGAAGATTACAACGATATATGTACAAAGCTACCATAAGAGTAAAGAGCCTAATCTAGAAAGAGTGAGCCCAAGGCAAGAGGCCGAGGCAACTCCAAGCTCTGAGCGCAAGAGAATGAAGCGTGACTCATTGAGACCTTTGGTAAGAATATCTGCAATCATCTGGTCACTTGGATAATGTTCAATCATGATAGTGCCTTTGCATACTTCGTATCGAACATAATGGTAATGCACAGCAATAAGTTTTGACTTGTTATGTTGGACATAGTCTTTTGCAAGACTAATAGCACTCTGATTATCACACCGCAAGGGTGTACTAGAAAGAGGAGAATGGCCAATATCTGTCAACACTTGTCGAAGCCAAATGAGTTCACGAGCTGCAAGTGCCGCAACATATTCAGATTCAATTGTAGAAACTACAACACAACATTGTTTCTTGCTGGTCCAAGAAATAAGACAACCTTTAATGAAGAATCAATTGCCACTAAGAGATCGCATAGATAAATGTGAGCTGGCCCAATCTGCATCTGTGTAACCCAAAAGAGAAAGAGATGGAATGGAGTCGGATGTGAATTGTCGTTGATAAACCAAACCATAATCTACAGTGTCTTTCAAGTATTTCAGCACGCGCTTTGCTGAAGACCAATGCTTAAGAGAAGGACATGCAAGATGTTGCCCGAGATAGTTAGCAATAAACAAAATATCAGGATGAGTGTTCAAACCGACAACTTGAAGACATCCAACCAAATTAGCATATGGTTGATTTGTAACAAGCTGGCCACCACCATCAGAAGTGTTTTTCATGGAACTCGCAAGACAAGGAGTAGTTGTGCTGAATGTGGAGATTCCAAACCAAACTTCTTAATAGTATCTTCAATAAACTTTGGTTGTCGAAGAAATAAAATACCTTTGCTGCGATCCCTTTGAATCTGAATGCCAAGACACGAGTGAAGCTCTCCAAGATCCACCATATCAAATGCCGAAGATAACAACTGCAATAACAAATCCTTCTGGCTGCTTCATGTAAATTTCTTCATTCAAATCTCCATTCAAGAAAGCTGTGCGCACGTCCATCTTTGACATCCGCAGGCATCATGTAGCCAGGATGACATGATGTGAACATAAACCTCATAAGCTGATAGGACGAGAAATCAAACCTCTGACGGGAAGAGAAATCAAACCTCTGACATGTAGTCAGGATGACATGACGTGAACGTAAACCAACCTCGTAAGATGATGGGACAAGAAATCAAACCTCTGACATGTAGCCAGGATGATATGACATGAACATAAACCTCATAAGCTGACAGGAAGAGAAATCAAACCTCTCGGGAAATATGCTCGACGGAATTTCTTGTTAGTTGCCATAGATTGAATTCAAGACTTGACCACCATTGATTAGTCACATAAGGATATAGACCATCATTCTCATCATGAAAAGAGCTGCTACTGACCCTGTCCTCCCTCATGGCAAGACAAGATCACCCATATAGCCATTTAGACCTGCATGATTGCATTGTCGACCACAAAAGACATTGAAAGACTTAAATGAACCCAGCCAATCTGATGAGCCAAAGCCAAGGCACGGTGCATCCAATGACCATGGCATCATGGTAACAATCAATGGAAATGTAGTCAACCATCATTCACGAAATATGTAACCATCATCATGGAACAACACCATGGCATCATGGATAAAATCCATGGAAACACAATCAACCAATATAGATTAGCCAAGTGAACCAACATCAACGAAACATGTAGCTTGGAATGACCAACATCAACAAAACATATAGCTTGGAATGACCAACATCAACGAAACATATAAACATCACCATGGAACAACGATCCATGGAAACATAGTCAACCATCATCGATGAAACATGTAGCCATCATCATGGAACAACACCATGGCATCATGGATACAATCCATGGAAACATAGTCAACCATCATCGACGAAACATGTAACCATCATCACGGAACAACACCATGGCATAGTCAACCATCATCGACAAAACATGTAACCATCATCACAGAACAACACCATGGCATCATCGACGAAACATGTAACCATCATCACAGAACAACACCATGGCATCATCGACGAAACATGTAACCATCATCACAGAACAACACCATGGATACAATCCATGAAAACATAGTCAACCATCATTCACGAAACATGTAACCAAGCAATGGATGCACATTCCATCAATATGAAAGAAACAAGATGCATTTAAAAGCATCACAATCAATATTGGAGAAACAATTGACATACCTTCTCTTGAGGATTTAATATGAGAATCATACCTATCAGCTCCTCATCTGAAAAGTGAGATTTGAGTATCCTCCACGCACTTGTTGATGGATACCTACCTATATAGCAGTTTTCGTGATGGAGAACCAATGTTACCATTGTATGATGGAGATAAGGATTATGTCTCCACAAGATCTTCCTTAGGGTCACAAACTACTCCTGAATAGCTTCCATTAAAAGATGTCAAAATTAGTAGGTTACGATAGCCATATCAAACTTGACACCAAATGCAGGGTGAGAAAGGTAAAATTAGCATGAACTTGTGTAAAATAGTAGTTATGCTCTGTCTAAGAGACGCTTGATAGTGGATTCATGTATGAATTTCAATACAATTTCTCATAGTTAATGCAAAACAAACTATAAAATAGAGAACTTATCTCGCCATAATCCAAACTCTCCTGCTCTTGTTGGCACCTACTGCCTTCGAAAAATATCAAGGCCATGGTTAGCATAGTCATTCCTTGATCCGCATGAGGGATCTACATGAGGGAGCCATCAAACATGCAACAAGCTCGAGAGCTAGTAGCATAGTCATTCCACATGAGGGATCCGCATGAGGGAGCCATCAAACATGAGCCAATAGTATAGTCATTCCTTGATCCACAGGAGGGATCCGCATGAGGGAGCCATCAAACATGCAACAAGCTCGAGAGCCATCAAACGTACAGCAGGCTTGACAGGGAGGGGCGAATCCATGAAATCATAGATTTTCAGATAGTACTGGGTACCCAAACATCATCCGTAGTCTTGCAATAGCTTTCTATCTGAAGATTTTCACAAGTTGGCTGCTATACAACAACTGTCTTGGACAACAGAATCTGGTCCATATATATAAGCTCAGAATACTCCAATCAATGTAGCCTTGCAAGATTTTGATACTCCAATCCGATATCATCATCATCGCAATTAATCTTTGATCAAAACACCGCTTGTGTTATAAGACGATTAAGGTAACTGTTGGAATCTGATGAAAGACTCTTGAAGCGTCTGCCGATTTGGAGAGGATTAAGGTAACTACGGGAAAGATTTATATCTGACGAGCATACTAACACAACCTCCTCTTTCATAGAGTACAGAAATCTTTTCTTTGACTCAACAAAAATCGATTCCTAAATAAGAGGCTTCAACCAAATTGATTTATATCTGACGAGAGTCACACAAACCTCTCCGATTACGTGTTTGCTTTTTCTTTCCTTACGTGTTTGCTTTTACGTGTTTGCTTTTTCTTTCCTCAAACAGAAGCCCAAAGTGCTTCGACTGAAGGAGAACCATTGACGATGACATAATTAGCCATGTTGCAAACAATATTGCAGAATAAGAAGACGTTGAATATGATACCGCAGTTGAATATGAGACCGCAGGATTGTCAGACGAGCACAACGATGAAATATGAAGACGTTGAATATGATACCGCGGTTGAATATGAGACTGCAGGATTGTCAGACGAGCACAATGATAAATATGAAACCGCAGTTGAATATGAGATCCTGCAGTTGAATATGAGAGCCCAGAACAGACGAGTAGAACGATGAAGTAGACGGAACGTGACGAGAGGGAAGGCGACCACGATTGGAAGGCCCAAAATAGAAAAAGCAAATTTGCTAAAAATAACAAAGACGTAATGAAAACCGAACCAAAACAGGCGATGAAGCTACTGTCCTGTGTGAAGAAGCTGCTGTGCAAGGATTAATAGAGTACTGTTTACCTGAACGGGCATAACTTTTGACAGAGAACTCGGATTAACAAACCGTTTGAACAGGATGAAAGTACACAACATGCTCTACACGATGAAAACTGTTTTTTTAGCTATACCCTGCGCAAAAAAAAAATGTGAAAATAGAAAAGGTTTAGCTATCAAGATACATAACAAGCTTGCTAATTATAATAGAGTACTCCCTGTTATCACCATGCTCTGATACCATGTTGAAATGTAGAGAGAAAGAGACGAGACAAGAGATACATCATGTATGCTCCCAAAGACTGATTCATATTGAGGACAAGATACATATATATAGGTGAGACCAAGTTAGGTAGAGTGAGCTATATATAGAGCTCCAACATTTAATTCAAAAAAATTGAGATATTTTTATCTCTCCTCTCCCATGGATCAAAATGGGAGCTAAACTGGTCCAAATCTTATCCAAATTTAGCCAAACTCAAGCTAGAAAATTATAGAACCTAGTTGGACTCAGTTAGTGGCCTCCCTCACCTATAAATAGACCCTCATTCTTTTGTATACTCATCTGTGAGCTATACCATGCCAATATTACATTAAAATAATCATATTTACTATTATCCCTTAAAAATCCTCTACTTTTGGAGAGATTGGAGCTTCTCTCTCTCTTCAACAACTCTTGGAGCTTTCTTCTCAACTCACTAAACCAATTGATTGATTGGGGGCTTCACTTCTAGATAAAGAAGCAAGCCAAACCTAGAGGTAAGAAGGAATTTCATGGTTTTTGTTAATATCCTCAAATAATTTCACTCTCAACCCCTCTCAAGCTTGAGAAGTTTCTAATTAGTTGTTTTTAATGTAAATCAAGATTTCTCTAAGAACTTTAATGATTAATCACAAAAAAGTTAATCTTTATGCTTATTTTGAATGCTTTTTATGTATATCTCTCTCTCCCAAAAGAATAGTCATTCCTATGGCTAATTCTTTAGAGCCACCAATTCTTTAGAAGAGGGAAAGGTCAAAAACTAATGAATTATTAAGAAATTCATAGTTTTTGGCTCTGGGGAGGAGTAGAGTAACAGTGCATAAAACACTATCAAGCTTCTATTTATAGGAAAAAGTGAGCTTCTAACCAAGCAAACTGATTCTAGAATTTTCTAGATCAGTTTGGTCAAATTTTGACCATTTTTGGGTCAGTTTAGCTTACTTTTTGGAACTAGACTTGAATTAGGAGAGAGGAGAGATGAAATATCTCAATTTTTGGAAATTTAAAACTCCATCACACATGTGAAATAGGCGCCTCCTTCATGAGGGGGAATCCCCACTCTGAGGTGTCAAAAATTTATTTTTTTAGTATTATCTTTGGTCCTTAGTCCACTCTTCATCTTATGTGAGTATTTTCTTTGGTCCTTAGTCCACTCTTCATCTTATGTGAGTATTTACTCATTTTTGGGGGAATTTTCTTTATTTCTTCTATATATCTCCTCCACACATTTGGATGAATCTGATTGGCACCTCAGAACCTTAATTTAAAAATTTTAAAAAATCTGGGCTCCTAGGATAAGGCCTTTTGAACAGATTATAATTGATTTCTAATGCACCTTTTAAAAATCTTTTTGAACTTCTTCTTCGGGGAAATTTTTTTTGATAAGAAGAGATATTTTTTCATCCAAAAATATCTAAAATATGAATAATCTCTCTCTAGAATATTTTATCTCTCTAGGCAAAAATAGGTAGAAACAAAATCTTTTATATTTCTGAAGAGGGATTTGATTACAGGGGAAGATACTGGACATCTTGAGGGGCTGGGGAGGAATCTTACAGAGAGGCTGAAAATCTTCTTCTTCTTCACACAACACTCAACACACCATATACAGAGAGGCTGAAAATCTTCTTCTTCTTCACACAACACTCAACACACCATATACAGAGATAAGAGTACACACAATATGAAAAGATACTCAACCGAATACATACTAGGGTTCTCTATAGTGTGAACCCAACTAAATGAGCTGGCACTATAACTATAAAAGTCTCTAGAATGGCTATCACACAGCCTGTCATCCCACTGGCCGCATATCACCCATGATCTCACCAACCATGCCAGTGGTGTAAGTGTGGGGCCTATCCCCCAGGCGGGTCATCAGTGTCCACCGCCTCACTAGATGAGCTTGATATCTCAACACTCCCCCTGGAGCTCAACTCCATCTCATGTACACCAAGTGAAGCCATGAATCTGCGGAGCTTCTCTGTACCCAATGCTTTCGTGAAGATGTCAGCGACCTGATGCTGTGTGCCGACATAAACAAGGTCAATGTCTCCTGCCAAATCTCTCTCTGACAAAATGGTAGTGGATCTCTATATGCTTTGTGCGAGCATGGAAAAATGGGTTCCTGGCCAATTGTATACTGCTAATGTTGTCATAAAAAATGACAACTTGTCTATCCACTGATAGACCCAAATCTATAAGTAGCTTTCTCAACGAAGCTACCTCACATGCTGCCATAGCAGCACCTCTATACTCGGCCTCTGTACTGGATAGAGAAATCATAGGCTGCTTCTTACTGCTCCAAGTCATAGCAGCACTCCCCAAAGAAAACATGAAGCCACTAGTAGATCTTCTATCTGAGATACTACCAGCCCAATCAGAGATATGTGTACCCATGTACACATATCTCTATCCCAGTTTCATAAAATAGTCCACAATGCAAAGTAGACCTCACATACCTCAGTATGCGTCTCAATGCATCTAAATGCAATTTTCAAGGAACCTGCATAAACTGACTCACCAACCCAACACCATAGCTCAAATCTGGCCTGGTGATCATCATGTAGATCAAGCTTCCTACTATGCGCCTATACATAGTAGGATCCTCTAAAATCTCTCCTGAATCTGTACTCAACTTGCCATTCTGATCGAATGGCATTGAGATAGGCTTACAGCCTGTCATACCATACTTGGACAACATGTCCAAGCCATACTGTCTTTGCATAATCCAATACCATGTGGTGACCTAATCACCTCAATGCTCAAGAAATATCTAAGCTCCCCCAAATCCATCTCGAACTTCTGTCTAAGCAGGTTCTTTACATCAAAAATCTGTGCATCATGGTCCCCCGTAATGATCAGCTCATCTACATAGATGACAACAAGCACAAACCCTATCACTGTGTCTCACATACACAACGAGAAATATGCATTGGCTACATGAAAGCCACTAGTGACAAGATATTCAGAAATCTTGTCAGACCATGATCTTGGTGCTTGTTTTAAGCCATACAGGGCTTTCTTGAACCTGCAAACATGCTTGGGGTGACTCAACCAAGTGAGATAAGATATCTGCTCATCTTATCACTCCAAGCACGAGGTGCTTGCTTCAGACCATACAATGCCTTTTTCAATCTGCATACGTGAGTGGGATATCTTGGGTGTACATACCCTTCTGGCTGTGCCATATACACTTCCTCTTGTAGATCTCCATTTAGAAATGCATTTTTGACATCCATCTAGTGCATTTCCCAGTCATTAGCTGTAGCCACAGCAATGACTGCTCTCACTGTGCCCATCTTAGCCACTGGACTAAAGGTCTCATCATAGTCCAAACCTTGGGTCTGTGCATAACCCTTTGCTACCAATCTTGCTTTATGTCTCTCAATAGAACCATCAGATTTGCACTTCACTTTGTAAACCCATTTACATCCAATAACATTCTTATCCTTTGGTAATGCAACCAAGTCCCATGTATCATTATGGACCAATGCGTCCATCTCAACATCCATTGCTTTCTCCCATACATGTTCTCCAATAGCCTCTGTATAGCATGTAAGTTCCACATGCTTCACCATAGATGTCATATATGCATAGTGCATAGCAAAATCTCGATATGTCAATCTGTCAACCGGATATCTGACTCTCTGGGATCTCCGCAATGCATGCGGGTCACTCTAAACACCTGTAACTCTAGCATGTGGTGGCACATATCTATCCTGCCTAGCACCCATGTGTGCGTAAAACAAGTATGCCAAGCTCCTCATCCAAACTCTCCGAACTAGATGACTCATAACCTTTGATTCCAATTCCTTCGACCTTCTTCTTCTTTCCTTTATCCACAGCACTACTCCCAGTGCTCACACTCTCATGCCTCAAACGTCTTGACCATGGACGTATAGTACTACTCTCAGCTTCTGCTGCTGCTGGCCTAGACATAGTAGTAGAACTAGAACTTGCTTGTGGTGGCAAGTTCACATGCACATCAGCCTCAAGTGACTCAATGACACCCTCATCGTTTGCTTTGTACCAACTAGCAAGCTCATCAAACACCACATCGCGTGAGATGACCACTTGTCTAGTTTGTGGATTATAACATTTGTATGCCTTTCGATCCTGTGCATATCCAACAAATACACATTTCTCTGCCTTAGGATCCAACTTCCTTCTTCTTTCATCAGGCACATGTACATAAGCTATGCATCCAAAAACTTTGAGGTGTCCAATGTCTGGCCTATAACCTGTAAGCCGCATCTTTGGCGTGCTTCCATGAATGGCTGTTGTAGGTGTTTTGTTCAGTATATACACTACAGTAGCACATGCTTCTGCCCAATAATAATCTGGCATGCTCTTTTCATTGAGCATCGCCCTAGCCACTTCACATATGACTCTATTCTTTCTCTCAGCCACACCATTCTGCTGAGGTGTATACCTGCAAGTCAATTGTCTTCTTATTCCATGCTTCCTCAAGAAATGCTCAAAAGCTTTTGAGGTGTATTCACCACCTCCATCTGTCCTCAAACATTTAATCCAACAGCCATATTGCTTTTCTGCAAAAGCTTTGAAATCCATAAATTTTTCCAAGACTTCACTCTTCTCTCTGAGAAAGTATATCCATGTCATCCTGCTAAAATCATCAATGAATGTAACATAGTATAAACTGCCTTTGATAGATGGGTTTTGTGCAGGACCCCATACATCACTATGTACGATCTCAAGTGGCCTGCTACTCATATTTCCTTCTCTAGGAAACCTCAACCTTGCCTGCTTTCCAAACTGACAGGCTTCACAAACATGCATATTTCCATCATATTTGAATCTAGGCAATCCACTGATAATGCCTCTTGTTTGCATGTTCTTTAATCTCTGTATATTGACATGTCCAATCCTCTTATGCCACATATCAATGTCCTGTACCACATTCCTGCTTTTGGAGAACATGGCTGATTTTAGCTCAGGAATCCCAGCATCCAGCTTAAACAATCTGCCTTCTTTCTTGCCTTTAGCAATGACTCTACATCCATGTTTGAAGTCTTCAACGAAGCAGCCATGCTCGTTGAAACGAACCTATAATCCCTGTTCCACCATTTGACCAACTGGGGCCAAGCTCTTTGTGATAGAAGGCACGTACAATACATCTGACATAGACTTTGTCTGACCATTGTGCATAACCAATGGTACACTTCCAACATGTGTAATGACATGCTGGGTATCATCACCTGTTTCCACATAGCCTTTCACATCCATAGGCTTCATATGCTCAAACCATTCACCATGACATGTCATATGGTTTGATGCTCTTGAGTCCATATACCATGTGTCATCATTCTCAGCATTTATCATCATAGATCCCACAACATGCTTCATGGCAAACAAATGATTTGCAGTGCCATCATTACTGCTTGATGCATAGTTTCCACCATGTTGTGCATAATTTCCACCATAATGACCACCACGTTGTGCTCTACCCCCTCTCAAATCATTCTGTTTGTGGAAACAATCTCTCGCCATATGACCATATTTGCCACAATAATGGCATTCCACATCTTGCATAGAATTTGGTTGGCCTTGCCAACGTCCTCTACCACGGGGGTTACCACTACCTCTCTGAGGTGTATATCCACGACCACCTCGAGAACCATATGAAGGCTAAAAATTCTGCTGTGATGACTTGTCCTGCCATCCACGACCATTACCACCACATCCACGTGATGCAAATCTCCCCCTGCCTCTAAAACCTCTCTGAGAATAAAAGGCCTGATTTCTACCATTATCATCATGGCTAGTACATGTATCCAGAAATGAATCACTGAGTTTGATTTCCTCAACCAGTAAGAGTGAAACCAACTCATCAAAGTCTGGTAAACCTGTACTCCTCACTGAGATAGATGTATCAAAAGATTTGTATTCCTTGCCAAGACCACGCAAGGTAATATCCACCAAATCATCATCAGGCATGGGGGCATTTATTGTGGCCAATGCATCTGCAAACTTCTTGATTTCTTGCACATAATCATGTATGCTCCTTTTATTCCTTTTCACATTATGTATCTGCTGTCGCAACTGAGACTTGCGAGCACTTGTATCTGTATCCAACATCTTGACCAAAGTATCCCATGCATCTTTGGGATTCTCAGCATCCTGTATGTGTATGAGCATAGCATCAGAAATACATATAGACAAATAATGCAGCACTTTGAATGCTCTCTCTGACCATTGCTTTATGAGCAATAACCTGCTGCTGTTGTGTAGGTTGTCGGGGTAGCTCAGGCTTTGGCTCAGCACTTGTAATGAGATTCCAAAATCCTTTTTCTTTCAAGAAACTCTTTATCCTGTACTTCCATGCCTCTATTTATCTCCTCCACACATTTGGATGAATCTGATTGGCCCCTCAAAACTTTAATTTAAAATTTTTAAAAAATCTGGATCCCTAGAGGATAAGGCCTCTTGAACAGATTATACTTGATTTCTAATGCACCTTCTAAAAATCTCTTTGAACTTTTGTTTCAGGGGGAACTTATTTTAATAAGAAGAGATATTTTTCCATCCAAAAATATTCAAAATTTGAATAACCTCTCTCTAAAATATTTTCTCTCTCTAGTGCAAAACAGGTAGAAACAAGATCTTTTATATTTCTGAAGAGGGATTTGATTACAGGGGAAGATGATGGACATCTTGAGAGGCTGGGGAGGAATCTTACACTTCTTGTACTTCCCAAGAGATAGAGAACTTCTTTTGGGGCGTACTCGAATGGAATTTTCTGTTTGACCTCTTCTTATCAACATACTGCTTCTGTCTATCCTGGGCAGTTTTTATATCTTTGCAGATTGACTGCATCTGCTGCTCCATGTCATCAAGCATCTGTCTGGACATCTCGACCCTAATCAATGGGTCAGACCAAGTTAATGGTGTGTTAGGCAGTCTTGTCGTCCATACAGAGCTTTGTCATCCCGATACTTTGGTGATAAGAGGCATTATAGGCGAATTTAACTAGGTACAGACAACTTAGCCACTTCTTGGATTCCCTGCCATAGCATGACCGAAGTATATCTTCGATTACTTGGTTCACCCTTTTTGTCTGACCATCGGTCTCAAGGTGGTAAGCTGTGTTGAGATCCAAGAAAGCTCCTACTTCTTCGAAAAATGCAATCCAGAATCTTGACATGAGCTTGGGATCTCGATCACTTACTATTCTCCTGGGTAGGCCATGCAATCTGAAGATTTCCTTGAGGAACACTCTGGCCACATCCAAGTGTAGGTTTCTTTTACTAGAATCAGATGGGCAACTTTGGTTAGTCTATCAACTAACACGAAAATGGAGTTATAACCTGATTGCACTGAAGGTATTCCAGTAATAAAATCCATATTGATACATTCCCACTTCATCTGGAGGATGTCTAATGGATGTAACTTCCCAAGCATTTTTACTCTCTTGGCTTTGATTTTTTGACATATCAGGCATTGACGTACATGATTAAGTACATTCTTTTTTAGTCCACACCAAAAGAAACTTTTCTTTACAGACATGTAGGTCTTGATGAAACCTGGATGTCCTGCTATAAGGCTGTCATGGGCTTCATTCAGAATTTGACTCTTAGTTCCCTCATCATTGGAAATGCATAGCCTGCTATTATAATACATAATTCCTTCATCCACTATGTTGAAAAGGTAATTCCCAAAGTATGAGATTTTTCCCAAATTATCTAATATTGTCTTATGGGCAAAAGATGCATGGGATGAACTCAATAAATTATTTGGCACACAAGCTAAAAAGTCAAATATAAATCTATTAATGCAATTCTACAAATTGGATATGAAGGAAAGTGAACCTTTAATCACACACTTGAATAGATATAAAAGCATTAAGCAACAACTGGCAGCTATTGGCAAAAAGGTAGAAGATGATAAGGCACTAGCGGTGCTATAAAAGAGTGTGGACAAAGGTGAATATGATAACATTGTAGCAACACTAAAGAATGTACCTAAATTGAAGCTACACGAGATAGAAGGAGCTCTACTAGAGCAAGAGAGTAGAGGCAAAGAGAAGAAATGGCTCGACTCAACAATAGGAGAAGAAAAAGCATCCTTCACCCGAGGAGGATTCTCTCGAGGATGAGGACGAGGAAGAGGTAGAGTAGGTGGAAGGACCTTCACTTACCACAACTATGGAAAGCTAAGACACATGACAAGAGACTGCTACAGCAAACCCAGTGGAGAAGGAATGACATCGGCAAACTTCATGGAGGCTCCTAAGGAAGAGGAGTCGGATCATCTTTTCTGAGAGAGAGAGAGAGAGAGAGAGAGAGAGAGAGAGAGAGAGAGAGAGAGCGAGAAACCCCACAACCCAATGTAATCTGCCCCAACAGAGTAAAACCACCTCTGAGCCACCGATGATGTAGGCCATGTGGTAGATGTATGTGTGAGCACTTTAGTCAAGGTCACGGGCACTTGTAGTAGCCTTGGACACAGAGAGAGAGAGAGTGTGTCAAGGACTATGAGTTTAGGGACTTGAGGCACTGGTCGCGGACTATCAAGTAAGAGGGAAACTTGGTATAGGGTCCAGGTGTGCTAGAAGTATTCACTTGAGGGGAGGTGTTGAAATATACAAGTGAATAGGGTGTGTGCGGGAACAAGCCCTTAGCTAGAGGCTGTAAAAGAGAATCTGTTAAATGTGAGAGAACCTGTGAAAAGGTGAGAAGAATCTACTAGGAGAGAATAAAGGGTACCATGAGGAGATTTAGGAGGTGTAGAGATATTCTGGGAGAGGTGGAGAGAATCAAGCAAAAGAGGTGGAGTGAATCAAGGAGAAATCAGTGGGATTAGATGCTTGGATGTAAACTCTATAAATTGAGGCGTTGGCCTAATGAGAACTTGCTGGTTTTTGATTATCCATGCCTACATTAAGCTATCAGTTAATTGCTCACTAATCACATCTTAATTATCATCTAATCTCTTTATTAATTACTCACGTCTTAATTATCATCTAGTCTCTTTGTTAATGATGTTGATTCTAGCATTTGATCCACCATATCTCATCACATTGCTGTAATTTTAACGAGAGCTGCGCTCATGCAGGAAGGTCATGCAGTGGCCTATGAATCCCAAAAACTCAGAACACATGAGAGAAATTATGCTGTCCACGACCTGGAGCTACTTTTAGTAGTCTATGCCTTGAAGTTGTGGAGACATTACCTACTGGGTCAAAGATTCACTTTGATGACAGATCATCAGAGCTTAAAGTGAATCTTTACTCAGAAGGATCTTAACATACGCCAAAGAAGGTGGATGCAGACCCTACACGAACTTGATTTTGAAATCAAGTACCGCCCAAGCAAAGAAAATGTGGCAGCAGATTCCCTCAGCAGAAATCTTTTATGCACCCATTTATGCATAAAAACCATTTATGATGAAAATCACTCTTTAAAATCAAATATGATAAAAGTAACACTTTTATAATAAAAAATAATCTTTTATCATACTTCTATGCATGAAAATCAAATATGATAAAAGTAACACTTTTATAATTAAAAAATAATCTTTTATGCATGAAAATCAAATATGATAAAAGTAAATTTTTTATAATAATAAAAAATCTTTTATTAATACTTTTATGCATAAAAATCAAATACGATAAAAGTAACACTTTTATAATTAAAAAAATAATCTTTTATGCATACTTCTATGCATGAAAATCAAATATGATAAAAGTAACACTTTTATAATAAAAAAATAATCTTTTATGCATACTTCTATGCATGAAAATCAAATATGATAAAAGTAACACTTTTATTATAAAAAAATAATCTTTTATGCATACTTTTATGCATGAAAATCAAATATGATAAAAGTAACACTTTTATAATAAAAATAATAATCTTTTATGCACACTTTTATGCATAAAAATCAAATATGTTTATAATTAAAAAAATAATCTTTTATGCATACTTTTATGCATAAAAATCAAATATGATAAAAGTAACACTTTTATAATTAAAAATAATAATATTTTTTGTATACTTTTATGCATAAAAATCAATTATAATGAAAGTAATACTTTTATAATAAAACTAAATTTCTTTTATACAAGTAATCAAAATGCATCTTCTATGCATGAAAATGACACTTTAGAATATAGAAATCATAAGGATTACTCTTTTAGAATAATGAAAGATAATACTTATTTCTAAATTTTTAAAAAAATTTCACCATAACCTCCTTTGTATGGCTGACCATTTTTCAATTTTAAGTCTCTAAAATTAATTAGAAATGCATCAAGAGTATTTAAATCATTATTCATTAATCATTCACCTAGCATAAAGAATGGTTGGATTTACTAGAGAAGAGAGGGGAATGCCTTTTGCAATGAGGCATAACATCATTTGCAATGTAGAGAAGACAAAAATCATATAAAAAAACCATAAAATGAATGGGAAAGAGAAGAATCTCCAACTTACATCATGAGCGATCGTGATATCAAATTCATGAGCACTTTTTGGAGAACATTGTTTGAATGTATGGAAACCAAGCTTACTCCAAGCACCGCCTATCATCCCGAAACCGATGGTCAAACAGAAAGAGTAAACAAATGGGTGGAAACATATCTACGCCACTATTGTCATGATACTCAAAGCACATGGGATGATTGGTTACCTTTGGCTGAGTTTGCTTACAACTCAACATATCATGTGAGCATTGGCATGTCACCCTTTGAGGCTTTATATGGTTACAAGGTCAATTTGCCTATGTTGGTGGGTACATATGAGACTTCTAACCATATGTTGGTCAATTTTGAAAAGATGCAGGGGGGAAGAGAGCTTGAGCTCTTGCAAGCACACACACACACACTCACAAAACCCTAATAGAGAACACACAAGGTGAGAGGCTGAAAATCTTCTTCTTCTCTACTCAACACTCAACACACCATGTACAAGAATAAGAGTACACATAATATGAAAGGTACTCAACCAATACATACACGGGTTCTCTATAGTGTGAACCCGACTAAATGAGCTGGCGCTATAACTATGCCAGTCTCTAGAATGGTTGTCACACAGCCTGTCATCCCACTGGCCGCATATCACCCAAGATCTCACCAACCATGCCAGTGGTGTAAGTGTGGGGCCTATCCCCCAGGCGGGTCATCAGTGGCCACCGCCTCACTAGACGAGCTCGATATCTCAACACTCCCCCTCGAGCTCAACTCCATCTCATGTACACCAAGCGAAGCCCTGAATATGCGGAGCTTCTCTGTACCCAATGCTTTGGTGAAGATGTCAGCTACCTGATCCTCTGTGCTGACATAAACAAGGTCAAGATTGCCTGCCAAGACCTTCTCTCTGACGAAGTGGTAGTGGACCTCTATATGCTTCGTACGAGCATGAAATATTGGGTTCCTGTGGCCAACTGTATACTGCTAAGGTTGTCACAGAAAATGACAACTTGTCTATCCACTGATAGACCCAAATCTGCAAGTAGCTTTCTCAACCAAGCTACCTCACATGTTGCCATAGCAGCTCCTCTGTACTCGGCCTCTGTACTCGATAGAGCAACCGTAGGCTGCTTCTTGCTGCTCCAAGTCACAGCATCACTCCCCAAAGAAAACATGAATCCACTGGTAGATCTACTATCTGAGATACTACCAGCCCAATCAGCATCTGTGTACCCATGTACACATATCTCTGTCCCAGTCTCATAGAATAGTTCACAATGCAAAGTAGACTTCATATACATCAGTATGCGTCTCACTGCATCCAAATGCGATTTTCGTGGAACGTGCATAAACTGACTCACCAACCCAACAGCATAGCTCAAATCTGGTCTGGTGATCGTCATGTAGATCAAACTTCCTACGATGCTCCTGTACATAGTAGGATCCTCCAAGATCTCTCCTGAATCTGCACTCAACATGCCATTCTGATCCAATGGCACAGAAATAGGCTTACAGCCTGTCATACCATACTTGGACAACATGTCCAAGCCATACTGTCTCTGTAGTAATCCAATACCATGTGGTGACCTAATCACCTCAATGCCCAAGAAATATCTGAGCTCCCCCAGATCCTTCATCTCAAACTTTTGTCTAAGCAAGATCTTTACATCAAAGATCTCTGCATCATGGTCCCCCGTAATGATCAAGT
This sequence comes from Cibotium barometz, assembly GCF_041138505.1. Classification (NCBI taxonomy): domain Eukaryota; kingdom Viridiplantae; phylum Streptophyta; class Polypodiopsida; order Cyatheales; family Cibotiaceae; genus Cibotium; species Cibotium barometz. Next base: position 69,935,568 of record NC_141047.1, read on the forward strand.
CATCTACATAGATGATAACAAGCACAACTCCTCTATCACCATGTCTCACATACAGCGAGAAATCTGCATTGGCTACATGAAAGCCAATAGTGACAAGATATTCAGAAATCTTGTCAGACCATGCTCTTGGTGCTTGATTTAAGCCATACAAGGCTTTCTTCAACCTGCAAACATGCTCGGGGTGACCCACATCCTCATATCTAGGTGGCTGCAACATATACACCTCTTCTTGCAAATCCCCATGCAAGAATGCATTCTTTACATCCATCTGATGTAAAGACCATTGCTTTGACGCAGCCACTGCTATCACAACTCTCACCGTTGCCATCTTGGCAACTGGGCTAAAAGTTTCCTCATAATCAATCCCATATGTCTGCGCATATCCTTTGGCTACCAATCTAGCCTTGTACCTGTTTATGCTTCCATCACTGTTATGTTTAACTTTGTACACCCACTTGCATCCAATGGCTTTCTTACCTTCAGGCAATTGCACTAAATCCCAAGTCTCATTTCCATATAGTGCATCCATCTCCTCGTCCATAGCTTTCTCCCAACACATATTTCCAATAGCCTCATCAATGCATGTGGGCTCAACAACCTGCACAACCTTTGCCATATATGCATAGTGATGTGCCACATAACCATCATAGGTAAATATCTGCATAGGATTTCTCACTCTCCCAGATCTTCACAGCTTTTCATTCATGGCTTCCATAGCCTTCTTTACACCAGGTGTTCTCATAGCTGGGATCCCAAGCTCCTCATCAAGGCTCATATCTAAGCCACTAGACTCTCCATCAACATGAGAATGCCCTGCAGAAATGTCGGGCATACCAAGGGGCTCAACCACTTTCTCTTTTCCTTTACGTGATGTACTAATCACATTTGCAGGACTAGTATTATGACGCAGCCTGCCACTCCATGGTCTATCAATAGACCCACTAGACGAGGACTCTCCTGGTCCACTCAAAGACTGTGATTGCTGACCTGCATTCTGTGCAACCACACTTCCACTCACATCAGCCCCAATAGCTTCTTTTTCAGCAGCATACCAGCTGCTCATCTCATCAAAGACAACATCCCTGCTTACTCTCAACTCACGTGTAGCAGGGTTATAACACCTGTATCCCTTTTGCTCAAGGGAGTATCCAATAAACACACATTTTTCAGCTTTCGGATCCAGCTTAGTTCTCGGCTCATCTGGCACATGCACATATGCAATGCATCCAAAGACTTTCAGATGAGACAAATCTGGTTTTCTGCCAGTAAACCTCTCCTCTGGAGTTACATCATGTATGGCTGCAGTTGGAGTCCTGTTCATGATGTATACTGCTGTAGAAACAGCCGCAGCCCAATAGCAATGCGGCATATTTTTCCTTCCATCAATGCTCGTGCAATCTCAGCAATGTGCCTGTTTTTTCGCTCAGCAACTCCATTTTGCTGCGGAGTGTATCTGCATGTAAACTATCTCCGAATACCATTCTTCTTTAAAAATTCAGAGAACTCATTGGAGAAGTATTCTCCCCCTCCATCTGACCTTAGGCACTTGACATATTTCCCTGTTTGCTTTTCAACGAAAACTCTAAAATTCTGAAAGTGAGTGAACACCTCACTCTTCTCTTTCATGAAATATACCCACACTTTCCTTGTGTGGTCATCAATGAAAGTCACATCGTACCTGCAGCCTCCCATAGATATGGTCTTCGTAGGACCCCATACATCTGAATGCACAACATCTAGTGCATTTTTGCTCACATATCTGTTACGTGGAAACACATGCTTTGTTTGCTTCCCAAATTGGCATGCTTCACATATTTTCTGCATACCTTCCACTTTAAATTTTGGCAGCCTTGTCACAATTCCTTTTGTCTGCATAGACTTCAATCTTTGCACATTTACATGTCCAATTCTTTTATGCCAAATGTCTGTGTCTGCAACAATCCCTGAACTATTTGCAAACATTGCAGCACTCATCTCAGACATGTCTACATCCAAGGTAAACATTCTGCCCACTCTGTTGCCTTTTGCAATCAACCTGCACTTATCTTTAAAATCTTCAACATAACATCCATCAGGGTTAAACCTAACCTGCAAACCCTGCTCAATCATCTGGCCAACTGAAACCAGATTCTTTGTTATGTTCGGTACATGAAGTACATCTGCAAGGTACTTCACTTTGCCATCCTGCATAGACAATGGCACATCTCCAACGTGGGCAATTGGATGAGCAGTGTCATCCCCTGTTTCCACAAAACCTGGTCTTTCCGGGTTTTTCATCTCCTTGAACCACTCCCCATGACTCGTCATGTGGTTCGCAGCGCCTGAATCCACATACCATACATTATCTTTTTGTGCTGCATCAACATTTTCAGACATGGCATTCACAACATGCTGCATAACAAACAACCTTTTATTATCCTCATTATTTCTGCTTGAGGATGCATAGTTGTTTTGCTGCACTTTCCCATTTTGCATGTCAGCCTGCTTCTTAAAACATTCTGACTGCACATGTCTAGGCTTACCACAATAATAGCATTCACGTGCATCATTATATTGCCTTTGCCAATTTCCATGGCCTCTTTGACTCCCCTTGCCTCTGAATTTGCCTCTTCCACCTGCGTGTTGTTGTTGTTGTTGTTGATTCTGGGACTATTGTTGTTGCTGCTGCTGCTGGCCATAATTCTGATTACCTGTTCGGCCACCTCCTTGACCGCGTCCACGGCCTCCTCTACCTCGTCCTTTTCCTGAACTCGTGTAGAAGGCCTGTTGCTCTGAACTATTTTTGCTTTGTGAAGACTGTTGGTCTTCACCCAAGTTCTTCTCTTCGATAATCAGCATAGACACCAAATCTGTAAAGTTGGGAATGTTTTCCCGAGTCTGAATAGACATCTTGAACGCCTTGTATTGTGGTCCGAGACCACGTAGACAGACTTCCACCTTGTCATCATCATCTACTGACACACCAATAGATGCAAGGGATTCCATAATGCCCTTTATCTTCAACGCATAGTCATTCACAAACATATTCTTTTTCTCCACAGTATGAAGTTCATTCTTCAACTGTATCTTACGTGCCTTAGTATTTGTTTCATAAAGCTTTACCAAGGTGTCCCACGCCTCCTTGGGGGACTTGGCATCCTGAATGTGCCCAATCATGGTGTCCTGTATACTAATGGAAAGACAATACATAACCTTCCTGGCTCCTTGGTTCCAGTCTTTAAACTCTTTCACATCTGCAGCAGTCGGATTTATATCTAGTATCTCCAGTGCCTCTTCATGCTCACCTTCTATGTAGTCCCAATAGCCTTTTCCCATCAGGAAATTCATCAACCTGAACCTCCAAGCATGGAAGTTATTCTTATCCAGCTTCTCAGCCACAATCTGTATTATGCCATCATTAGACATCTTGCCAAACACACAATTTTACCAGAAACTGCACTCTGGTTTTTTCTGCACAAACTGCTGTATTTTCTGCACAGCGGTACTGTAGTACTCTCAAATGTCACCAACAGTGATTTCAATGTGCATACATACACCCAATGGCAACTGTAGACCTCTTTGCAGCACCCACAGTGTCTGCACAGTCAATCTGTCTTCCTGCAGTTCTTAAAACAGAGTTCTGCAGAGAATCGATGACTTACCCGCAGTGCTCGAAATCGCCTGCTTTCTGAAAAACGGAGGTCCAGACGCGCCCGAAACGCGTTTTCGGCCCGGAAATTATAGTCCGATAGGACTGTATAGTTGCCCTATAGCTTTACTCCCGCGAAGAAAGCTCCTCAATCAGAGACCATTTGCCGGTGCCTCCCGTAGAGCTCCTGACAAGGGTGTAGTCACCAACACAATAGGGAAGAGTAGTTAAAGCTCTTACCCTCGTACCGCTTCCTGTGGTTCTCTTGCTTGCAGCTCAGCCCTTAGCACGAACCAGGCTCTGATACCATGAAAAGATGCAGGGGGGAAGAGAGCTTGAGCTCTTGCAAGCACACACACACACTCACAAAACCCTAATAGAGAACACACAAGGTGAGAGGCTGAAAATCTTCTTCTTCTCTACTCAACACTCAACACACCATGTACAAGAATAAGAGTACACATAATATGAAAGGTACTCAACAAATACATACACGGGTTCTCTATAGTGTGAACCCGACTAAATGAGCTGGCGCTATAACTATGCCAGTCTCTAGAATGGCTGTCACACAGCCTGTCATCCCACTGGCCGCATATCACCCAAGATCTCACCAACCATGCTAGTGGTGTAAGTGTGGGGCCTATCCCCCAGGCGGGTCATCAGTGGCCACCACCTCACTAGACGAGCTCGATATCTCAACAAATTTGCCTATGTTGGTGGGTACATATGAGACTTCTAACCATAATGCCAAGGAGGAAGCTGAAAGGATGCAAGCTTTGTTGCAACAATGCAAAAGTAATTTGAAGGTTGCACAAGAGAAAATGAGACAATATGCCAATGTTCATCGAAGACCATTGGAATTCAAAGTGGGAGATTGGGTTCTTTTGAGAATACCAAAGTCAAGATATGGGTCTTTGAAGGGAAGCACCAACACCAAGCTAGCTCATCGCTATTATGGTCCTTATCAAGTGATACGAAGAGTTGGGGAGGTTGCATATCAACTCTTACTTTCATCTACAACAAAGATTCATGATGTGTTTCATGTCTCTCACTTGAAAGGATATGTGGGTATGATCGATCAAATGGTTGATGAGTTACCTCCAATGAATGAAGAGGGAATGATTGAATACATTCCAGAAGCTATCTTGGGTACAAGGAAAAAGGTACTTCGCACTCGTACCTTGGTGGAGTATCTTGTTCAATGGAAAGGTTTACCTAAGGAAGAAGCTTCATGGCAACCTATTTCAGCATTGGAGGGATATGAAGCATTGATAGAGCAATATGGGTTGGTGTAAATTCAGCCACATGGAACATTCTTCTCCGAATTTGGGGTATTCATTTGAGGTTTCGAGGACGAAACCATTGGGAAGGGATGGTTTGTAAGAAAGCATTATGGGCCCAAGGCCATGGACAACTAGTAAGTAGGTGTGAAGTCTTGGGTGGAGTATAAATACTAATGTAAATGGGATTATGGCTCATTCATGATAATGTTATTTGTTCCAAGAATCAATGGTGAGCTTCTCCTGTGAGATGCTAAGTGGTGACTCCTTCATGAGCCACTCCCTTGGTGAGGGACTAACCCACCCCTGTTACTTTCTTTCATGAGGGGAATTCCCCATGCAGAGGTATCAAAAATGCATTATTACCTTGTCCTTAGTCAACTCTTTTAACTATTCCTCCTTCTAAAAATCTCCCCTTTTTAACTATTTACCTTGTCCTTAGTCAACTCTTCATCTTATGTGAGTATTTACTCATTTTTGGGAGACTTTTCTTTTATTTCTTCATCTATCTCCTCCCTACAATTGGATGAATCTTATTGGTCCATAGGAACCTTAATTTAAAATTTTAAAAAAATCTTCACCCCCGAGATAATACCTCTTGTACAGATTATACTTAATTTCTAATGCACCTTCTGAAAATCTTTTTGAATTTCTATTTCAGGGGAACTTATTTTAATAAGATGAGATATTTTTCTATCCAAAAATATTTAGAAACTGAAATACCACTCTCTAGAAGATTTTCTCTCTCTAGGCCAAAACTGGTAGAAACAAGATCTTTTATATTTCTGAAGAGGGATTTGATTACAGGGGAAGATGTTGGACATCTTGAGAGGCTGGGGAGGAATCTTACAAAGATATACTCATTGTATTCAAAAGAAAATCAAAACTGAAAACTTGCATAGAAACCCTGTTTTCTTAAAGGACTGTCTTATGCTAGAATGTTGGAGGGAGCATTTGGTATAGTGTTTTCTAAGGAAATTTCGGTTGCAACAGTTGGCGGGGAGTGTTCAAAGGACGGATCACACGGCAAAAACTTGCCCAGGTCTTGACTAGCCTAGGTATGGTGTAAAATGGTGTGCTTCTAGTACGATGGGCGAGGGCCGACAAAAGCGGTCCTTGAGTGAAGTGCCAGGACACCTAAGGAGGATCCTGGAGGGTTCTGACCAGGCAATGCACGGGCTCGCGGTGTGCACTTAGGACATCCATGCATATGTCATGGAAGATATATATATGTATGATGACGAGAAAATTATTGTAATCTTACTGGATCTCGTTGCTGACCTGCTGGTCTCAACGGAGAGTCCAGAGTGATACTCTTTTATGAGAAACAAGGATTGAATGGAAATTTTGAGTTATGACATTTGTAATTGTTTGTCAATGGATTGTTTTATAAATTAAAGTGTAAAGAGGAGTGTGTGCGTATCTGTATTCTAAAGCAAAAGTTAAGAAAGGCATTCAATTAATGGGTGGGTGAGTACTTGTCTAGTTTTACCAATTTCAATGGTTGGGCAGTGGCTAACCCATGGGCCGGATGGGGTTAGGCTAGAATCAGTAGAGTTTTAATAATAAAATTGATCAATAGGAATACGCTTAGAACTCGAGTAGTTAATAGGAATACGCTTAGAACTCGAGTAGTTAATTAGAATCTTGAAGACTTTTGTAAAGAATAAATTAATGGCTGTGCCTGATTCAATTACGAAAAAAGCATTGATTCCTTCAAAGTTAAGTCTTTAATAGTTTCCCTTCTATCTGGTTTTATCAGATGAAGGTAGTTCAGTATCTTGACCTCATTAAAACAATTCGTTAAGAAAAAAAATGGTGGATAAATCCTCGCATTTCGAGCATGGGAAATTTTTTCGGTTTTGGTTTTTGGAATGACCACCAGCTTAGTCTCATTCCCGGACATTCGAGGGCGAGACCCTGAGTGAGAAACCTTGGTTCGTGCAAGAGGAAGCTACTTTCGCTGCCATCCGGGAATCCGCCAGTGCACAGAGGGGACAGTGGGATCTCACAAGAAGTTATCCCCCAAATACTGTGGGCCATATCTGATTACAAAGAAAATAAGTGACTTAACCTATGAACTTCTTCTGCCTCCTCATCTCAAAGTACATAATGAATTTCATGTCAGCCTACTTAAGAAGTATGCACTGAGCCCGAATCATGTGCTTATTAATGGACTCTTAACTTCTTTAATAGTCAAATGGAAGTTATATCCTTTTGAAGGCGCCACCTGGGAGAAAGAAGCGAAAATAATGCGGGATTACCCCCAGTTTGCGAGATGAGGATATCTTGCGTTTTTCAAGTGGGAGAGGATGTAAGATTCCTCCCGAGCCCCTCAAGATGTCCAGTTTCTTCCCCTGTAAATAATCCCCTTTTCAGAATAATAAAAGATCTTGTTTCTACCTGTTTTAGCCTAAAGAGAGAAAATGTTCCAAAGAGAGGTAATTTAGTTTTTAGATATCTTTGGATGGAAAAATAACCTTTCTTATTAAAATAAATTCCCCCAAAATAGAAGTTTAAAAAGAAATTCCTAAGGTGCATTAGAAAAAAAATATAATCTACACAAAAGACCTTAGCCTAAGGGTCTTGATTTTTTTTTAAAAAAATTTGGATTAAGATTTTGAGGGACCAATAAGATTAATCCAAATGTAGGGAGGAGATAAATTGAAGAATAAAAGAAAAACCCCCCAAAAATGAGTAAATACTCACATAAGATGAAGAGTGGACTAAGGACCAAAGAAAAACATTTAAAAAACTGAATTTTGACACCTCAAAGTGGGGATCTCCCCTCATGAAGGAGACACCTTTTTTCTCATCATTACCCCCAATTTTAAATCAACTAAATAAGATATTTCATCTCTCCTCTCTCCTATTTCAAGTCTAGTTCCAAAAAGTAAGCTAAATTGACCCAAAAATGGTCAAAAATTGACCAAACTGATCTGGAAAATTCTAGAATCAGTTTGCTTGGTTTGAGGCTCACTTTTTCCTATAAATAGAAGACGCCCTCTTTGTAAAAGCTTAATGGTGTTTTTGCACTGTTACTCTACTTCTACCTAAAGCCATTTACATTGAATTTACCTCAAAGTGGGGATCTCCCCTCATGAAGGAGACACCTTTTTTCTCATCATTACCCCCAATTTTAAATCAACTAAATGAGATATTTCATCTCTCCTCAATTCTATTTCAAGTCTAGTTCCAAAAAGTAAGCTGAACTGACCAAAAAATGGTCAAAAATTGACCAAACTGATCTGAAAAATTCTAGAATCAGTTTGCTTGGTTTGAGGCTCACTTTTTCCTATAAATAGAAGCCGCCCTCTTTGTAAAAGCTTAATGGTGTTTTTGCACTGTTACTCTACTTCTACCTAAAGCCATTTACATTGAATTTACCTCAAAGTGGGGATCTCCCCTCATGAAGGAGACACCTTTTTTTCTCATCATTACCCCCAATTTTAAATCAACTAAATGAGATATGTCATCTCTCCTCAATCCTATTTCAAGTCTAGTTCCAAAAAGTAAGCTGAACTGACCAAAAAATGGTCAAAAATTGACCAAACTGATCTGGAAAATTCTAGAATCAGTTTGCTTGGTTTGAGGCTCACTTTTTCCTATAAATAGAAGCCGCCTTCTTTGTAAAAGCTTAATGGTGTTTTTGCACTGTTACTCTACTTCTACCTAAAGCCATTTACATTGAATTTATCTCAAAGTGGGGATCTCCCCTCATGAAGGAGACACCTTTTTTCTCATCATTACCCCCAATTTTAAATCAAATAAATGAGATATTTCATCTCTCCTCAATCCTATTTCAAGTCTAGTTCCAAAAAGTAAGCTGAACTGACCCAAAAATGGTCAAAAATTGACCAAACTGATCTAGAGAATTCTAGAACCAGTTTTCTTGGTTTGAGGCTCACTTTTTCCTATAAATAGAAGCTGCCCTCTTTGTAAAAGCTTAATGGTATTTTTGCACTGTTACTCTACTTCTACCTAAAGCCATTTACCTAAAGCCATTTACATTAAATTTTCTTGATAATTCAATTGTTTTTGGCTTAATCCTCTCCAAAGTAATTGGTGGCCACTCTTGCTTCAAACAAGAGTAGAACCCTCAATTCCTCAAGCCAAAGGAAAGCTTACAACTCCATGTAAGCTAAATTTTTTTTACTTTTTAATTTTAAATCTATGGTTTTCTTGATTTTCTTGTTTTATAGTTGATTGAAGTAAATTCTAATGCTATGCCTTGATGAAAAGGCCACCCCCTTCTCTTCTTTACAATTTAGCCTTTCTTTATCCTAGAACGATTAACAAAAAGATTAATTAAACTTTTCTTATTGTTTACTCTCTTGATTTCTGAAAATTGAGTAGATTAGAGTCCTATACATCTAGTTGGGTTAATTTAAGTTGAAATTAGATTGATAAAAATGAGAAATGGTCAGCTATACAAAGGAGGTTATGGTAAACTTTTCTAGAATTTTGTGGAAAAGAAAGTTTATATTTATGTTATTCCAAAAGAGTAATTTCCACCATTTGTGCATTCTAAAAGAAATATTCTAATTTACTCCATGTACATATTCACCCATGAATATGCATGGATATTATTGATATTAATTATTGAATTTAATTTCTATACATAGAAAGATGCATAATGGAGTTTTTTTTATTATAAAAGTGTTATTTTCATTGAATTTAACTTCTATGCATAGAAAGATGCATAATGGAAATTTTTTAACTATAAAAGTGTTATTTTCATTGAATTTGATTTCTATGCATAGAAAGATGCATAATGGAAATTGTTTTTATTATAAAAGTGTTGTTTTCATTGAATTTAATTTCTATGCATAGAAAGATGCATAATGGAAAAAAATTATTATAAAAGTGTTATTTTCATTGAATTTAATTTTTGTGCATAGAAAGATGCATAATGAAAATTGTTTTATTATAAAAGTATTATTTTTATTGAATTTAATTTCTATACATAGAAAGATGCATAATGAAAATTTTTTTATTATAAAAGTGTTATTTTCATTGAATTTAATTTCTATACATAGAAAGATGCATAATGAAAACTTTTTTATTATAAAATGTTATTTTCATTGAATTTAATTTCTATACATAGAAAGATGCATAAAGAAGTTTTAATTACAAAAGTGTTATTCCTATTAAAATTGATTTTATGTATATAAATAGATGCATAAAGAAATTCTTTTTATTTTAAAAGTGTTATTCCCATTGAAGTTGATTTTCATGCATAAATAGATGCATAAAGAAATTCTTTTTATTTTAAAAGTGTTATTCCCATTGAAGTTGATTTTCATGCATAAATAGATGCATAAAGAAATTCTTTTTAGTTTAAAAGTGTTATTTCCATTGAAGTTGATTTTCATGCATAAATAGATGCATAAAGAAATTCTTTTTATTTTAAAAGTGTTATTCCCATTGAAGTTGATTTTCATGCATAAATAGATGCATAAAGAAATTCTTTTTATTTTAAAAGTGTTATTTGCATTGAAGTTGATTTTCATGCATAAATAGATGCATAAAGAATTTTTATATCAAAATTAGATTTCTCTTTAATTCTATGTTTAATTTCTTTGAGTATTTGATAAAAGAATAAGTAAATACTCTAAAAGAAAAATTTCTATTGTTTTATACTCTCACGGATTGTAAAAAGAAAATTCCAAAAATCTATCGAGATCGAAATATTCAAATAAATGATTAATTTATTTCTAATTAGAATTAGTAACTAATTTAGAAATTAGTTAAGTGATTATTCAAAGAATGAAATTCAGTAATTTAGTAGCTGAATTATCAAACCTTTTCGAGAAAGATAGTTCAGGAAAAACCTTATCAGACTTGAACCTTGAATCAGACTATGACCAAGACCATACTCTTTCGTCAGTTTCGAGAAAAGAAGATGTGACCAGTTCAAGAAAATACTCTCAAATCTCCTGCCAAATCTGAAACTAAGTTTAAGACCCTTTGAATTGATCTGTGGATCAAGGTTACAGAACTCGAGGAATTCTGCTATGGAATTCAGAATTCGATCAAGAAGTTTTGGGGATACTGATTCAAGAAATAATCCTTGTATTCAAATGAAAATCAAACTGAAAACTTGCATAGAAACCCTATTTTCTTAAAGGACTGTCTTACGCCAGAATGCTGGAGGGAGAATTTGGTATGTGTTTTTCTAAGGAAAGTTTGGTTGTAACAACTGGCGAGGAGTGTTCAAAGGACAGCTCACGCGGCAAAGCCTACCCAGGTCTTGACCAGTCTCGTTACGATGGACGAGGGTCGATGAAGCGGTCCCTGAGTGAAGTGCCAGGACACCTAAGGAGGATCTTGGAGGGTTCTAACCAGGCGATGCATGGGCTCGCGGTGCCTAGGACACCCATGCGTATGTCATGGAAGATTGTATGATGGATAAATGATTATTATAATTTGTTACTGGATCTCGTTGTTGACCAGCTGGTCTCAATGAGATGGACAAATGATTATTATAATTTGTTTCTGGATCTCGTTTTGTTGACCAGCTCGTCTCAACGGAGAGTCCAGAGTGATACTGTTTTTTTTTAGAAACAAGGGACTGGATGGAAATTTTGAGTTATATATCTGTCAATGGATTGTTTTATAAGTTAAAGTTTTAAAGAGGAGTGTGCGTATCTGTATTCGAAAGCAAAAGTTAAGAAAGGCATTCAATTATGGGTGGGTGAGTAACTGTTTGGTTCTACCGATTCTAGTGGTTGGGTGGTGGATAACCCATGGGCCGGATGGGGTTAGGCTCGAATTAGTGGAGTTTTAATAATGAAATTGAAATAATAGGAATACGTTTAGAATTCAAGTAGTTAAATAAAAACCTGAAGACTTTCTCAAATGATTAGATTAACGGTTGTGCCTGATTTCGATTAAGAAAAAAGCATTTATTTCTTCAAGTTAAGTCTGTAATAGTTTTCCTTCTATCTGGTTTAATCAAGTGAAGGATAGTTTAGTTCTCTTGATCCCATTAGAAAATTCATTAAGAAAAACAAAAAGGTGAAATCGTCCCTCCTGTAAGATTCCTCCTTAGCCCTCAAGATGTCCAGTATCTTCCCCTGTAATCAATCCCCTCTTCAGAATAATAAAAGATCTTGTTTCTACCTATTTTGGCTTAGAGAGAGAAAATGTTCTAGAGAGAGATTATTTAATTTTTAGATATTTTTGGATGGAAAAATATCTCTTCTTATTAAAATAAATTCCCCCGAAAAAACAGAAGTTCAAAAAGAATTTCAGAAGGTGCATTAGAAATAAATTATAATCTGTTCAAAAGGCCTTAGCCTAAGGGTCCAAATTTTCTCAATTCCTATGGACCAATAAGATTAATCCAAATATAGGGAAGAGATAAATTGAAGAAATAAAGAAAATCCTCCCAAAAATGAGTAAATACTCACATAAGATGAACTAAGGACCAAGAAAAATAGTTAAAAAACTTATTTTTGACACCTCAGGATAGGGATTCCCCCTCATGAAGTAGGCGGCTTTTTCTCATCATTGCTTTTAAATTTTAAATCATTAAAATTAGATATTTCATCTCTCCCCTCTCCTAATTCAAAAGTGGATCCAAAAAGTGAACTAAATTGACTCAAAATTTGACCAAACTGATCTGGAAAATTCTAGAATCATTTTGCTTGGTTACAGGCTCATTTTTTTCTATAAATAGAAGCCTCCCCTTTGTAGAAGCTTAATAGTGTTTTATGCACTATTACTCTACTCCTCCCGAGAGCCAAAAATATTGAATTCTTTGATAATTCACTTGTTTTTGACTAATTTCTCTACAAAGAATTGGTGGCCACTCTTGATCCAAGCAAGAGTAGAACCCTCAATCCCTCAACCCAAATGAAAGCTAACAAAACTCCATGTAAGTTAGAAATTCTACTTTCTTTTAATTATATTCTATTGTTTTCTGATTTCTTATTTTTTTTAATGTGAAATTGGATGTTATGCCTTGATGGAAAGGCTTCCCCCTTCTCTTCATTAATAAATTCAGCCTTTCTTTATCCTAAAATGAGAAACAAACAAAATAAGCTAAACTTTTCTTATTGATTGCTCTTTAAAAGTGAAAATTGATTAGATTAGAGTGTTTTAACTCATCTTCGGGTAAATTCTAAGTAGATTTAGAATGCAAAAAATTGAGAAATGGTCAGCCATACAAAGGAGGTTATGGTAAAATTTTCTTAAATTTTGTGGAAATAAGTTTTATCTTTATGTCATTCAAAAAGAGTAATTACTCCCCTCCGTTTGTGTATTCTAAAAGAGTAATCCCCTCTGTTTGTGTATTCTAAAAGTGTTATTTTCATTCTATGCATAGAAAGATGCATATTGGAATTATTTTTATTATAAAAGCATTATTTTCATTAGAACTAATTTCTATGCATAGAAAGATGCATATTGAAAATATTTTTATTATAAAAGTGTTATTTCAATTAGAATTAATTTCTATGCATAGAAAGATGCATATTGGAAATATTTTTATTATAAAAGCATTATTTTCATTAGAATTAATTTCTATGCATAGAAAGATGCATATTGGAAATATTTTTATTATAAAAGCGTTATTTCCATTAGAATTAATTTCTATGCATAGAAAGATGCATATTGGAAATATTTTTATTATAAAAATGTTATTTCCATTAGAATTAATTTCTATGCATAGAAAGATGCATATTGGAAATATTTTTATTATAAAAATGTTATTTTCATTAGAATTAATTTCTATGCATAGAAAGATGCATATTGGATATTTTTTATTATAAAAGTGTTATTTTCATTAGATTCAATTTCTATGCATAGAAAGATGCATATTGGATAATTTTTTTATTATAAAAGCGTTATTTTCATTAGATTCAATTTCTATGCATAGAAAGATGCATATTGGATATTTTTTATTATAAAAGTGTTATTTTTATTAGATTCAATTTCTATGCATAGAGAGATGCATATTGGATATTTTTTTAATTATAAAAGTGTTATTTTCATTAGATTCAATTTCTATGCATAGAAAGATGCATATTGGATATTTTTATTATAAAAGTGTTATTTTCATTAGATTCAATTTCTATGCGTAGAAAGATGCATATTGGATATTTTTTTATTATAAAAGTGTTATTCCTATTAAATTGATTTTATGCATATAGATGCATACAAGGATTTTCTTTTATGTAAAAGTGTTATTTCCATTAAAGTTGGATTTTATGCATAAATAGATGCACAAAGAATTTTTTATATCAAAATTAGAGTTCTCTTTGATTCTATGTTTAATTTCCATGAATAATCGATAAATGAATAAGTAAATATACTGTGAGAGAAAATTCTATCATTTCATATTCACTCAGATGGTAATGAGAAAATTCAGAAAATCTATCGAAGTCAAAAATTTAGATAAATTGATTAATTTATTCCTCATAGGAATTCGTGATTAGTTTAGAAATCAGTTAAGTGAATATTATGAATGAAACTCAGTAAAATAGTAATTGAAATATCACCCCCCTTTCGAGAAAGGTAGTTCAGGAAGAACCTTACCAGACTCGAACCCAGAATCAGACTTTGACCAAGACCAAACTCTTCATCAGTTTCAAGGAAAGATGATGTGACCAGTTCAAGAAAATACACTCAAATCACCCACCAAATCTGAAACTAAGTTGAGAACCTTTGAATTGATTTGAGGATCAAGGTTATCGAATTTGAGGAATTGTGTTTGGAATTCAGACCTATTGGCTTTATGAATGAAGGCGCGAAGGCTTTGCTCGATCAAGAAGTCTTGGGATATGGATTTAAGATATACTCATTATATTCAAAGAAAATCAAAACTGAAAACTTGCATAGAAATCCTATTTTCTTAAAGGACTGTCTTACGCCAGAATGCTTGGAGGGATCATTTGGTATATATGTTTTTCTAAGGAAAGTTCGGTTGTAACACCTGGCGGGGAGTTCTCTTAGGATGGCTCATGCGACAAAAACTTGCCCAGGTCTTGACCAGCCTCGGTATGGTGAAAAATGGTGTGCTTCTGGTACGATGGGCGAGGGCCGACGAAGCGGTTCCTGAGTGAAACGCCAAGACACCTGAGGAGGATCCTGGAGGGTCCTGACCAGCAGAGGCGATGCACAGGCTCGGGGTGCTTAGGACACCCATGCGTATATCGTGGAAGATATATATGTATGATGACAAAAAAAATTATTGTAACCTGTTGACCAACTAGTCTCGACGACGGAGAGTCCAGAGTGATACCTATTTTTGAGAAACAAGGAACTGGATGGAAATTTTGAGTTATGATATCTATAATCAATAATTGTTTGTTCAATGTATCATTTTATAAGTTCAAGTTTTAAAGAGGAGTGTGTGCGTATCTATTTTCTAAAGCTAAAGTTAAGAAACACATTCAATTATGGGTGGGTGAGTAATTGTTTGGTTCTACCAATTCCAATGGTAGGGTGGTGGCTAACCCATGGGCCGGATGGAGTTAGGCTGGAATCAGTAGAGTTTTAATAATGAAATTGAACAATAAGAATACGTTTAGAACTCGAATAGTTAAATAATAACCTGAAGACTTCTCAAATGAATAGATCAACGACTGTGCTTGATTCAATTAGGAAAAAAGCGTTGATTTCTTCAAGTTAAGTCTGTAATAGTTTTCCTTCTATCTGGTTTAATTAGATGAAGGTTAGTTTAGTCTCTTGACCCTGTTAGAAAATTAGTTAAGAAATTCAAAAAGGTGGAATCGTCCCTGTTTTTTGGGCAAGGAAAATTTTCCCGGTTTCGGTTTCGGAATGATCACAGATTAGTCTCGTGCTCGGACATTTGAGGGCGAGGCCCCGAGTGGAAAACCCTACCCCGTGCAAGAGGAAGCTACTTCTGCTGTGCTACCCTACCCCATGCAAGAGGAAGCTACTTCCGCTGTGTTACCAACCGAGAATCCGATGCACAGAGGGGCAGTGGGATCTCACAACTGGTATCAGAGCGCTGTTGTAAACTTATGAAACAGCAGCAAAAATTGCCTAAAATTCATCTGCGAAAAAAATGTTTTCACTTGCCAAGATTATGTTTGAAATAAATTCATAAATTGAATTGGGTTTTTAGATGGATACCCCAAATTTGTCTAGCATTCCTAGACTTTCCTAGAGTCAGGATATGATCGACTTTGCCTTCGAACATCTCGTCAACTCCGCTACAACTCGTGTAAGCAAAGTGAGGCTTGCCCGTCACTTTGAGGATCTATACTTCCCTGATCCTATAGAGCGACGTCGGTATATGTGGTTCTCTAGAAGAGAAAGATGTATTAATATCAATACCAATCAGCGTCAGAGACTCAGGAAAAATATTTCCTTAGCCATGATCTTGATAATGCTAGGTATTGTTCCTTATGTACAACTATTTAATCATTCACCCAGGAATTTTAGAATTTCTTACCGAGTTTTTAGGCTTCTTAGCTGCTTCATCCCTAGAAGTAGAATTACAGCACCTCTTTTAGTGATGAATCGTGTTTATCATGGCATGTCTCCTTCATAGTTTCACTTCTTTATGTGTACACGATTGAGGCAGTGACTTTGGAGCCGTGATGCTCTATGCATATATCTCAAACTTTTAATAATAAACGATGTTTTGAAAAAAAATTCCAAATTGTTTTCATGATTGTGAATATGGTTGATAAGATTATCAGAGTAAATCTTGTTTCAAGAAGTATGATTAAATGATTATCCGTTTAAAGAATAAATTGCAAAATTAAATAATCATAAGTCTGTGCTTGGGCATAACCACTAAGAAGACATAGATGTCTATAGAGTGAATATGATCAAAAAGGTACAATGCCTATGAGCCCGTCAAAGTTAAGTTGATGAAAATCTCATTTTGTCAGAATCATGAGGCAACCGGATCCTCTAACCGATGAGGAAGAGTTAGATCCGGATGTTCATAAAGCTCTGCACAGATCTCAACCCGGTCCCTTCAAGGGTGAAGGGGTGAAGTTATGTGAAGTAGTGGAAAAGTGGATGAGGCAATGGAAGAATACTTTGATGTAACTGGCTATAACAAGAGAAGCAAGATGGCGCTTGCTAGATTAAAGATTGTGGAAATGGCCAGGGTTGCATGGAGAAACCATTGCAAGACAAACCGTCTTGATAGAAATACCCAGACCTGGTTAGATCTTAAAGCATACCTCAGGAAAGGTTTCTATCCTTCGGGCTTCCTTGAAACCAAAATGAATGAGTTCTTAGAACTAAGGTAGGATAGCCAGACAATTGAAGAGTACCATCAGGCCTTTTCCCTTCTCCTCAAATATTCCCCACAATTGGATGAAGAGCAGCTGATGGCCAAATTCACTCAAGGAATGAACAAGCCATTGGACACCTTAGTGAAGAATGCCAAACCTGTCTCAATGGCCAAAGCTATAAGAATGGCAAAGGACTTTGCCAAAGCCTTTGTTGTTAAGATTCCGCCGAAGCCTACACCCTCTAACTTTAAAAGATTCCAAACCCCAGGAAGTACTTCAAACTTTCTACCCCCAAAGAGGCAACAAGGCCCAAATCAAAATCAAGATACAAGGAGATTCAGAAGTGAAGGAAGACCCTTCCCAGAGGACACTCTCAGGAGCCCCACCTATTTCAAGGATTCCGAGGGATTAGCTCAGAAGTGAGAACCAGTGTTTTGGATGTCAGGGTTTTGGTCACTAGCTAAAAGACTGCCCGACTCGTGCCATGTCAAGGGGACAGGGAAGTCAAGGACCGAGAGTGCAAAGACCAACCCCTTCGTATCAGTCAAGGGTCCATCTTGCCAAAATCAAGGCAATCCTAGGAGAACTCCAGCTCAGCCATATGTCTCTATTCAGAGTAGTCTCAGAACTCCTTCCCAAAACTAGGGTAACCAAAGAGAAAGAGTTCTGCCCCAATCTGCAGGCAGCCAGAGCAGTCACAATAGTAGCAGAGGTAGTGGAAGAGGAAAGAGGACAGATTTATGCAGCAATTGAAAACCAAGGGCCAAATCGTCAATTCTCTGTCATCATCCATACTCGAGTTGAGTATCAAGGTAAGCCTTTTAAGCTTTTGATTGATTCAGGCAGTACTCATTCATTTATTTCCCCTAGATGCTTGCATAAGCTAATCTTAGATCAAAAATCAGGGAAACCTATGCAAGTTGAATTGGCCAGTGTGGAAAGATCCTTTTCACTCACCATGAGATAGATCATATTCAGTTCAATCTAGATGGTAATATAACTGACTGTCAGTTAAGAGTCATACCTTTGGGAGTTTTTGACAGGATCCTTGGAATGGATTGGCTCCACAAAAATCAAGCTGACATTCACTGTCATAATGGAACCATTTCCTTCCGTGACCTTCACAGAAGGAAATGGTTCCATTATGACAGTGTGTCATAATGGAAACAAAGTTCAAGGAACTAAAATTTTAGGATCCCCAAGTCTACAATTATAGTAAAAGCTTCTAAGTTACTAAAAGGACTTAGAAAGAAGCAGCTCATTTATGTTGTCAAAATGAATCCGGTAGACACAAAGTTAAAGGCTAAAGAACCAGAATGGTTAAGTGAATATGATGATTTATTCCCAACAGAGCTAACTGAGATGCCGTGTTATGCCATCATTAGACATCTTGCCAAACACACAATTTTACCAGAAACTGCACTCTGGTTTTTCCTGCACAAATGCTATATTTTCTGCATAGCGGTACTGCAGTCCACTCAAATGTCACAACCAGTGACCTCAATGTGCATACATACACCCAATGGCAACTGTAGACCTCTTTACAGCACCCACAGTGTCTGCACAGTCAATCTGTCTTCCTGCAGTTCTTAAAACAGAGTTCTGCAGAGAATCGATGACTTACCCGTAGTGCTCGAAATCGCTTGCTTTCTGCTTTCCGAAGGACTATATAGTTGCCCTATAGCTTTACTCCCGCGAAGAAAGCTCCTCAATCAGAGACCGTTTGCCGGTGCCTCCCGTAGAGCTCCCGACAAGGGTGTAGTCACCAACACAAATAGGGAAGAGTAGTTGCAGCTCTTACCCTCGTACCGCTTCCTGTGGTTCTCTTGCTTGCAGCTCAGTCCTTAGCATGAACCAGGCTCTGATACCATGAAAAGATGCAGGGGGGAAGAGAGCTTGAGCTCTTGCAAGCACACACACATACTCACAAAACCCTAATAGAGAACACACAAGGTGAGAGGCTGAAAATCTTCTTCTTCTTCACTCAACACTCAACACACCATATATAAGAATAAGAGTACACACAATATAAAAGGTACTCAACCAAATGCATACACGGGTTCTCTATAATGTGAACCCGACTAAATGAGCTGGCGCTATAACTATGCCAGTCTCTAGAATGGCTATCACACAGCCTGTCATCCCACTGGCCGCATATCACCCAAGATCTCACCAACCATGCCAGTGCATTCGAGCACCTCATCAACTCTGCTACAACCCGAGTAAGCAAAGTGAGACTCGCACGTCATTTTGAGAGTCTTTACTTTCCTGATCCTATAGAGTGACGTCGGTATATGTGATTCTTTGGAGGACGATGTATTAATATCAGTACCAATCAGCGTTAGAGACTCAAGCAAAACATTTCTTTGGTGGAGGACAATGTATTAATATCAGTACCAATCATCGTCAGAGGCTTAGGCAAAACATTTCCTTAGCCATGACTCTGATAAGGCTAGGGTTTATTCATCATGTACAACTCTTTAATCATTCACCCACCAGGAACTTCAGAACTTCAGGCCGAGTTTTTAGGCTTCTTAGCCACTTTATCCCTAGAAGTAGAATTATAGCACCTCTTTTGTGTGTACCATGGCATGTCTCCTTTGCAGTTTCGCTTCTTTATGCATATGTGATTGAGGTAGTGATTTTGAGAGCTGTGATGCTCTATGTATATATCGAAAACTTTTGTTTTGATAATAAATGAGGTTTTGCAAAAAAAAATCCCAAATTGCTTTCATGATTGTGAATATGGTTAATCTTGTTTAAGAAGTATGATGAAATAATTATCTATTTTTTGAAGATAAATCTCAAAAATTAAATAATCATAACTCTGTTGTCAAAGTTAAGTTGACAAAAATCTCGTTTTGTCAGAATCATGAGGCATGCAGCCGGTGCAAGGCAACGGGATCCTCTAACCAATGACAAAGAGTTAGATCCGTATGTTCAAGAAGTATGATGCAATAATTATCTATTTGAAGATAAATCTCAAAAATTAAATAATTATAAATCTATTGTCAAAGTTAAGTTGACAAAAATCTCGTTTTGTTAGAATCATGAGGCGCGCGGCCCATGCAAGGATCCTCTATAACCGATGACAAAGAGTTAGATTCGGATGTTCAAAAAACCCTGCACAGATCCCAACCTGGTTCCTTCAAGGGTGAAGGGGAGCAGTTAGGTGAAGTAGTAGAAAAGTGGATTGAGGCTATGGAAGAATACTTTGATGTAACTGGCTACAACGAGAGAAGCAAGATGGTTCTCGCCAGATTAAAGATTGTGGAAACGGCCAGGGTCGCTTGGAGGAATCATTGCGAGACTAACCGTCTCGACTAGAATACCCAAACCTGGACCGATTTTAAAGTTTACCTCAGAAAGAGGTTTTATCCTTCGAGCTTCCTTGAAACTAAAATGAATGAGTTCTTCGAACTAAAGTAGGATAGCCGGACAATCAAAGAGTACCATCAAGCTTTTGCCCTTCTCCTCAAATACTCTCCATAATTGGATGAAGAGCAGCTGATGGCCAGGTTCATTCGAGGAATGAACGAGCCATTGGACACCTTAGTAAAGAATGCCAAACCTGTCTCAATGGCCAAAGCGAATGGCAAAGGACTTTGCCAAAGTCTTTGTTGTTAAGGTCCCGTGCCAAAGCCTGCATCCTCTAACTTTAAAAGATTCCAAACCCTGGGAAGTACTTCAAACTTTCCTCCCCCAAAGAGGCAGCAAGGCCCAAATCAGAATCAGGATACTGGGAAATTCAAAAGTGAAGGAAGACCCTTCCCAAAGAACACTTTGTCAGAAGCCCCACCTTCAAGGATTCAGAGGGATGAGCTCAGAAGTGAGAATCGGTGTTTTGGATGTCACGGTTTTGGTCACCAGCTGAAAGACGCCCGACTCCTGCCATGTCAAGGGGACAGGGAAGTCAAGGATCGAGAGTGCAGAGACCAACCCCTTCCTACAAATCACAATCCATCTTGTGAAATCAGGGTAATCCCAAGAGAATAGATGTTTTGGATGTCACAGTTTTGGTCACCAGCTGAAAGACGCCCGACTCCTGCCATGTCAAGGGGACAGGGAAGTCAAGGATCGAGAGTGTAGAGACCAGCCCCTTCCTATCAGACAAATCAGGATCCATCTTGTCAAATCAAGGTAATCCTAGGAGAACTCCAGCCATCTGCCTCTGTCCAGAGTAGCCTCAGAACTCCTTCCCAAAATTGAGGCAACCAAAGAGTTCTGCCTCAGAGAGAAATTGAAAACCAAGGGCCAAATTATCGATTCTCTGTCATCCAGACTCTAGCTGAGTATCAGGGTAAGCCTTTTAAGCTTTTTATTGATTCAGGCAATACTTATTTATTTTCCCTGGATGCTTGCGTAAGCTAGTCTTAGATCAGAAATCACGGAAACCTATGCAAGTTGAATTGGCCAGTGGGAAGATTCTTTTCACTCACCTTGAGAGACAGATCGTATTCAGTTCAATCTAGATGGGAATTTAACTAACTGTCAATTCAGAGTTATACCTTGGGG
The DNA here is from genome assembly GCF_041138505.1 of Cibotium barometz. Lineage (NCBI taxonomy): Eukaryota > Viridiplantae > Streptophyta > Polypodiopsida > Cyatheales > Cibotiaceae > Cibotium > Cibotium barometz. Next base: position 69,957,218 of record NC_141047.1, read on the forward strand.
AGTTTTTGACGGGATCCTTTGAATGGATTGGCTCCACAAAAATCAAGCTAACATTCAATGTCATAATGGAACCATTTCCTTCCGTGACCTTCATAGAAATAAAGTTCAAAGAACCAGAATTTCATTTATGTTATCAAAATGAATCCAGTAGACACAAAATTAAAAGCTAAAGAACCTGAATGGTTAAGTGATTATGATGATTTATTTCGAGCAGAATTAACAGAGATGCCTCCAATTCAGGAAGTAGATCGCCCTGCGCATGTAAAAAATGCCAGTTCTTGAAGCCATCAAACTCAAGGAACACCTTAGACAACTATTAGAACAGGGGTTTGTAAGACCCAGTGTTTCAACTTGGGGTGCACCAGTTCTCTTTCAGAAAAAGAAAGATGAAACGCTAAGACTCTATGTGGACTACAGAGGTCTCAATCTAACAGTTAAGAATAAGTATCCTATCCCCAGAATTAATGAGCTTCTGGATAGGCTAAGTGGAGCCAGATCTTCACAAAGATAGATCTCAAATCAGGGTATTATCAGATCAAGATTAATGAGCAAGATATCTCGAAGACAGCCATTAATACTCGGTATGGGCATTATGAATTCACTGTCATTCCGTTTGGATTGACGAATTCCCCAGCTTACATTCACCAGCTTACATTCAATCGCCTAATGCATGACATTCTCAGAGAATACTTGGATGATTTTGTTCTTGTTTTCTTTGATGATATTCTGATTTACTCAAAGAATGCAGCTGACCATGAAGCTCATGTCAAAAAAGTTCTTGAGATTCTAAGGAATCACCAACTCTTTGCAAAAAAGAGCAAATGCACTTTTTGTGCCGACCATGTTGAATACTTGGGCTTTCTGGTATCCAAAGATGGAATTTCTCTAGATTTTGCAAAAGTCCAAGCAGTCATAGATTGTTCTGAACACCAAAAATAGTGAAAGAAGTCAAGGGATTCTCTGGGATTGATTGGTTGGTATAGAACTTCTATACCAAAGTATGCTCTCATAGCTTTCCCCCTGACTAATCTTCTCAAGAAGAATACCCCGTTTCAATGGTCTACCAGATGCCAGAGTGCTTTTGATAAGCTGAAGACCGCATTGGTATCCAATCCTGTTCTAAAGTTGCCAGATTTCTCTCTACCCTTTGAGGTAGTAACTGATGCCAGTGGTTTTGCTCTAGGAGGTGCACTCATGACTCATGCAGGAAGGTCATGCAGTGGCCTATGAATCCCAAAAACTCATAACGCATGAGAGGAATTATGATGTCCACAACCTGGAACTACTTTCAGTAGTATATGCCCTAAAATTGTGGAGACATTACCTACTGGGTCAAAGATTCACGTTGATGACATATCATCAGAGCCAAAAGTGGATCTTCACTCAGAACGATCTCAAGTGGATGCAGACCCTGCAGAAATTTGATTTTGAAATCAAGTACCGCCCAGGCAAAGAAAATGTGGTAGTATATGCCCTCAGCAAAAAAGCCTCCTTGCTTGCAATTACTGTAGTGTCAAATCCTTTGATTATTGAAGCAAGAGAGAAGATCATGTAGGATAGATTATTTGGCCCTATTGCTACCCTAATTATGCAGGAAAGCAAAACTCCACAGGAGTTGAACCGAGTTCAAGGGTACAGCCTAGATGATGGAATTATGTATTATAATCGTAAGCTATGCATTCCCAATGATGAGGGAACTAAGGGTCAAGTTTTGAATGAAGCCCATACTAACAGCCTTATTGCAGGACATCCAGGTTTCATCAAAACCTACATGTCTATAAAGAAAAGCTTCTTTTGGCTTGGTCTAAAAAAGGATGTGCTTAATCATGTAAGTCAATGTCTGACTTGTCAGAAAGTCAAGGCCGAGAGAGTAAAAATTCCTGGGAAGTTACATCCATTAGACATCCCCCAAATGAAGTGGGAATGTGTCAGTATGGATTATTGGATTACCCTCAGTGCAATCAGGTTACAACTCCATCTTCGTGGTAGTTGATAGACTAACCAAAGTTGCCCATCTGATTCCAGTAAAAGAAACCTACACTACAGTGGATGTGGCCAGAGTGTTCCTCAAGGAAATCTTTAGATTGCATGGCCTACCCAGAAGAATAGTAAGTGATCGAGATTCCAAATTCGTCAAGATTTTGGACTGCATTTTTCAAAGTAGTAGGAACTTTCTTGGATCTCAGCACAGCTTACCACCCCGAGACTGACAGTCAAACAAAAACGGTAAACCAAGTAATCAAAGATAAACTTCGATCATGTTGTGGCATCATGCTGTGGGGCAGGGAACCCAAGATGTGGCTAAGTTATCTGCACCTAGTCGAGTTCGCCTACAATGCTTCTTATCACCGAAGTATTGGGATGAGCCCTTCAAAGCTCTGTATGGACAAGATTGCTTAACTCCATTAACTTGGTCTGACCCATTTATTAGGGTCAAGATGTCCAGATAGATGCTTGATGACATGGAGTAGCAAATGCACAAAGATATAAAAGCTACGCAGGATAGATAGAAATAGTATGCAGATAAGAAGAGGACAGACAGAAACAGTATGCAGATAAGAAGAGGACAGACATAAAATTCAAAGAAGCAGATATGGTCTTCAATCGAGTACGCCCCAAAAGAAGTTCTCTATCTCTTGTGAAGTACAAGAAGTAATCCCCCAGGTATTGTGGGCCATATCTGATTACAAAGAAAGTAGGTGACTTAGCCTACGAGCTTCTTCTACCTCCTCATCTCAAAGTACATAATGTATTTCATGTCAGCCTTCTTAAAAGATATGTACCAAGCCCAAATCATGTGCTTGACGTGATGAAATCTTAAAAAGAATGTACCAAACCTGAATCATGTGCTTGATGTGATGAAATCTTAACTTCAACCCAAGGGCAGATGGAACTCCAACCTGAAGAAATCCTCGATGTTCAAGAGAAGGTTCTCAGAAATAGAATTTTGAGAGAATTATTGGTTAAATGGAAGTTCTATCCTTTTGAAGATGCCACCTAGGAGAACTACTCTACGAGATTACCCCCAGTTTGCGAGATGAGGACATCTCGCATTTTTCAAGTGGGAGAGAATGTAAGATTCCTCTCCAACCTCTCAAGAAGTCTTGTATCTTCCCCTGTAATCAAATCCCTCTTTAGAAATATAAAAGATCTTGTTTCTACCTGTTTTGGCCTAGAGAGAGAAAATCTTCTAGAAAGAGGTGATTCAGTTTTTAAATATTTTTGGATGAAAAAATATCTCATCTTATTAAAATAAATTCCCCCGAAATAGAAGTTCAAAAAGAATTTCATAAGGTGCATTAAAAATAAATTATAATCTGTTCAAAAGGCCTTAGATAAAGATTTTGAGGGGCCAATTAGATTAATCCAAATGTAGGGAGGAGGTAAATTGAAGAAATAAAGAAAATCCCCCCAAAAATGAGTAAATACTCACATAAGATGAAGAGTGGACTAAGTACCAAAGGAAATACTAAAAAAATGATTTTTTGACACCTCTCTTAGAGTGGGGATTCCCCCTCATGAAGGAGGCCCCTATTTCACATGTGTGCTGGAGTTTAAAAATCTCAAATAATGAGATATTTCATCTCTCCTCTCTAATTCAAGTTTAGTTCCAAAAAGTAAGCTAAACTGATCCAAAAATGGTCAAAAATTGACCAAACTGATCTGGAAAATTCTAGAATCAGTTTGCTTGGTTAGAGGCTCACTTTTTCCTATAAATAGAAGCCTCCCCCTTTGTAGAAGCTTAATAGTGTTTTATGCACTGTTACTCTACTCCTTCCCCAAAGCCAAAAAGAGTGAATTTATTGATAATTCATTAGTTTTTGACCATTTCCTCTTCAAAAGAATTGGTGGCCACTCTTGTTGCAAACGAGAGTAGATCCCTCCAACCATCAAGCCAAAGGAAAGCTCACAAAAATTCATGTAAGCTAGAAATCCGACTTTTTCTTTATTCCATTTAATGGTTTTCTAATTTTTGTTTTCTTTAAAATGAAAAATGATGTTATGCCTTGTTGCAAAGGCTTTCCCCTCTCTTTATTCTTGAATTCATCCTTTCTTTATCCTAGATATGTAATCAAATTGTTAGAATTAAACTTTTCATATTGTTTCTCTTAAAAAAGTGGAATTTGATTAGTTTAGAATGCTTTAAACCATTTGGGATAATTTCTAAGTAACTTGAGAATGAAAAAAAATGAAAAACGGTCAGCCATACAAAGGAGGTTGTGGCAAAGTTTTCTTAAATTTTGTGAAATAAGTTTTATCTTTTATTATTCAAAAAGAGTAATCCCCACCGTTTGTGTATTCTAAAAGTGTTATTTTCATTCTATGCATAGAAAAATGCATTTTAGAAATATTTTTATTACAAAAGTGTTATTTCCATTAGAATTAATTTCTATGCATACAAAGATGCATATTGGAGATTTTTTTTATTCTAAAAGTGTTACTTTCATCAAAATTGATTTTTATGCATAAATAGATGTATAAAAGAATTTCTTTATTATAAAAGTGTTACTTTCATGAAAATTAATTTTTATGCATAAATAGATGCTGTGATGGTCGTACGTTTTTTTTATAAACGTGTTACTTTCATCAAAATTGATTTTTATGCATAAATAGATGCATAAAAGAATTTTTTTATTATAAAAGTATTACTTTTATCAAAATTAATTTTTAGGCATAAATAGATGCATAAAAGAATATTTTTTATCTTTTATAAAAGTGTTACTTTCATCAAAATTGATTTTTATGCATAAATAGATGCATAAAAGAATTTTTTTATTATAAAAGTGTTACTTTCATCAAAATTGATTTTTATGCATAAATAGATGCATAAACAAATTTTTTTTATTATAAAAGTGTTACTTTCATCAAAATTGATTTTTATGCATAAAAAAATTGTTTTTATTATAAAAGTGTTACTTTCATCAAAATTGATTTTTATGCATAAATAGATACATAAAAGAATTTTTTTATTATAAAAATGTTACTTTCATCAAATTTGATTTTTATGCAAAAATAGATGTATAAAAGAAGTTTTTTTATTATGAAAGTGTTACTTTCATCAAAATTGATTTTTTATTATAAAAGTGTTACTTTCATCAAAATTGATTTTTATGCATAAATAGATGCATAAAAGAATTTTTTTTTATTATAAAAGTGTTACTTTCATCAAAATTGATTTTTATGCATAAATAGATGCATAAAAGTATTTTTGTAATTATAAAAGTATTTTTGTAACTATAAAAGTGTTACTTTTATCAAAAAAAATTATGCATAAATAGATGCATAAAAGGATTTTCTTTTATATAAAAGTGTTATTTCCATAGAATTTGGATTTTATGCATAAATAAATGCATACAGAATTTTTAAATCAAAATAAGAGTTCTCTTTAATCCTATGTTTAAATCCCATGAATATTGGTAAATGAATAAGTAAATACTCTGTGAGAGAAAATTCTACCATTTCATATTCTCTAGGATGGCAATGAGAAAATTCAGAAAACCTATCGAAGTCGAGAGTGATACTGTTTTTTTGTGAGAAACAAGGATTGAATGAAAATTTTGAGTCATGACATCTGTATCCAATAATTGTTTGTCAATGAATTGTTTTATAAGTTAAAGTTTAAAGAGGAGTGTGTGCGTATCTGTATTCTAAAGCAAAAGTTAAGATGGGTGGTGAGTACTTGTCTGGTTCTACCAATTCTAGTGGTTGGTGGGCGATGGCTAGCCCATGGGCCGGATGGGGTTAGGCTGGAATCAGTAGAGTTTTAATAATAAAATTGATTAATAGGAAGATGTTTAGAACTGGAGTAGTTAAATAAAAGCCTGAAGACTTCTCTAATGAATAGATCAACGGCTGTGCCCGATTCAATTAGGAAAAAAGTGTTGATCCCTTTAAGTTAAGTCTGTAATAGTTTCCCTTCTATCTGGTTTATTCAGATGAAGGTTAGTTCAGTATCTTGACTTCATTTTAGAAAAATTCGTTAAGAAAATAAAAATGGTGGAATCGTCCCCATTTTCCGGGCGACATGGGAAATTTTCCTCGTTTTGGTTTTCGGAATAACCACCAGCTTAGTCTCGTGCCCAGACATTCACAAGGAGGGCAAGGCCCCGCGAGTGGGAAACCTTGCCCCGCGCATGAGGGAGCTGCTTTCGCTGCCAGCAGCCACCAGGAATACGGTGTGCGGAGGGGGCAATGGGATCTCACAAGATAGATGATTGGATGGATGGATGTGATATGAATAGAAGTGATGACAATATGAGGTGAATAGATGTGATGAGATAAGATGTGAATCAGATAGATGATTGGATAGATGTGATGTGAATAGAACTGAATATAAGTGAATAGATGTGATGTGAATAGAAGTGAGAAGAATATGAGGTGAATAGATGTGATGAGATAAGATGTAAATCAGATAGATGATTGGATAGATGTGATGTGAATAGAAGTGATGAGAATATGAGGTGAATAGATGTGATGAGATAAGATGTGAATCATATAGATGATGATTGAATGGATAGATGTGATGTGAATTAGATAGATGCGAATGGATGGATGGATGTGATGTGAATAGAGGTGAATAGATCACACATGATGAGATAAGATGTGAATCAGATAGATGATGAATGAATAGATGAGATGTGATGTCATGTGAATCAAAATGTAAATGAATGATATGGGATGTGAGTGAATGTATGTGATGATAATGAATGTGAATGTGTATGTGAGGAATGAATAGAAGTGTGATGAGAATATGAGGTGAATAGATGTGATGAGATAAGATGTGAATCAGATAGATGATTGGATAGATGTGATGTGAATAGAAGTGATGAGAATATGAGGTGAATAGATGTGATGAGATAAGATGTGAATCAGATAGATGATGATTGGATGGATAGATGTGATGTGAATTAGATAGATGCGAATGGATGGATGGGTGTGATGTGCATAGAGGTGAATAGATCACACATGATGAGATAAGATGTGAATCAAATAGATGATGAATGAATAGATGAGATGTGATGTCATGTGAATCAGGATGTAAATGAATGATATGGGATGTGAGTGAATGTATGTGATGATAATGAATGTGAATGTGTGTGTGAGGAATGGATGTGAATGAGTATGTGAAAGAATGGATAAGGATGTGTATGAGAAGAATGGATGTGAATGTGTATGGGAGGAATTCATGTGAATGAGTATGTGAAAGAATGGATAAGGATGTGTATGAGAAGAATGGATGTGTATGAGAAGAATGGATAAGGATGTGTATGAGAAGAATGGATGTGAATGTGTACGTGAGGAATGGATGTGAATGAGTATGTGAAATAATGGATAAGGATGTGTATGAGAAGAATGGATGTGAATGTGTATATAAAGAATGGATATAGATGTGTATGTGAAAGAATGTGATGTGATGTAAAGAGATGAGATGTGACATGAATATATGTGGATGTGAAGTGATAGATATGAATGTATGGATAGATGCGAGTAGTCGTACATGAGAATGATTGGATAGATGTGGATGAATGAGATGAGATGTGATGTGGATGAATGAGATGAGATGTGATGGATGTGGATGAATGAGATGAGATGTATATGAATGAGATATGATCTGGATAGAAGTGATGTGCTATAATGGTGATGAGAATGAATGTGATGGTGGATATGAATGAAAGTGAATGTGATGGATATGAATGAATGTGTTGTGATGGGATGTGAATCGGGATAGATGTGATGGGATGTGATGTGATGTGATGTGATGGGATGTGAATCGGGATAGATGTGAATGAATGAGATGAGTAAGATTCCTCCCTTTGGCTTTTGAGGAGTGCAGGTGTAAAAGCCTCCCCTTCTGATCTTATAATTATTCCCCTCTCTGAAATAAAAGAAAGATCCTATCTCCTAAAACAGATATTCAAAAAGAAATTTTCAATGTGCAATTGAAATAAATTGAAATCAGGTAAAAAGGACCTTAGCCTAAGAGTCCAGATTTTCTGAAATTTTTGAATTAAGGTTCCTATGGACCAATTAGTTTAATCCAAATGTAGGGATGAGGAGAAAAATTGAAGAATAAAAGGAAATCCTCCCAAAAATGAGTAAACACTCACATAAGATGAAGAGTTGACTAAGGACAAGGTTATTAGTTAAAAAAGAAGAAGAAGAAATGATGCATTCTTGACACCTCAGTGTGGGGGAATTCCCCTCATGAAGGAGGCACCTATTTCACATGTGTGGTTGAGTTTTAAACTCACAAACAATGAGATATTTTCATCTCTCCTCTCTCCTCCTTCAACTAGATCCAAAAAGTAAGCTAAAATGACCTAAAAATGGTCAAAAATTGACCAAACTGATCCGAAAAATTCTAAGATCAGTTTGCTTGGTTAGAGGCTCGCTTTTTCCTATAAATGAAGCCTCCCCCTTTGCAAATAGTTAATATTGTTTTATACACTGTTACTCTACTTCTCCCAGAGCCAAAAATAGTGAATTTATTGATAATTCATTAGTTTTTGACCATTTCCTCTTCAAAAGAATTGGTGGCCACTCTTGTTGCAAACAAGAGTAGATCCATCAAACCATTAAGCCAAAGGAAAGCTCACAAAAATTCAGATGATTGGAAATAAGGATTTAACCAGTGATTTTAAGGATTGTGATCAGTGACACCATGGTTTCATTAAATGATGATGAGTTTTGTATAAGGGATCTTTATCCCTGGATTCTGTTGGGTTCACTAGACTATAAGGAACCCCAAAATTAGTTGGATCTTAAGGAAAAGAGTTCTCCTCTAAATTTTTCAAGATGAGGACATCTCGCATTTTTTAAGTGGGGTAGGATGTAAGATTCCTCCCTCCAACTTTCGAGGTGTGCAGGTGTAAAAACCTCCCCTTCTGATCTTATAATTATTTCTCTCTCTGAAATAAAAGAAAGATCCTCTTTTGGCCTAGAGAGAGAGAATGTCTAGACGGAGGTAATTCAAAATTGAGATATTTTTGTATATAAAAATCTTCCTAGTGTATAAAATGGTTTCCCTCCAATGTGCAATTGGAATAAATTGAAATCAGGTAAAAAGGACTTTAGCCTAAGGGTCCAGATTTTTTAGAATTTTTGAATTAAGGTCCCTATGGGCCAATTAGATTAATCCAAATGTAGGGAGGAGATAAATTGAAGAATAAAAGGAGATCCCTCCAAAAATGAGTAAATACTCACATAAGATGAAGAGTTGACTAAGGACAAGGTTATTAGTTCAAAAAGAAGAGATATTTAGAAGAAATGATGCATTTTTGACACCTAAGTGTGGGGGAATTGTCCTCATAAAGGAGGCACCTATTTCATATGTGTGGTTAAGTTTTAAACTCACAAATAATGAGATATTTTCATCTCTCCTCTCTCCTCCTTCAACTAAATCCAAAAAGTAAGTTAAACTGAACTAGAAATGGTCAAAAATTGACCAAACTCATTTGAAAAATTCTAGAATCAGTTTGCTTGGTTAGAGGCTCACTTTTTCCTACAAATGAAGTCTCCCCCTTTGTAAATGGTTAATAGGGTTTTATGCACTGTTACTCTACTCCTCCCCAGAGCCAAAAATAGTAAATTTATTAATAATACATTTGTTTTTGACCATTTCCTCTTCAAAAGAATTGGTGGCCACTCTTGTTGCAAACAAGAGTAGATCCCTCAAACCATCAAGCCAAAGGAAAGCTCACAAAAATTCATGTAAGCTAGAAATCCTACTTTTTCTTTCTTCCATTTAATGGTTTTCTAATTTTTGTTTTCTTTAAAATGAAAAATGATGTTATGCCCCTTGTTGGAAAGGCTTTCCCCCTCTCTTCATTCTTGAATTCAACCTTTCTTTATCCTAGATGTGTAATCAAATTGTTAGAATTAAACTTTGCATATTGTTTCTCTTTAAAAAGTGAAATTTGATTAGTTTAGAATGCTTTAAACCATTTGGGATAATTTCTAAGTAACTTGAGAATGAAAAAAATTACAAAATGGTCAGCCATACAAAGGAGGTAAAGGAGGTTATGGCAAAATTTTCTTAAATTTTGTGAAATAAGTTTTATCTTTTATTATTCAAAAAGAGTAACTCCCACCACTTGTGTATTCTAAAAGTGTTATTTTTATTCTATGCATAGAAAAATGCATATTAGAAATTTTTTTATAATAAAAGTGTTATTTTCATTAGAATTAATTTCTATGCATATAGAAAGATGCATATTGGGAATATTTTGATTATAAAAGTGTTACTTTCACCAAAATTTATTTTTATGCATAAATAGATGCATAAAAGAAATTTTTTATTATAAAAGTGTTACTTTCATCAAAATTGATTTTTATGCATAAATAGATGCATAAAAGATTTTTTTTATTATAAAAGTGTTACTTTCATTAAAATTAAATTTATACATATAAAGAAATTTATTTTTATTTAACAAGAGTTACTCTCATCAATTTTGATTTTATGCATAGAAAGATGCATAAAAAAATTTATTTTTATTTCAAAAGAGTTATTCTCATTAATTTTGATTTTATGCATAGAAAGAAACATAAAGAAATTCATTTTTATTTCAAAAGAGTTATTCTCATTAAAATTGAATTTATGCATAGAAAGATGCATAAAAGATTTATTTTTTTTTGGAAAGTGTTATTCTCCTTAAAATTGAATTTATGCATAAATAGATGCATAAACGGATTTTTATAAAAGTTTTATTTCCCACTGAATTTGTTCTTATGCATTAATAGATGCATAAAGAATCTTTATATCAAAAATAAGAATTCTCTTACATTCTATAAATAGATGTGATAAGATGTGATATGAATCATATAGATGAGAATGAATAGAGAATGGATGTGATGAATAGAAGTGATGAAGCCCGAAACAGATGGCCAGACGGAAAGGGTCAATCAAGTAATTGAAGATATCCTTTGGTCATGCTGCAGCAGAGAACCCAAGAAGTGGTTAAGTCATCTGCATTTGGTTGAATTTGCTTACAATGCTTCTTTTCATCGAAGCATTGGGATGAGTCCTTTCAAAGCTTTGTATGGACAAGATTGCCTTACACCATTGACTTGGTCTGATCCATTGATCAGAGTCAAAATATCCAGACAAATTCTTGATGACATGGACCAGTAGATACAATCAATCCGTAAAGATATAAAGGCAGCCGAAGACAGGCAAAAGCAGTATGCAGATAAAAAGAGATCTGAGAGAGAGTTCGAAGAATCAGATATGGTCTTCATTCGAGTACGACCAAAAAGAAGTTCCTTGTCCTTAGGGAAGTACAAGAAACTCACTCCCAGATACTGTGGGACATATGCTGTCATAAAGAAAGTGGGCGATCTAGCCTACAATCTTCTTTTGCCTCCCCATCTCAAGGTACACGATGTATTCCATGTCAGTTTACTTAAGAAATATGTACCTAGCCCGAGTCACATGTTTGATGATGAACAATTGATCACTCCGACTCAAGGCCAGATGATGGTACTCCAACCTGAGAAAATCCTTCACGTTCGGGAGAGGATTCTCAGGATCAGAGTCCTCAGAGAATTCTTAGTAAAGTGGAAGTTCTTTCCTCTAGAAGACGCCACCTGGGAGAAAGAAGAAGAGTTGACGAAGGATTACTCCCACTTTGCGAGATGAGGACATCTCGCATTTTTCAAGTAGGAGATGTAAGATTTCTCCTCAGGCTGAATATTGATTAAGTCTCTACTTCAATCCCTTGTAATCATTCTATGTTTCTGAATACAAGAAAATATTATTTTTCCTTGTTTTGCCTAGTGAGATAAAAATTTCTAGAGAGTGGTAAATCAATACTGGGATATTTTTGGATAAAAAATTTCTAGAGTGGTAAAAATTTCTAGAGAGTGGTAAATCAATACTGGGATATTTTTGGATAAAAAAATTCTACAGATATCAAAAAAGTGTTTCCTTGAAATAGAAAATCAAAATAGATTTTCCTAGATGTAATTGGAATTAATAAGAATTGATTTAGAAGACCTTAGCCTAAGGGTCAAGATTTTCGAATTTGTTTTTATTATGGTCCAATCAAGGTTCCTATGGACCAATAAGATTAATCCAAGTGTTGGGACGACAAGATAAATCCAAAGAATAAAAGAAAATACACAAAAATGAGTAAATGCCCACATAAGATGAAGAGTTGACTAAGTACTAGGTTTATTAGTTAAAAATTATGAAGTATTAATAAAAAAATGAGATATTAATCATTCATTTTTGACACATGAGGACCCTTCAAGGAGGCACCTATTTCACATGTGTGGATGAGTTTTAAACTAAAAAATAATAGGATATTTTTATCTCTCCTAGATCAAACCAAATAAAAAAGGAAGCCAAACTGGTCCAAATCTTGTCCAAATTCACCCAAACTGAAGCTGGAAAATTCTAGAGCTCAGTTAGACTCAGTTACTGGCCTCCCTCACCTATAAATAAACCCTCATTCCTTTGTATTCTCATTTGTGAACTAAACTATGCCGGTATTACTCTAAGTTAAGCTTATTTTCTATTATCCTCTAAAAACCCTCTACAAATCGAAGAGATTGGAGCTTCTCTCTCTCTTCAATCTTCCTTGGAGACTCCAACAACATACCAAACCAATTGATTGGTTGGGGGCCTCTACTGTGATTAAAGAATCAAGTAATTTAGGAGATAAAGTGTGGATTATTGTCTTCTTTTTCTTAAATCTCCAAATGTTTCTCTCAACCTTGAGAAGCATTAATTTGAATAGCTTTTGAATACTATTGAAGTTCTTTAATGTATTGTAATGAAGAAACACATAAATTATCATTTATGCTTAATTTATAATGGTTTTTAAGAATTTCTCTCTCTCCCCCAAAGAATGGTCATTCCTATGACCTATTCTCAATTTGATGATGCTTCTCATGAAGCATTTCTTTAATCTAAAAGTAATTTCTATGCTTGTCTAATTGGAGGCCAAAATAATGACTTTTTAATACTTTTATGCTATTAAATTTATGGTAAAATTAAGAATCAATCCATAATTGGATAATGATCTAATTAGTGGTTATTCTAATCACATGAATACTAAACTTTATGCTTTCAAATTATTTGAGAATTACAAGTGATAGCAGCGGAGCTATGGAAAAATTTGTGTAAAATTAACACATAAATCATTTTCATTTATAATATGAAAAGAGAACTTCCTACCATATTATCCTCATTCTAAAACTGGGAATTATGGAAAAAGGGTTATCGGATCTCAAACTGGAATTTTACTTGCATTGGAACCTCTATTTTTTCATTCAAAGGACTGTTTTATGCCAGAATGCTGGAGGAAGCATTTGGCTTATGTTTTTCTAAGAGGAGGTTCGTTGGAACAGCTCGCGGGGAGTCGTCAAGGGATGTTGCTCGTGGCAAAGCCTGCCGAGGTCTTGACCAGTCTCAGTATGGTTAAAATGGTGCGCTTCCAGTACGATGGGCGAGGACCAACGAAACGGTCCCTGAGTGAAGTGCTAGGACACCTAAGGAGGATCCTAGAGGGTTCTGACCAGGCGATGCACGGGCTCGCGGTTGCTAGGACACCCATGCGTACATCGAGAAAGATTTTGGATGGACAAGAAGGAAAGATTTTTGAGAACCAAATTTTGATACTAGATCTCGTTGGTTGGCCAGCTGGTCTTCAACGGAGAGTTCAGAGGATACATTTGTTTAATACAATGGATTTGAAATTTTGGGGTCTCGTTGGTTGGCCAACTGGTCTTCAACGAAGAGTTCAGAGGATACATTTTTTTAATACAATGGATTCGAAATTTTGGAAAATGAGAGATGCCAATCGAATCTGTTATAAATGGTGGCAAGTTCATATTGGGTATGTACGTGGTATGCCTACCTTGATTCTTACATGAATCGTCAGCTAGGGGGCTTGGGAATTCTTTTCCTCAGTACCTGGGCAAAAACCCAACCAAATCTTTATAAAGGAATCCCACCAATTCAGTGGTCGGCACGGGGGTGATTGGCTAACCCATGGGCCGGATGGGGTAGGCTGGATCGGAGAATTCCTGAGAAACAACTAGGTACGATTAGTTACATTATTTAGTTTTGAATCCTAAGAAGACCTTGTTCTTCTATGGGAGGGGATCATCAGCTGTGCCTCGTAAATGAGGAAAAAAGCAATGATTCCATGGACCAAGTGCAAGTCTCTTCTTGATCTGACCATGTGACTTTAGGTTTGGTCAGATCAATTTTTCGGGTTAAGACTTGACTCGTTAGAGTAATTTCCCTGTTAGAAGATTTTTCCCAATTGGCAGAATCGCCCGTGCCTTCTGGGCGAGGGGAGTCTTCCGGGCCCGGGGGCCGCCCGGGCTAGCCTCTCATCCCCGGACATCCACGGGCGAAGCCTCGAGTGTGTGGACCCCGCCCCACGCAGGAGGCCGCCACCGGCAGGAGCCTCGGAGTGGGCGGGGGTCCTCACATTTCCCAGGGAAAAAGAAAAACTGTGGTAACTACTGCATCAGTCAAGACTGCGGTCCCCACCCCGAAAACTAAAATTGCAGGCGGTGTGAGCTGTTGAATTCCCATAGATGTCAGTACTGGGAGAGTAGTAGTACTCGGCACAACGACCAGTGCCATGCCATTAGGAATTTTTTGGACCCAAAAAGGGCCTCCTAAGGATTCCTAATTTTAAGGGATTAGAGCTTAAAAAGCTAGGCTTAAGGGAGACAAAGGCTATGATGACCCCTATTTTTTGCCTTGCCACATCAGCCATACCCCCCTAGTTTCACTTTTTAAAGGAAATATTCTCATACTCTCTCTTTTACTTTTTGACTTTTCTCATACTTTTTCTCTTACTTTTTGAATTTTTATCTCACTCTCTACAAATTGAATCTTTCTTGTCAGTTTGAAATCTCCTTTCTCATTAACTCCCACTATATCTCCCTTCCACATCAGCAAAACATTCTCGTATTTAGGTGGGCCCCAAAAAGTTAAAAAAATTATTATTTTTTAACATTTTGAGGTGGAAAAAACACCACCCAACCAATATGTATGATGAAAATAAATTTTTCCCTCCAAAAAGCTTGTAATTCAAGGGTCACGTCAGAAGCCTGTCAGGAGCCAGTATATCCATAACTAACTGTCAGGTCCCCACAACCCCATAAATATAACTAACTGACAGGAACCGCTACATCCATGAGATCCCAAAATTGTGGGGACCCCAAAAATTATTATTTTTTAATTTTTCTCATAAATGTAATTTATTGATGAAAAACTCCATGTTAGTATATTTGTATATCAAAAATATCATTTTTTACTTAGAAAAACGGATTTGTGTTAAACCTGCAGCAACAGCAAAGTTTTAACAATCTCTCTCACTCACTCACTCCCTCTCTCTCTCTCTCTCTCTCTCTCTCTCTCTCTCTCTCTCTTTCTCTCCCTCTCTCTTTCTCTCCCTATGAGGATCTCTCTGCTTTAGCTTCTTCCTCTACTTAGCTATGGAGCCTTTGCAAGCTGTGTGAAGACATCAACCTCCTTGCAATACATGCAAAGAGGATTACCATATCTGCGAAGGACATGCAACTAGCTCGGCGCATTCGAGACGAGCGAGACACGATCTAGAGATCTTAGATGTTAACCTTTTTTTGAAGTAACTCTTTTGTTTCAAACCCCCCTTGTAACAAGCCTATCTGGCTTTTCATTTGTAACCTTCTTATTGGATATCACTGCTCCACCCTCAGGTAACTACGCAGGCACCAGCTAACTCTACTTTGTGAGCCCCCCTATATGAGGAGAAGTCATTTATGAGTAGCATGGGTCGCCTGGTAGGTCCCGGTTTAAACACCGGATGGTGGCCGATTGTGGCCAGATAGCATGAGACGATTCTGGAGAAGGTTGGCACACTGCCAACTAGGCTACATGCATATGCGGTGAGTTATTATACACCTACTGCATATGGGCTATAAATTTTGGGTCTGTTGCGGTGCGCAGTTTCAAACCAGCCTACTTGGGGGAAGGTGCGGAGGGGGACGTGAGCCCCTCTCTGCAGGGGGTTTCCCCGGCCCGAAGGGCCGTTTACGCTAAACTCCATGCGGACTTTGCGGGCCAAGCGGAATATAAATTCGGTGGTCATTTATGATTGCATGATGAAAAATCATGCACGCAAAGCTCTATTTAGCGAGACGGTCTTTTCACTAAAAATCACTCTTCACCCACGCTTTTTGCATACAGCCTTCGCTCTCACTTCTTCCAGTCAAAGCTTCTTCACCAAAGCACACGACTGGGAAGCGGTAGCTATCTATTGTAATTTCATACAGTAATCAGAAATTTTTGATTCTCCATATCTCTGTGTTTTCTCTTGTCTACAAAGATCTTGGCTTCTGTTGTTTCGTAATTTCTTACACTTCCGATAATTACAATTTTAAGTTTCTTTTACAATGTCTTGGTGTCATCATGTTTGTTTAACATGGAGTGTCTATCATGTGCCAGTTTGTCACCCAAGGCATCAGAAATGCTCCTGGAGGACTGAGGAAGCTGTGCTAGAACAGTGCGAATTTGGCCTCTGCAAACAACGACGATGTAGGCTCAAAATTTGCACTGTTCTGGCACTTCTCCCCTAGCCACTCAGGATCATTTCTGATGCATTTATAATGAAGTTGAGCACACTAATTGTGAGAAACAGTAGTTTATAAGATAAAAACACCTTTAATGATATGTAAAAATATAGTGTTTATCATCCAATGCATCAGAATTGCTCTTGGAGGACTGGGGAAGCTATGCCAGAATAGTGCGAATTTAGGCTCTGCAGCGACGATGCAGGCTCAAAATTCGCACTATTCTGGCACTGCTCCCCCAGCCACTCAGGATCATTTCTGATGCATTTATAATGAAGTTGAGTAAACTAATTGTGAGAAATAGTAGTTTATAAGATAAAAACACCTTTAATCATTTTGTATAAACATATTGTGTTTATCATCCAATGCATCAAAATTGCTCTTGGAGGACTGGGGAAGCTATGCCAGAACAGTGCGAATTTAGCCTCTACAGCCGGCGGTGCAGGCTCAAAATGCGCACTGTTCTACCACTCCTCCCCCAGCCACTCAGGATCATTTCTGATGCATTTATAATGAAGTTGAGCACGCTTATTGTGAGAAATAGTAGTTTATAAGATAAAAACACACAACTTTAATGATGTGTAAAAATATAGTGTTTATCATCCAATGCATCAGATTTTCTCCTGGAGGAGGACTGGGGAAGCTATGCCAGAACAGTGCGAATTTAGGCTCTACAGCGGCGGTGCAGGCACAAAATTCGCAATGTTCTGGCAATGCTTTCCCAGCAGCCACTTAGGATCATTTCTCATGCATTTATAATGAAGTTGAGTATACTAATTTTGAGAAACAATAGTTTATAAGATAAAAATAGCTTTAGTCATGTGTAAAATTACATTGTTTGTCATCCCAATGCATCAGAATTGCTCCTGGAGGACTGGGGAAGCTATGCCAGAACAGTGTGAATTTAGGCTCTGCAGCGGCGGTGCAGGCTCAAAATTCGCACTGTTCTCGCACTGCTCCCCCAACCACTCACAGGATCATTTTTGATGCATTTATAATAAAGTTGAGTACACTAATTGTGAGAAACAATAGTTTATAAGATAAAAACAGCTTTAATCATGTGTAGAATTACATTGTTTGTCATCCAATGCATCCTTCTGGCACTACTCCCCCAGGCTCCCAAGGTCATTTCTGATGCATTCACAAAAACATTGATGGTACAAACTAGAAAAAACAATGATACACTTGATGAAAATAAGTTTGCAAAAATTGTATTGTATTCATAAGAAGTGATACATCATCTTTACAAAAGCTTTCTTACAATATTGAGCTTCCTTCTCTTGTTATTGGGCAGAGTGTGCTCAAGGAGTGATTGGGCTGTTTCTTGAGGATCCTCTATGCCTGTGCTTTTGGTTATACCTATACAAGAGTAAGAAGCTTACCTCTAAATCCAGAACCAAAAACATCGAAGGCAAGGGATTTTTTAATCAGAACTATGTTACACTGACAATTTGAAGGAAACCTTGGTCTCATTAGCCTTGAATGTACAGGTCTCCAAGGGTATACACATGTTGCACTATGGCAACCAGTCCTTCCTTCTTATTAGTATGCTTGAAGCCTTGTAGCCGCCCCTTCCAATGATGTAGCATATTCCCCAGTTTGACGCACTCGATGTGGTCCCTTAGAGCATGGCTGCATGTAGACCCAAGCCCCAACCCTGAATCTTGTTGGAGCCCAAACTCCATTCTCATCTCTTGTGTTATGCAGCACAAGCTCTTCCACCTTCTCCCTAGGTCTTCTCACATTACTTTTACACCTGCACACCTCAAAAGCTGGAGGAAGGAATCTTACATCCTACCCCACTTAAAAAATGCGAGATGCCATGGTGGTAAGAAAAGAGAAGAAGGGAAAAGAAAAGCTTGTTTTACAACAGAAGAGTGGAGAGGAGAGAAAGTTCAGGGTTTTCAGTGTAGCAATGGAAAGCTTAAAAGAGGGTTAGAGTTTGAGAATAGGCTTCCTCAACCTAGAGTAGACTAAAGAGGGATACAGTTTCTGCAGCAATGGAGAGGGAGGGAGCTTGAGAGAGAGAGAGAGGGAGATCGAGAGGGAGGAGGGAGATTGAGGAGGGAGAGCTTGAGAGAGGGATGGAGTTTCTGCAGCAATGGAGAGCTTAGAAAAGGAAGAATAGGATTCCTCAACCTAGAGTAGACTAAAGAGGGATAGAGTTTTTGCAGCAATGGAGAGCTTAGAAGAGGAAGAAAGAGGTTCAAAATGAGCTTTCTAAACCTAGAGTATGTTGGGGGGAAGTTTGAGAGGGAAAACAAACTTTTGGGAAAAACTTAAAAATTTTCAATTTTTAGGGTTTATCTGCGCGATTCTAGGTGGGGGGGACCTCTAAGTTTGGGCCCAAGAGGTAGGGGGACAAGAGTAGTAATTAGGCCCCATTAGCAAACCAAAGCCTAGGCCCCCTAGGGTCAAAGAAGTCAAAAATGTGCACCCAGCCCTCTTCCTATTGGTCCATTCCTAATCAAAAGTTAATCCAAGAGGCCCTCTTTGGGTCCAAAAAATTCCTAATGGCTCACCAGTGACCGCTCCTGAATCTGTTGGCACCACTGGTGTAGAGTAGTAGAAACCCCCTCCTGTTGTGACATTGCAATTGAAGGGCGCACAACAGGGGTACCCACAGGCACCATTGCAATTGAAGGGCGCACAACAGGGGTACCCACCACCACAGGCACCACCGCAGTAAAACAGAAATAGTGGCATCACCTTGTTCAGCATCACTGGCCACTTCTGCATGTGTTTGGCCTCAAGAACTGCTACTGGGCAACCGGTACTCCATCAAAAACAATGACTGTGTGACTGAAGCACTAGTAGATAATGGAGCCGAAAAATGACAGGCAGGCCGAAGAGAAACCAAAAAATTGGCGCGAGCAGAGGGAACAGGATCTACAGTATCTGACCCACCTTAGAGTGTACTACCTACCATTTGTGCACCTGAGAACATACCCGCTGAGCCTCAAATCTAATTCGGTCCTTAAGAAAGTGAGCCCAAGAAACAAGCTCGAACTCAGAAGTTTTGATCAAATGTTTCACCTTTATTGACATTGTATAAGTCTCTGCCTGCAGCCAAATGGCTTCTAAAAACCATATGTAGCCTCCATCTTGGCACCGCGAGAACTGCCACCATTTTGCTAGCATAGCAATAGCTCCGTCTGCTGCGGGGCAAGTGTAGCTTCTGCTGAATGTATTCCACTGTGAGCTCCACTGCCGCTGCATCTTGTATAGCCACATCACCAATAGTTAATTGCCATAGCAAGGGCAATGACTGCGGGTGTACCTGCACATGCTCCCAATGGAAGTTGCAGTAAACATGGATGCGCTTATCGGTGAGCCATGCATCAATAGTCGGCCACTCAAGTTGAGCAATCGGCATGACCGGCAAGAACTACACAAGAGAAGCAATCATGGCTACAGAAGAAAAGAGCAGAAGAAAAGAGCGCAAGGAAGAAAAGCAAAAGGCGAGCAGAAAGATAAGAGCAAAAATAGAATGCCTTTCCACAAAAAGGAGGGAGTTTTTGCATGCAAAACAACGACTGTTTTTCGATGTATGAAGGTATAACACCTGGAAAAAACCAAGAAAAGTGAATTGACGAAAGCTGCCCTTGATGTGGAATGGCTGAAACCATCATGAAAGAAAGTGTATTCTTCTCAAAAATTGAAAAAGGGCATCGAGGAGAGGAACTGCCGGAAAATAATGACGCATCCGCGAAACCCATTGACCGAAGAAGGAAAAACTTCCCCATGAAGATTTGCGAGGAAATAAGAAGTGGAACCGTAAGAAGCATACACCCAAAACGGCCCGGTCCATCGCACCTTCAGTTTTGCGGGTTTCTTGAACATGCGCGAAGAAAACACCAGCACTAATTGCCCTCTTTGGAAAAATTTCTTCTTCAAATGTCGATCCACTTGCCACTTTCTGCGAGTTTGAATTTCCTGCGCCCAATAAAAGCTTTTCTTCATCTAATTTCCTGAATGACCTCCAGTCTGTATGCCAATTCTTCCTCTGGTAGCAATCTGTCCGTACCCGCAAGGCACAAACTGGGAACCACAAATTTGACCGGTGTGATGGCCTCCATGCCAAAAGCAAGTTTGAATGGTGTCAACCTAGTTGCCACTTTAAATGCTGTGTGGTATGCCCAAAGTGCCGTTGGCAGCTTCACATCCCAATCTTGTTGAGATATCGAGCTCTAGTGAGGCGGTGGACACTGATGACCCGCCTGGGGGATAGGCCCCGCACTTACACCACTGGCATGGTTGGTTAGATCTTGGGTGATATGCGGCCAGTGGGATGACAGGCTGTGTGACAGCCACTCTAGAGACTGGCATAGTTATAGCGCCAGCTCATTTAGTCGGGTTCACACTATAGAGAACCCGTGTATGTATTTGGTTGAGTACCTTTCATATAGTGTGTACTCTTATTCTTGTATATGGTGTGTTGAGTGTTGAGTAGAGAAGAAGAAGATTTTCAGCCTCTCACCTTGTGTGTTCTCTATTAGGGTTTTGTGAGTGTGTGTGTGTGCTTGCAAGAGCTCAAGCTCTCTTCCCCCCTGCATCTTTTCATGGTATCAGAGCCTGGTTCGTGCTAAGGGCTGAGCTGCAAGCAAGAGAACCACAGGAAGCGGTACGAGGGTAAGAGTTGCAACTACTCTTCCCTATTGTGTTGGTGACTACACCCTTGTCGGGAGCTCTACGGGAGGCACCGGCAAACGATTTCCGATTGAGGAGCTTTCTTCACGGGAGTGAAGCTAAAGGGCAACTATACATTCCTTCGGACTGAAATTTACGGGCCGAATACGCGTTTCGGGCGCGTCTGGACCTCCGTTTTTCAGAAAGCAGGCGATTTCGAGCACTGCGGGTAAGTCATCGATTCTCTGCAGAACTCTGTTTTAAGAACTGCAGGAAGACAGATTGACTGTGCAGACACTGTGGGTGCTGCAAAGAGATCTACAGTTGCCATTGGGTGTATGTATATGCATTGAAGTCACTGGTTGTGACATTTGAGAGTACTGCAGTACCGCTGTGCAGAAAATACAGCATTTGTGCAGAAAAAGATTGAGCAGGGTTTGCAGGTTCGGTTTAACCCTGATGGGTGTTATGTTGAAGATTTTAAAGACAAGTGCAGGTTGGTTGCAAAAGGCAACAGAGTGGGCAGAATGTTTACGTTGAATGTAGACATGCCTAAAATGAGTGCTGCGATGTTTGCAAATGGTTCAGGAGTTGTTGCAGACACAGACATATGGCATAAAAGAATTGGACATGTAAATGTTCAGAGATTGAAGTCTATGCAGACAAAAGGAATCGTGACAGGGCTGCCAAAATTTAAAGTGGAAGGTATGCAGAAAATATGTGAAGCATGCCAATTTGGGAAGCAAACAAAGCATGTGTTTCCACGTAACAGATATGTGAGCAGAAATGCACTAGATATTGTGCATTCAGATGTATGGGGTCCTACGAAGACCGTGTCTATGGGAGGCTGCAGGTACTATGTCACTTTCATTGATGACCACACAAGAAAAGTGTGGGTATATTTCATGAAGGAGAAGAGTGAGGTGTTCACTCACTTTCAGAATTTCAGAGTTTTGGTTGAAAAGCAAACAGGGAAATATGTAAAGTGCCTAAGGTCAGATGGAGGGGGAGAGTACTTCTCCAATGAGTTCTCTGAATTCTTGAAGAAGAATGGTATTCGGAGACAGTTCACATGCAGATACACTCCGCAGCAAAATGGAGTTGCTGAGCGGAAAAACAGGCACATTGCTGAGATTGCGCGAGCATTGATGGAAGAGAAGAATATGCCGCATTGCTATTGGGCTGAGGCTGTTTCTACAGCAGTATACATCATGAACAGGACTCCAACTGCAGCCATACATGATGTAACTCCAGAGGAGAGGTTTACTGGCAGAAAACCAGATTTATCTCATCTGAAAGTTTTTGGATGCATTGCATATGTGCATGTGCCAGATGAGCTGAGAACTAAGCTGGATCCGAAAGCTGAAAAATGTGTGTTTATTGGATATTCCCTTGAGCAAAAGGGATACAGGTGTTATAACCCTGCTACACGTGAGTTGAGGGTAAGCAGGGATGTTGTCTTTGATGAGATGAGCAGCTGGTATGTTGCTGAAAAAGAAGCTGTTGGGGCTGATGTGAGTGGAAGTGTGGTTGCACAGAATGCAGGTCAGCAATCACAGCCTTTGAGTGGACCAGGAGAGTCCTCATCTAGTGGGTCTATTGATAGACCATGGAGTGGCAGGCTGCGTCATAATACCAGCCCTGCAAATGTGATTACTACATCACGTAAAGGAAAAGAGAAAGTGGTTGAGCCCCTTGGTATGCCTGACATTTCTGCAGGGCATTCTCATGTTGATGGAGAGTCTAGTGGCTCAGATATGAGCCTTGATGAGGAGCTTGGGATCCCAGCTATGAGAACACCTGGTGTAAAGAAGGCTATGGAAGCCATGAATGAAAAGCTGCGAAGATCAGGGAGAGTGAAGAACCCTGTACAGAGATTTACATATGATGGTTATGTGGCACATCACTATGCATATATGGCAAAGGTTGTGCAGGTTGTTGAGCCCACATGCATTGATGAGGCTGTTGGAAATGTGTGTTGGGAGAAAGCTATGGATGAGGAGATGGATGCACTGTATGGAAATGAAACTTGGGATTTAGTGCCATTGCCAGAAGGCAAGGAAGCCATTGGATGCAAGTGGGTGTACAAAGTTAAACATAATAGTGATGGAAGCATAAACAGGTACAAGGCTAGATTGGTAGCCAAAGGATATGCGCAGACATATGGGATTGATTATGAGGAAACCTTCAGCCCAGTTGCCAAGATGGCAACGGTGAGAGTTGTGATAGCAGTGGCTGCGTCAAAGAAATGGTCTTTACATCAGATGGATGTAAAGAATGCATTCTTGCATGGGGATTTGCAAGAAGAGGTGTATATGTTGCAGCCACCTGGTTATGAGGATGAGGGTCACCCCGAGCATGTTTGCAGGTTGAAGAAAGCCTTGTATGGCTTAAAGCAAGCACCAAGAGCATGGTCTGACAAGATTTCTGAATATCTTGTCACTATTGGCTTTCATGTAGCCAATGCAGATTTATCATTGTATGTGAGACATGGTGATAGAGGAGTTGTGCTTGTTGTCATCTATGTAGATGACTTGATCATTACGGGGGACCATGATGCAGAGATCTTTGATGTAAAGATCTTGCTTAGACAGAAGTTTGAGATGAAGGATCTGGGGGAGCTCAGATATTTCTTGGGCATTGAGGTGATTAGGTCACCACACGGTATTGGATTACTGCAGAGACAGTATGGCTTGGACATGTTGTCCAAGTATGGTATGACAGGCTGTAAGCCTATTTCTGTGCCATTGGATCAGAATGGCAAGTTGAGTGCAGATTCAGGAGAGATCTTGGAGGATCCTACTATGTACAGGAGCATAGTAGGAAGTTTGATCTACATGACGATCACCAGACCAGATTTGAGCTATGCTGTTGGGTTGGTGAGTCAGTTTATGCAAGTTCCACGGAAACCGCATTTGGATGCAGTGAGACGCATACTGAGGTATGTGAAGTCTACTTTGCATTGTGGACTATTCTATGAGACTGGGACAGAGATATGTGTACATGGGTACACAGATGCTGATTGGGCTGGTAGTATCTCAGACAGAAGATCTACCAGTGGATTCATGTTTTCTTTGGGGAGTGCTGCTGTGACTTGGAGCAGCAAGAAGCAGCCTACGGTTGCTCTTTCGAGTACAGAGGCTGAGTACAGAGGAGCTGCTATGGCAGCATGTGAGGTAGCTTGGTTGAGAAAGCTACTTGCAGATTTGGGTCTATCAGTGGATAGACAAGTTGTCATTTTCTGTGACAACATTAGCAGTATACAGTTGGCCAGGAACCCAGTCTTTCATGCTCGTACAAAGCACATAGAGGTCCACTACCACTTCGTCAGAGAGAAGGTCTTGGCAGGAGACCTTGACCTTGTTTATGTCAACACAGAGGATCAGGTAGCTGACATCTTCACCAAAGCATTGGGTACAGAGAAGCTCCGCAGATTCAGGGCTTCGCTTGGTGTACATGAGATGGAGTTGAGCTCGAGGGGGAGTGTTGAGATATCGAGCTCTAGTGAGGCGGTGGACACTGATGACCCGCCTGGGGGATAGGCCCCGCACTTACACCACTGGCATGGTTGGTTAGATCTTGGGTGATATGCGGCCAGTGGGATGACAGGCTGTGTGACAGCCACTCTAGAGACTGGCATAGTTATAGCGCCAGCTCATTTAGTCGGGTTCACACTATAGAGAACCCGTGTATGTATTTGGTTGAGTACCTTTCATATAGTGTGTACTCTTATTCTTGTATATGGTGTGTTGAGTGTTGAGTAGAGAAGAAGAAGATTTTCAGCCTCTCACCTTGTGTGTTCTCTATTAGGGTTTTGTGAGTGTGTGTGTGTGCTTGCAAGAGCTCAAGCTCTCTTCCCCCCTGCATCTTTTCAAATCTGTCCGATGAAGACTGACCACTTTAGTCAGAATGCAGATTATCTGCTTATTGGAAGATTCTGCCTGCCCATTGGCCTGAGGGTAATACGGGGTTGATTTGCGATGCAGCACAAAGTAAAACCCTGTCATTCTTCGTTTGATGACTTTATTAATAATATGACCGCCTCGATCATTGACCAACTCCACTGGACAGCGAAACCTGGTAAAAACATCCTTAAAGAGACACTTTGCCATAGAGAGAGCAGCATTATCCCGCAAAGCCCATGCATCTACCCACTTCGTACAGTAATCTGTGGCTGTAAGAATATACCTGTTCCTGGTGGTTAGAGCCGCTTCTGCAGGTTTGATTGGGCCTATAAAATCCAGACCCGATTTTTGAAATGGTTCCAAAGGAAGAATCTGATGGAGAGGCATTCGATCTCGCTGGGATGGTTGTCCCATGCGCTGACAAACATCGCATTGCCTCACAAACTGCTATGCATCTGCATGAATAGACAGCCACCATAATCCACTTTGTAAGACCTTCTTCGCGGTGATTTCTCTTGAGAAATGCCCACTAGTAATGCTGTAATGGGCTTCCCACAACACTGTCTCCTACTCATGGGGGCAGGATGCACCGCAACAGTGCGTCTGCAACATTGTGATAGTAAAGTTCCCCCACACAGACTTCAAATGAGCGGCCCCACAAAGCACGGCGCCGCCGCCCGCTGGTCCCTGGTTAAATGAGCAGGCATCTCACCACTAGAGATAAAAGAAAACATTTCTTCATATACCAAGTCCATGGGATGCTCGGGAGAGTTGCTCCTTCCTCTTCAAACTGTACCCCCTCCGCATTTGGCTGAACCACAAATAGTGAAGCATCCAAAAACTCATCATCCATGCCGACTCTGCTGGCTCCCCCAAATCCAATCAAGAAAGGTAATCTACCACCACATGCTGAGCACCTAGGCGATGGATGACTTCAAAATCAAATTCCTGTAATAATAGAACCCATCAAGCTAATCTGTCTTTTAAATTTTGTTGCCGCACCCAGTAAAGAAGAGAAGAATGATCCACATGGAAGAAAAATCGTCGGCCCAAAAGATAGTGCCGGAACTTCCGCACAGAGTACACCATTCCAAGGCCTTCCCGCTCTGTAATGGAATAATTCTTTTTAGTAGAAGACAACCGGCGAGTGGCATAATAAATTGGGCAAAACCATCCCGTAGTCTGCTCCTACATTAAAACACTGCCGATTGCCACATCCAAAGCATCCACAAAAACATGAAAATTCACCCCCCAATCTGGAGGAATCATCACTAGTGCTTGAGAAAGTTGAATCTTAAGCCGACAGTAAGCCAATTCATAGTCTGCAGTCCATCAAAAATCCTTGCAGTCAGAATGAGCGGCTGCATTTAAGGGTATTGCCAAATGAACCAAAAAGTGCAAATGGCAACCATGCCACCAAATTTGGCCCAGAAATTGCATACAGGCTTTAGGATCCACAGGTGTAGGTGCTTGCATAATAGCCACCACTTTGTCTGGATCGACCACAATGCCCTCTTGGGAAATGATGTGACCCAGCAATTTGCCACTTCGCACCGCAAAAATTACACTTGAGCGGATTAAGGCTGAAGGACACCTCCCAGCACAGCGCTGAAAACAAAGCTGCAAGTGCCCCAAATGCAACACAGGGAAAAGGGTCCGAGACTGTGGCCGCATTAAGCTTTCTGTAATCCACATAGATGCGTAATTTCTTGTTCTTCTTCGGGACAATGACTATAGGAGAAATCCAGTCCGGGTTTTCAATAGGTGCTATGAATCCCACCCTCAACAAGTGGTCCAGCTCTCCCTTGACCTACATGTGGGTTTATGCGATAACGCTGCTGCCTGGGGAGGATATTGCATCCGGCTTCAAGTAAATACGGTGTTGATAAAACTTTGGGTCCAGACCTTTCATGTTAGCATAATCCCAGGCAAACACATCCTGGAATTCCCACAAAAGTTTCACCAGATCAATTTTAAATGCGGGTTCCAGCAAGGTACTAGTTTTCACCAGCCTAGTCTCCTTGTCATCACCTAAGAAAATGGTCTCCAAGACATCTTCTTTGACATGAGTAATGTGGCTCATTTGCACCTCAAAAGCGCGCTCCTTTTCTAGAATGTCTTTCATGTTATCTTTAGGTGCATACTCCTCAATACTTAGGTGTGACTGAACACACCGGAGGCACAAGCCTGAGGTATTCCGCAACAATACATGCCACATCCACTAAGCAGAATGGAATCAAATCCTCATTTTCCTGCAAGAATTTATCCTCTTCATCTTCATCCAAGCCATCTGCCATATTCACTATTTTTGCAATGTGACAGGCCAAACTGAGTTGCTCAGTTGACGGCGTTCTGTAGAGCGAATTTAACCTTTCTGCAACCCTTGCGGATGGTCATCAGATTATGCTCCCAATTATGTCGACCTTTGCCTAGTGCAACCAAGGACGACCCAGCAGGCAGCAGATTGTGCTCCTTGGCAAAATCCTCCATGCTCAGCACTACAAAGGACATTATGAAGGGTATGCCCGCCCTCAATCACCACGCCTTTCAAGATGCCCAAGGGTCAGACTCTCCGTTGATCAGCCATGCATACCAGAAATGTTGTAGGATCCCATGCTTGCCAACCCAGGTGGTGGACTCCGTTGTAATATTGACACCAGCTCCACCATCAATCAGCACTTGATAAATCGTGGCCTCGGAAGCCTACAAAATTTTTTGGAATTCTTATATCAGCCATGGGAACTGCCACCACATCCTCCAGGTGTGTTGCTTGCACGGATGTCACTGGCAGTCGGTATGATTGCCTTGACCATCTTCTCTGACGAAAGTAGTGCTTTATGAAAATTCGAAACCAATTTAAGAAGGTGACCCAATTTGACTTGTAGAGGGGCATCGAGCAATCCATCCCATCCTTCACTCTCAGCGGCCGAACAAACTAGGCTATTGGGATGATTGTTCTCGGAAGGTCCTTCTGGCCTGTGGCTAGACACTGCCCCGACTGAGGTATGTCGATGAGAGTCACAGCATTCCCGAAACTGCACTTTACTTGGTCCGGGCACTGGAACACATTCTGGAGCTTTCTTGTCCACCCAGCACGAAGTAACTTGCTGGCAAACAGCTTCCTATGCGGGCCAATCCAAAAGTGGTTGCGCTATGCACCTGTTGGGGGACTTCAATTTGTGACCAGAGCATGTGACCACGCACACCTCCGGATCCACTGTCGCCTCCATCGACTCAATCTAAACCATGGCCACTGCCAGTTGTTTTCCTACAACTTTGGCCTATTTCTCAGTTTTCTTTCGATCATACTCCCGTGCTTCTAGGCAATCTTGGCACCAATGTCCTTCCTCTGTACAGAAAAGACAAACTTTTGGACGATCTATGACCCGGCCTTTGCGACCACGACCACGATTGCCACCCCTACCACCACGGTTGTTGTGATAGGGTTGCTCAGAATTGCTCCCAACCTATACTCTTGCAGCTAGGAGTTCTGGCGGTTCCATGTCTTTCCCAATGTTAATGATTTGGTTGCAGGAGCAAGCCTTGTGCCCCCTCCCATTAGAGTAACACTCCGACGTGTTATGGGAGTTGCTGATACAGATAGCACACTTGTCATTCATTGCATATTCCGTTGTTGGATGGCCAAGATTACGGCAACGAGAGCACCAGACTTCCTTCGTGGACTTAGTAGCTGAAGACTCTCCTGCGGGACCCATGCCGACCTTCCCACTTGAGATTTCCTAGTCTCCCGCACTGGTGCCTCATCAGAATCTGTACTGCTTCTACTGTCCTCCGATTCACTGTCCGAGCTCCATGTGTCAGAATCCTCCTCCGAGCTATGTCGACGACGGCGTCCCTGTGATGTGCTACTTCTAGATTTCTTCTTGGATCGCTTCATGGTGGTGGAATCGTTATCTTCCACAACGAATCCCCGACGCGAATAGATTGAGCAATGACCTCCGCCAGCGACGTATTCACTTTGTCCACAATGGCCAGGGCCGTTCGTAAGTCCTTTACTAATCCTTTCAAGAAATAGTCATTCAAGACTTCCTGGGCTGGCCACTGCACCTGCGGAACCCACTACAACAGCACTCAGAATTTCGTAGCATAATCCTCCGCTATATGCGCTTGCCTTTCTTGAGGACCTGTAGTTGCTCCAACGTTTAGGATACTGTCTTCTCCACACAAAACCTACATAGAAATGACAGATGCACTACATCATAATCCTAAAAATGCCCGCGGGGTATTTTGCCAGCCATCTGGATGCTTTGCCGCCACTGAGGGTAGACTCAAAAATGGATTTCTTGTGGAGAGGATCAAAGGGTGGAGGCACATTAGGCCATAAGAGTTGTCAAATTGCCACACGTGTGCATCCGAATCTTCTCCTTGTTTCCCTCGAAACGTAGAATACTTGATGTTGTGGGCTGGTGCGGCCATCACAATAGGCGACGAGTGTGGAACCACCAGTGGTGAAGGAAACAGTCATCGCGTCGCCATCCGAGGAGAGGTTTGGGGTGTCAAAGGACGCCCACTCGCCTTTGGAGTGTGGATAGGAGGACAGGAACGGCTCCATCTCACCGAGCCTCCAGCCCTATCAGGGAAAGAGGCGGCTACTCGTCGGGCCACGACAAGCTTCGTCAAAGAGACAGTGGCTCCGCCCAGTTGCTGGGACCACAAACTTAGGAGGCCCTTGAGAACACGTGTGCATTCGTGAACATCATGGTCACCAAGTGTAATCGCATTTACTTCTTACACAGATAGTAAGCGATTACAGGACTGGCTACCTTCATTCACAGCATACTTATCTTACAGATTGATAAAAGATTAAGTTAACAGCATCACAGATTGAAGACAAGTATGGAAAAAAATATACAGAACATTTTGCAACAGATTTCATTGATTGAAGAATTCCCTTCATTTGTACATACAGTTACATCCATATATAGGAATAGTATCTAGGATTCGAATAGATACATCTACTAATGACATCCCTTGGAATCCCTACTGACTATTGCGCATAACAGTTTATCCAGTGCAGTTACAAGAATGCGGCTACGATGTGCGGTAAATGCTGCAACACCGGCTACATTATGGGCATATTAGACCGCATTCAAGGTAGCCACAAGATTGACACCATTCAAGTTGGCACTTGGGATGGAAGAAGCAGTCACACCTTTAGAGTATGTGGTTCCGAGTCTTCGGATTGCAGTCAAAGATCGCTTACTTCCAAAAGAATCTTTACAGTTTTGGCTGGCAAATTTGGAAAATTTGGAAGAAGACAGCTTGTTACGGAGTTTTTATTTGTTGACAGAATTACAGAACCGCAAGAAAGCTTAGGTGAACCGGTTGTCCAGGAAACGTATTTCGAAAGAGGACAAGTAGTATTGGTCTTCAATACTTAGATGGAAAAGCTGCCGGGAAAGTTAAAGTTTCGTTAGGCCGCAAGACCGTTCTGGATTTATCGCAATATTAGATTCAATGCTTTTTGGCTGACGGATATGCAAGGTCGGCTATTACCGCATACAGTTAATGGGTTTTGATTGCGGCCCTATCATGCAAAAGAATTGCGGTGTCTGTTTCCCATTAATGAAGAAGTCACGGCAAATTGGGTGGCTATTGAGATGCCAAGTCATTGCGAATACCCAGTTTGAGAATAGATAAAGCTAACCTAACCGTGAAATATTTTGGCATCCAACTCAAATAGCACTAAGAGTCCCTCACCAACCATTATAGAATATGAGTATATCTACATGTGGGAATTACAGACATAGCACATGCCAATTAAAAGGTAGCTAACCTTAACAAAATTTACAATAGAAAAAAGAAAAGACTTGCATGCCTATTATCATTTCACTTTGTTCAATCTAGCATAGTTTGACTGTATCGAGATATAAAAGAAAATCCTTCTCTTATAGATCAAGGCATGGAGGATTTTAGGTCTAGATATGCTTGCTACTTCATGAAGCTAAGCATAGCTGTACAGGATATTTGACAAAGAAAATAAACATGGTCTAGAGGAAGAGTAAATCTTATATTACTATCATTGTCTCAAGTGTTTTTCTAGGCAACATGCACATCACCTTTGAATACATAGTTGATGCATCATTTAGGATGCCCCATGCTCATTTCCAATTCACTTTCTGCAAGTTTCAATCACATGAAGGAACCATTATAGATTCAATCTTGGTGAAATGGATTTAATTAGGAGAAATTCAGGTCAAAAATGGGCCATGTAAGGTTTTGGAAGATTTCAAAAAGATGCTCTCTCATTCAATGATCATGGGGGCTTCACTATAGAGATTTTTAATTTATTTTTTCAAGGGAAAAGCATATCTTGAGCGTATAAATTCTAAATTTTTCAAAAGTTATGTATCTAATTAGAACCTAATTGTGGAGCCGTTTCTAACAATATGTCCCATGAGAGCGATTTTGACATAAGGTGGGAAAGGTTCACAATGACCTCCCATTTTTATAGACCTTGACAAAATGACTTTCCTTCGGAGGCCACCAGAGTTTGATTTGTCGTCGATAGGGTCACATTGCTAGAGATTGTCCTAGATCGAGGGGCCATGCTAGGAGGCGGCATGGTCCTGCCCATTAGAGGCGTTCTGCAGTTGTGCCGAGACTCCAGTTGCTCCTTTGCCACAGCAAACCACACAACGTTTGGTTGTGGTTAGGGATGGCAGGCACCCTCAGACCCCCGTACCTACCCCTTCACCCACACCCCTTATGTGCTTATATTTCCGGGTACTATGAGCTAGGAACTATTGAAAAGGCCCCTAAGTGGACAGGTGGTGAGCGTTCTGGTTACCAATGATGCCATAGGTACACCGATGAAGGAATGATTGCAAATTGAAACTCAAGCTAGATATTTTGGAGGATTATGATCAATGATACTATGGTTTCATTAAAAGATTGTTTTAAAGATAGCTGAATCTGTGAAATAGGCAATTTCATATTGGGTGTGTAAGTGGTGTGACTATCTTGAAGTTTGCTTGAAGCACTGGCTAGGGGGCTTGGGAACTCTTTCCCCTGGTACTCGGGGGAAAACATAAACAAATTTCTAAATTGATCTTATCACTACAGTGGTTGGGCGGTTGGCTTGCTTCAAGAGAACATCCTGAGAAATGTTAAGAGATGTAATCGTCGCGGTGTTGTGTGTATGTGGGAAAGCACCCTAGAGGTGCAAGATATTGTGGCAAGATAAGAATGCCACATGTGATATTGTATGGTGTGTGAGTGTTGACCAAAAGAGTGGAAAAGGGAGTGCCACATGGATGATGATGTGTAAAGTGGGATAAGGCTAGAAAGCCTATATCATTGTATGGTTCACTTGAGATATACAATAAAGCTATTGTTGAGTGTGCAATCTCTCTCTCTTATGGGGTTTTTAGTGTGGTTTAATCCACCTTAATTATATTGCTTAATCTATGTCCTTCACCATGATCAATCCCATTTTTTGGGTTGTTTAACATGGTATCAAAGCTTGGGTGGCTCTTGGTCATGGTGAATATTTATGTATAGTTTTCTTGGTTATGAGTTCATTGATTAAGCATTATTTTTAGTTTATTATGAAAAAAAATTATGCACACTCATATTGTCATTAGTATTGCATTCAGGGAGAGATTATGTTTGTGAGAGAGTCTTGAAGCTTCCCAAGAGAGTTGCAAATGAGAGTTTTGCAACATGAAGAGCCTACTCATCATCATGGAAGCTGAAAATGGAGATTTTAGCAAGTATGAAGGCTATGGAGTCTTTGGTGTCATCAAGGAGAAGCTACCAAGGAGATTTGTGAAGGTATTTTGATGTTTTTACCTCTAATTTGGTGTTTGAGCATGGAAGAATGCTCGTATTTGAGAAGGATTTCTATGTTGGGATTTTTGAATCCTATGGTTCTTTGCACTTGGGTAAAGAGCATGTGTGGAGGTGCATGCTTGTCAAGATGATGGCAAGTGAGATGGTGGACTCAATGGAGTTTACATTTGTGTGCATCAAGAAGAGGATGCACTTGTGGATGTCGTTCAAGAAGATGAGCAAATGGTGTGAGAGCCAATAAAGGTTTTCTTGTTGATTATGCACATACTGGTTTCTAAAGAGAAACCTTGTGAACAGAAGAACCCTTAAGAAGATGGCTCCATGCCAAGAAGAGGAACATGCAAGCTGGAGCTCTATGAGGAGCTATGGTGGATACAAAAGCCAAAGAGTCAAGGCAGAGAGAGTCAAGATGCCAGGGAAACTATAGCCTCTAGACATTCCACAGATGAAGTGGAAATGCATCAGTATGGACTTTGTCACTGGATTACCTTTAGTGCAATCAGGTTACAACTCCATTTTGTGGTAGTTGACATGCTAACCAATGCTGCCCATCTGATTCCACTGAACGAAACATACTCTGCAGAGTGGATGTTGCTAGAGTTTTCCTTAAGGAGATCTTTAGATTGTATGGTTTACCTAGGAGGATAGTAAGTGAATGAGATCCCAAATTCACATCAAAATTCTGGACTGCGTTCTTTGAAGCAGTAATGAATAGAGAATGGATGTGATGAATAGAAGTGATGAGAATGAGAGGTAAATAGGTGTGATGATATGTGATGTGAATTAGATAGATGAGAATGAATAGAGAATGGATGTGATGAGAATAGAAGTGATGAGAATGAGAGGTAAATAGATGTGATGATATGTGATGCAAATCAGATAGATGGGAATTAACGGATGGATGGATGCGATGAGAAAAGAAGTGCCGAGAATGTGAGGTGAATAGATGTGATGAGATGTAATGCGAATCAGATAGATGGGAATGAATGGATGGATGGATGTGATGAGAATGAGAGGTAAATAGATGTGATGAGATGGGATGCGAATCAGATGGATTTGAAAGAATGGATGGATGGATGTGATGAGAATAGAAGTGATGAGAATGAGAGGTAAATAGATGTGAAGAGATGTGATGTGAATTAGATAAATGTGAATGAATAGATGAGATGTGATGTCATGTGAATTAGGATGTAAATGAATGATATATGATATGAATGAATGTGTTAGCATGTGAATTGAGATGTGAATGAATGATATAGGATGTGAATGAATGTGTTAGCATGTGAATCGAGATGTGAATGAATGATATAGGATGTGAATGAATGTGATAGCATGTGAATCGAGATGTGAATGAATGATAAGGGATGTGAATGGATGTGATGTGATGTGAATCGAGATGTGAATGAACGATAAGAGACATGAATGAATATGTTAGCATGTGTTAGCATGTGAATCGGGATGTGAATGAATGAGATGTGATGTGAAAGGGATGTGATAAGATGTAATGTAAACTTGATAGATGTTAATGTATGTGAAGTGATGAGATGTATGGGTAGATGCAAGTGGATGAGATCTGATGAGGATAAATGAGGAAATAAGTGATGAGACAGAAAAAGATGTGATTAGATGAGAATGGGAATACTTATGAAATGAATGTGGATTGATGTGGATGGATGAGTGGATAATGTGGATTGATGTGGATGATGTGGATGGATGTATGAATGATGTGGATTGATTGACGTGAATGGATATATGGATGATGTGGATTGATGTGTGGATAATGTGGATTGACGTGAATGGATGATGTGGGTTGATGTGTGGATAATGTGGATTGACATGAATGGATGTATGGATGATGTGGATTGATGTGTGGATTGATGTGGATGGATGTATGGAAGATGTGTGGATAATGTGGATTGATGTGGATGGATGTATGGATGATGTGGATTGAAGTGTGGATTGAAGTGGATGGATGTATGGAAGATGTGGATGGATGTGTGGATAATGTGGATTGATGTGGATGGATCTATGGATGATGTGGATTGATGTGGATGGATATATGGATGATGTGGATTGATGTGTGGATGATGCGATTGGAGGGAATGATGTGATGTGATAGGGATTGATGAAGAAAAAAAAATTATGGGAAGATGAGAAAAGATGGAAATATTGTTGGAACTGTATTTGTATGTGAAATCTGTTTTTAAATGACTGTTTTATGTCAAGAATGCTGGGGAAGCATTTTGATCGTCTTGTGAATGAGGTCATGGAGACCTATCTATTAAAGTTGTAACTACTATGACGGAGAGTCAATGGAGGACGTCTCGCGTAGCAAAGGTCGGCCGAGGTCTTGACTAGCCTCGGTTTGATTTAAATGGTGAGCTTCCGGTACGGTTGATGAGGGACCAAGGAAGCGGCCTATGAGTGAAGCGCTAGGTCACATGCGAAGGATCCTAGAGGGTGTTGACCATACGGTGCTCGGGCTCTGGGTCGCCGAAGATACCCACACATATGTCGGCGAAGATATTGGAACAAGGAGTAAGAGTTGTTTTCTGAATTCGGGCATGGATTTCGTTGGTTGACCTTGCTGGTCCTCAAACGGATGAGTCCATGGCAGTAAGAGTTGTTTTCTGAATTCGGGCATGGATTTTGTTGGTTGACCTTGCTGATCTTCAATGGAGATTCCATTTTATATGGATCCATTGGTTGATCTTGCTGATCTTCAATGGAGATTCCATTTTATATGGATCCATTGGTTGATCTTGCTGATCTTCAACGAAGATTCCATTTTGATATGTGAATATATTGCCGGTTACCTATGAGCTAGGAACTATCGAAAAGGCCCGTGAGTGGACAGGTGGTGAGCATTCTGGTTGCCAATGATGCCATAGGTACACCGATGAAGGAATGATTGGAAATAAGGATTTAACTAGAGATTTTGAGGATTATGATCAGTGCCACCATGGTTTCATTAAATGATTGTTTTTAAAGATAGCTGATTTTGTGAAAAAGGCAATTTCATATTGGGTGTGTAAATGGTGTGACTAGTTTAAGTTTACATGAATGGGAACTCTTTTCCCTGGTACCCGAGACAAAACCTAACCAAATTCCTAATTGGATCCCATCACTACATTGGTTGGGTGGTTGGCTAACCCATGGGACTGGATGGGGTTAGGCTGGACTGATGGATTCCTAAATTGAGACTCAATTCTGTTATGGTACGATAGATGAAGTAAATCTCGGACAAAAATTGTTCTATGGAAAAGAATCAACGGCTCTGCGTCTCAATGAGGAAAAAAGCGTTGGTCTCTATGATCCAAGTGCAATCTTTTCCCTGATCTGATTTGGGACTTACGGGTTTGGTTACATCAGTTTAGTTAAGGCTTTTGACTACATTAGAGAAGAGTTATCTTGGAGGAATTGGCCGTGCTTTCCAGGCAAGGGAAGTTTTTCTGGGTTCGGTTTTGGAAGAATCGATGGATTAGTCTCTTGTCCGGATATCTGTGGGCGAGGCCCCGACGAGTGTGGGACCCTGCCTCGCGCAAGAAGTGCTACTTTCGCCGCCCGCTAGCACCCCTGAATTCGTTGCGCGATGGAGATAGGGACCTCACAAGATGTGAGGTAAAATGAATGAGATTGAATTAAATGGATGAGATGTGAATGATTGTGATGTGATGAGATGTGAATATGGGTAGATGTGAGTGGATGAGATCTGATGAGGTTAAATTGAGGAAAGATGAGATGAGATGAAAATGATGAGATTGGATGAGAATAGGAATACTTATGAAATGGTTGTGGAATTAATTAATGTGGTTTGATGTGAAGCAATGTGGAAAGACGAGAGTTTGTTTTAGAAACTATATTTTTGAACTATTTTTAAATGACTATTTTATGTCAAGAATGCTAGAGAAGCATTTTGACCGTCTTGTGAATGAGGTCGTGGAGACCTAATCTGATAAAGTTGCAATAGCTGACGGAGAGTCATTGGAGGACGTCTCGTGTAGCAAGGTCGGCCGAGGTCCTGACCAACCTCAGTTCGATTAAAATGGTGAACTTTCGGTACGGTGGATGAGGGACCAAGGAAGCGGCATATGAGTGAAACGCTAGGTCACTTGCAAAGGATCCTAGAGGGTGCTGACCATACGGTGCTTGGGCTTTGGGTCGCCATCGACGATACCCACATGTGCATCGTGTGGAAGATATTGGAACAAGGAGTAAGAGTTGTTTTCTGAATTCGGGCATGGATCTGGTTGATTGACCTTGCTGGTCCTCAACGGATGAGTCCATGGCTCTTTTATATGGATCCATTGGTTGATCTTGCTAATCTTCAACAGAGATTCCATTTTGTTATGTGAATATATTGCCAATTACTACTATGAGCTAGAAACCATCGAAAAGGCCCCTAAGTGGACAAGTGGTGAGCGTTCTGGTTGCCAATGATGCCATAGGTACACCGATGAAGGAATGATTGGAAATAGGGATTCAACCGGAGATTTCGAGGATTATGATCAGTGACATAATGGTTTCATTAAAAGATTGTTTTTTTAAAAGATAGCTGATTCTGTGAAAAAGATAATTTCATATTGGGTGTGTAAGTGGTGTGACTAGTTTTAAGTTTGCATGAATATCCCAAATTCTTAATTGGATCCCATCACTACAATGGTTGGGCGGTTGGCTAACCCACGGGATTGGATGGGGTTAGGTTGGACTGATGGATCCCTAAATTGAGACTCAATTCTGTTATGGTACGATAGATGAAGTAAATCCCGAACAAAAATTGTTCTATGGAAAAGAATCAACGGCTGTGCCTCTCAACAATGAGGAAAAAAGCATTGGTCTCTATGATCCAAGTACAATCTTTTCCCTGATCTGACTATGGGACTTATGGGTTTGGTTAGATCAGTTCAGTTAGTTAAGGCTTTTGACTACGTTAGAGAAAACTTATCCTAGAGGAATTGCCCGTGCTTTTGGGGCAAGGGAAGTTTTTTTTTGGGTCAGTTCTGGAATAACCGATGGATTAGTCTCTTGTCTGGATATCCGTGGGCGAGGCCCCGAGTGTGGGACCTTGGTCTGTGCAAGAAGTGCTACTTCCGCTGCTAGCACCCCTGAATTCATTGTGCGGTGGGTACAGGTATCTTACACCTCAGACTCAACTGGGCGCATAGGTGCCCCAGCCTCCACTTGTTGCTCTAAGTTTATTGTGGCTACCACCACCACCTCAGGAGTTGGGTCTACCAATCTGCTCCTTGGCACGAAGTGTTTAGGGTTTGGAAATAGGACTGTAAGAAACTGACCTAGCTTTGAGTTCCTAGTGGCGTTCCTGGCTATTTATGCCGCCACCCTGGCTGCTTCCTGTGGGATCCTCAACTTAAGCACCTTGGCCCATGCCATAGGCCTGGATTCTGCTGTGTCCAAATATCCTTCAGCCTTCGCATAAATTGTATAAGTTTTGGCCTGGATCCAAATTGCCTCTAAAAACCAGCGATACCCCTGGTGTAGGTACTCTGAGGAGCATCCCATAAGCTTGTACTTGGAACCTTGAGTAGCTCCAAAAACTCTCTCCATCTCCTCCCCAGAAGGAGTATGGGCAACTGTGGTGGTGCCATCCAATGGTAGGAACAAGGCATGGTGCACCCGCTCTTTTGTTTTAGCAGGCCGGCACTCCCCCCTCTGATATGTACTTCATCACCCATAGCTAGCTCCTGTGTGAGCGAAATAGCCGGAGATGCACATGGATCGTTGCCCAATCAAGCATGGAGAACTCCCATAAGCGAATTTGTCGCAGCCATGCTGTCATCTTGTCATCCACCCTGAGGCTCTCAAAATGGCTTCACTGGGATGAATTGGATGGGTGCCATCGCCATGAGCACGCTGTATAAAGTTTGCAATTGCAAGGAGAACGTTGTATGCTGTAGAGCAAGGTCTGGGAAGCAAGAGAGAGAAGTGCTAAAACTCGTCAAAGCAAGTGAATTTTCAAACTGCTTTTCTTGTTTGTTTTGCAATGCAACGCCACATCATAGCAGCTACACCCACTTTGGCATAATAACTACTCCATCCTAGCCATAATTGGCATGTACTAAACCCAAATTGAATGCATAATAATGGACTCTCTATTTGAAGATTAGCAAGATCAATCTGGTTCTTTAGTCTTGCATTTTATGTCTACTGGATTCATTTTAACGACATACACAACTTGCTTCTTTTTGAGCCCTTTTAATAATTTGGAAGCCTTGACTAAATGTAGCACTGGGGATCCGAAAATTCCAATTCCTTGAACTTTACTCTCGTGAAGGTCAAGGAAAGAGATGGCTCCTTTGTGAGACAATGAATGTCAGCCTGATTCTTTTGGAGCCAATCCATTCCAAGGATTCCATCATATAATCCTAGGGGTAGGACTTTGAACTGGCACTCTGTTACGCTCCCATCTAGGCTAAACTGAATAAGGTCAGTCTCAAGGTGAGTGAAAAGAATCTTCCCACTCGCTAATTCCACTTGCATAGGTTTCCCTGATTTTTGATTTAGGACTAGTTTACGCAGACATCCTGGGGAAATAAAAGAATGAGTACTACCTGAATCAATCAAAAGCTTGAATTTCTTACCTTGGTACTCTGCTGGAGTCTGGAGGACTGAGAATTGACGGTTATTCCCCTGATGCTCAATTGCTGCATAGATCTTTCCTTTCTCTTCCTCCACTTTCTCAGCCATAGTGACTACTCTAGCTGCTACAGTCTGAGGTGGAACTCTCTCTCTTTGGTTATTCTAATTCTGGGAGGGAGTTTGAAAACTGCTTTGCATGGAGGCTGCAGACTGAGCTGGCACTCTTCTTAGGTTTCCCTAATTCTAGCATGGGGGACCCTAATTGGACTGAACTACTAAAGGAGTCGATCTCTAAACTCTGGGACTCTGGCTTCCTTGACCCACCAAAGGAGATGGCCAATCCTTAAGCTGGTACCCAAATCCCTAACATCCAAAGCATTTTTCTCGCTTCAAAGTTCTTCCCTTTGCATTCTGGAGAGAGCCGGAGTTCCTGATAATGTACTTCGGGGGAAAGGTCTTCCTTCATTTCTAAAGCTTCCCATCTCCACATTCTGGTTTGGACCTTGGTGTCTCTTTGGAGGCAGAAAGTTGGAAGAACTTCCCGGTGTGTATGAAATCTTTTTAAAGAATGAGGGAGCTGGCTTTGGCAGGACTTTTACGATGAAGACTTTGGCAAAGTCCTTTGCCATTCTGACAGCTTCAGCCATGGACAATGGCTTGGCATTTTTGACAAGTGTGTCCAAGGGTTTGTTCTCATTCCCTGAATGAATCTAGCCATGAGTTGCTCTTCATCTAGAGGTGGTGAATATTTGAGTAGAAGAGCGAAGGCCTGATGATATTCCTTGATGGTTTTGCTCCCCTGCTTCAGCTCTAAGAATTCATTCATTTTGGTTTCCAAAAATCCAGGGGGACAAAATCTCTTCCTTAAATATGTTTTAAGGTCATTCCAGGACTAAGTATTTCTATCTAGATAGTTGGTGTCACAATGGTTCCTCCATGCCACCCTGGCTATTTCCAATATCTTGAGCCTTGCAAGAGCCATTTTGCTTCACTCATTGTAGCCAGTGACATCAAAATATTCTTCCATGGCTTCCACCCATTTCTCCACAGCCTCACCCAAGTTCTCCCCTTTTGAAGGGTCCTGGTGGCTGAGTTCTATAAAGTTGTGAATGTCAGGGTCAAAAGCTCATCATCTTCAAAGAGAGAGTTTGGCTGACGGCCACGGTTTCCTCGTCTCATGATTCTGCCAAAAATGATATATTATTAAATTTTTATTTTTGATATCGTCCACGAGATCCTAAGACTTAAGAGATTCGAAAAACAATTTCTTAAACAAGACAAATAATCTTATTGGAGATCTATGACATATGTCTGATAACATATTTTTCTTTATCAGTTCGTCCATAAACAATCACTTATACAGCAGGGAATTTTTCTCCGGAAAATATTTCTTTATTTATATAAAAGTTTCAATATGTACATAGAGCAGCTCGGGCTCTAGAAATCAAAATCTCCTCGGGAGATGCATAAGACGGCGGTACTGGGCCATAGACATGCCCTGATACAAATGTTCACTTACAGCCCAAGGGAGCTATTATCTTCTCTTTTTAGGAATAAAGCGACTAAGGAGTCTGTAGATTTGACATGAGAGTCTGAAATTCCGAGGCATTGAATGATATAGAATGACACCATGTACCACTTTCAACTTTATCACAATCATGGCCAATGAGAGGTTTTGCCTCAGCGTTGCACGTCGGTCAAGAGGCATGGACATACTCGCCTACAAACCACTTATGCTATCGTCTCTCTGCTAGGTCACGAAAATATAAATCCTCGAAATGGCGTGTGAGTCTGATTCGGCTTGTTCGAGTTGCAGTGGAAGAGATGAGACGCTCAAAGGTGAACGCAGTCATGTTTTGCGACTGGGTGAGGTCGAGAACACTAGATAAGTACGGAACTTCCATCTATAAAAACAATTTCTTTGATTAAAAATTCTTCATTAAAGAAGCTTACGGAATGAAAATAGATTATGAAAAATGCCTTTTTTGAGTTTTATCAATTTTTGATAAGAATTTGTTTATCCTTATTAGCTTTCAACAAAGCTCTGATACCAGCTGACTGCTGCTGTGAGGTTCCCCGCCCACTCCGGGGCTCCTGTCGGGGCGACGGAAGCGGCATCGGCCTCTCACGGGGGGCAGGGTCCACACACTCGAGGCCTCGCCTGCGCATGTTCGGGACAAGAGGCTGGCTCAGGCGGCCCCTTCGAAACCGGGGTCCCGGAAGACTTCCCTCGCCCGGAAGGCATGGGTGATTCCGCCACAATTGGGAAAAATCTTCTAACGAGGAAATTACTCTAACGAGTCAAGTCTTAACTAGAAAAACTACTCTGACCAAACCTGAAGTCACATGGTCAGATTAAGAAGAGACTTGCACTTGGTCCATGGAATCACCGCTTTTTTTCCTCATTTACGAGGCACAGCTGATGATCCCCTCCCACAAAACAAGGTCTTCTCAGGATTTAAAACTAAATAACGTAACTAATCGTATCTAGTTGTTTCTCACCAATCCTCCGATACAACCTAACCCCATCTGGCCCATGGGTTACACAATCACCCCCCGACCACAGAATTGGTGGGATTCCTTTATAAAGATTTGGTTGGGTTTTTGCCCGGGTACCGAGGAAAAGAGTTCCCAGGCCCCCTAGCTGGCGATTCATGCAAAAATCAAGGTAGGCATACCACATACACACCCAATATGAACTTGCCATTTATAACAAATTCGACTGGCTTTAAAACAATCCTTCCATAGA
This sequence comes from Cibotium barometz, assembly GCF_041138505.1. Lineage (NCBI taxonomy): Eukaryota > Viridiplantae > Streptophyta > Polypodiopsida > Cyatheales > Cibotiaceae > Cibotium > Cibotium barometz. Next base: position 69,999,491 of record NC_141047.1, read on the forward strand.
AATCATAATATTTTTGATAATCCATTGTATTACAAAAATGTATCCTCTGAACTCTCCGACCAGCTGGCCAACCAACAATGAGATCCAGTATCAAAATTTGGTTCTCAAAAATCTTTCCTTCTTGTCCATCCGAAATCTTTCTCGATCTATGCATGGCCTTCCTAGCAACCGCGAGCCCGTGCATCGCCTGGTCACAACCCTCTAGGATCCTCCTTAGGTGTCCTAGCACTTCACTCAGGGACTGCTTCGTCGGTCCTCACCCATCGTACACCGGCGGAAGCGCACCATTTTATCCGTACCAAGGCTGGTCAAGACCTCGGCAAGCTTTGCCACAAGCAACGTCCCTTGACAACTCCCCACCAGCTGTTCCAATGAACCTCCTCTTAGAAAAACATAAGCCAAATGCTTCCTTCTCAGCATTCTAGCGTAAAACAATCCTTTGAATGAAAAAATAGAGGTTCCAATCATGCAAGTAAAATTCGAGTTTGAGATCGGTTTCTGATAACCCTTTTTCCATAATTCCCAGTTTCATAATGAGGATCCTTGATCTCTCATGAGGTGAGTTTTGTCCAACTAGATTCTTGGTGAGTTTGGTCAACGAAAAACTAGAGTAGTTTCCGTAGTCTATGCTTTGAATTTAGTAACTGGAATTGATCACAAAGTTCTGGTCTGATTCAGATCGAGAGAAGAACAATTAGGTTTACTGTCCGTCCCTCATGTAGTCTAACCAAATTCATTCGGTTTAGTTCTAGAAGGATTCCCTTCAACCAAACATCTAGATTTTGGGTAAATATCAATTTAGTGATTTTACCAATTAGAATATCCAAAGATATTCTTTATCCCACATAATTTCTCAGCCTTAATTCATTAGGTAGAATTATGGTGGAAATTCATCTTTTGACACTAAAATTTAATTCAAATCCATCTTTTCTTAAATATCATAAAATTTTTTCTTTTAACTAAAATATCAATACCTATTTTTTTGAATAAACTTGAAATCCTTTTTTTTCTCATTTCAATGAGTGCAATCCAATTATCATGGGAATTCCTCTTTTACTATAAATTAAATCTACTTAAAATTCTTCTTAAAAACTATATAAAAATATCCATTAATTCCATTAAGCTAAAAATTTCACTTTTCTCATTTAAAGATTTGAATTCCAATATGGTGAGAATTCCTCTTTCATCATTTAATCTTATCTGTACAAAAAGATAAATTTAACTAAATTCTCTCTTAAAATTTAAATAAAAATCTTCATTAATTCCTTTACACTAGAAATTACACTTTTCTCATTTAAATATTTGGATTCTAATATAGTAGGAATTCCTCTTTCATCATTTAAAATTTATCTATGCAAAAAGATAAATTTAACTAAATTTTCTCTTAAAAATCCAAATAAAAATCTTTATTAATTCCTTGACACTAGGAATTACACTTTCATCATTTAAATATTTGGATTCCAATATAGTCGGAATTCCTCTTTCATCATTTAAAATTTATCTATGCAAAAAAGATAAATTTAACTAAAATTCTTCTTTAATTTTAAATAAAATATGCATTATTTTAGCATCACAAATTTTCTCTTACTTCATTGGAGTACATGGATTTCCATTGTCATAGGGGGTTACTCTTTTAACATAAAAATGGATTACTAGAAATTTCTCTTTTCGTAATTAACTATTTATGCATAAACATAAAAATTAATTTTCCATGATTATAATGAGAATCATTCAATTAATCTAGGATGATTAATCCTAGAATACGGTAGGAAGTCCTCTTTTCATATTATGAATGAAAATGATTTATGTGTTAATTTTACACAAATTTTACCATAACTCTGCTGCTATTACTAGCAATTCTCAAATAATTTGAAAGCATAAAGTATAGTATTATTCATGTGATTAGAATAACCACTAATTGGATCATTATCCAATTATGGATTGATTCTTAATTTTACCATAAATTTAATAACATAAAAGTATTAAAAAACCATTATTTTGGCCTCCAATTAGACAAGCACAGAAATTACTTTTAGATTAGAGAAATGCTTCATGAGAAGCTTCATTTGAATTGAGAATAGGTCATAGGAATGACCATTCTTTGGGGGGGAGAGAGAGAGAAATGCTTAAAAACCATTATAAATTCAGCATAAATGGAAATTTATGTGTTTCTTCATTACAATACATTAAAGAACTTCAATAGTATTCAAAAGCCATTCAAATTAATGCTTCTCAAGCTTGAGAGGGGTTGAGAAGAGAAACATTTGGAGATTTAAGAAAAAGAAGACAATAATCCACACTTTACCTCCTAAATTACTTGATTCTTTGATCATAGTAGAGGCCCCCAACCAATCAATTGGTTTGGTATGTTATTGGAGTCTCCAAGGAAGATTGTTGAGAGAGAGAAGCTCCAATCTCTTCGATTTGTAGAGGGTTTTTAGAGGATAATAGAAAATAAGCTTAACTTAGAGTAATACCAACATAGTTTAGTTCATAGATGAGAATACAAAGGAATGAGGGTCTATTTATAGGTGAGGGAGGCCACTAACTGAGTCCAACTAAGTTCTAGAATTTTTCAGCTTTAGGTTGGCTGAATTTGGACAAGATTTGGACCAGTTTGGCTCCCTTTTTAATTTGGTTTGATCTAGGAGAGAGGAGAGATAAAAATATCCTATTATTTTTTAGTTTAAAACTCATCCACACATGTGAAATAGGTGCCTTCTTGAAGGGCCCCCTTTTCCTTACCCATGTGTAAAAAATGAATGATTACTCCAAAATATCTCATTTTTTTTATTAATACTTCATAAGTTTTAACTAATAAACCTAGTACTTAGTCAACTCTTCATCTTATGTGGGCATTTACTCATTTTTGGGTATTTTCTTTTATTCTTTGGATTTATCTTGTCCCAACACTTGGATTAATCTTATTGGTCCATAGGAACCTTAATTGGACCATAATTTAAAAAATTCAAAAATCTTGACCCTTAGGCTAAGGTCTTGTAAATCAATTTTTATTAATTTCAATTGCACCTAGGAAAATCTCTTTTTATTTTCTGTTTCAGGGAAACATTTTTTTGATATCTATAGAATTTATTTATCCAAAAATATCCCAATATTGATTTACCACTCTCTAGAAATTTTAATCTCGTTAGGCAAAACAAGGAAAAATAATATTTTCTTGTATTCAGATTACAAGGGATTGAAGTAGAGGCTTAATCAATATTCAGCATGAGGAGGAATCTTACAGGAAACCCCACAGTATGAGATCCAACCAGCGCACTTGGAAAGTGTTGTGCGGTTACTCCAGCATACCGCAGACTTCTGCCGTAATGTTCCTCAAACTAGTGCCCAAGCTACTCGCATAACAACTCTTGAAGCACAGGTGGCATGGCTTCAATCCCAAAATGATAATTTATTGCATGAAGCTAATAGGATTCCAGGTCTTTAGAACAAAATTTCTGCGCTGGAGCAGTGGTTGCAGGAGGCTGAAAAAAGTGAGGAGGCAACAAGAGATAATCATGAAGTTTTTTGCAGAGCTATTAATGATGAACTGGCTAGATACTTACAACAGCATCCAGCGGATGTCCTAATCAATATGGAAGATTTAGAATCCTTAGCTTTAACGCTCGATTTTGAAGTAGCTCATCAGTGGGAAGAACAAATTGCTCTGTGGAAGGCCAGTGTTTCCCAACAACAGCCATCTCAAGTTTCCAACGTAAGTACTCTTTCTGTGCCCATTACACAGAATGATAGGGGTAAGGCTCCTATGGAAGAAGGTTTTGCTTTTTGTAGTCTTTTCTTTCGGCTACTCCTTGGTCGGATGTAGATATTGCCAAGCTAGTCTGGGAACATGACGACGCAGTCCATGCTTTGGCAGAGCAAACTGCTAAGAGGCGCAGAGCTTCTTCAATGGTGAATAGGCAGAAGGAACAAATTCAACTCCTATGTTTCTGGCTAGAGCAGATGGGACATTCATTTGCCCTAGCATTACCCGCACGTGTTACCATGCCTTCACAAAACACAGTGCAAGGCACCCAACGACCACATACTGGCGACACCATGGAAGAGAGTGGCCCCTTGGATTCTAGGACATGCCCAATGGGATCACCTGAGTCCAAAAACCCTCCTCCCATAGCAACACCAGCTCACACATATACATGCCCTTCTAGTGGGAGCAAGCGTGTGAAGAAGACCCCATAATAATGCAGCCACCCCAGAGATCAAGACAGAGAGGCCGATGATGAGCAGTTTGACTGGGTTGGTGAAAACATTCCTACATTACGCAGCACCATAGGTGGCAAGACCCTACTACCAGGACAGGGTCCCCTACCTACCTAGGAGGAACTTGATACACAGGTGTACCACCACAACAACAGGAGGAGGAGGATTCAGACTATGAGAGAGACCAAGAGGAGGCTCCTACAAGTGCGCGCAAGCGTAGAAAGTTTAAGCTCTTCAAGCCAAGGAAGTCCTAACCTCACCAACACACTAACACAATACAGAGAGCTCCAAGGAGAAGGATGTGCCAAGGGCATAGGGCTCTACAAGAAATCAAGTTTTATTAGAGGAACACTGAGTTGCTGATAAGAAGAGCCCCTTTCACTTGCACAGTGAAGGAGATTCTCCAACGATATAGAACAGAGTTTCGTGTGTGCAGGGGATTGCCCTTGTTGAAGCATTACAAGAAGCCTCCGAGGCTTACCTTGTTGGGCTTTTTGAAGACACCAACCTCCTTGCAATACATGCAAAGAGGATTACCATATCTGCCAAGGACATGTAACTAGCTCGGCGCATTTGAGGCAAGCGGGACACAATCTAGAGATCTTAGATGTTAACCTTTTTTTTGAAGCAACTCTTTTGTTTCAAACCCCCCTTTGTAAACTAAATCTCTCTCTCCCGTTCACACAAAAGTATCCCAAGAATTAACCAATTTTGGCTAAACCGCATAAACGCCTGAACCGGGCGCCGAGTTTTCATTCAATATTGATGGCATATGGGCGGCCCCAACCACCTGGGTGGTGTTCGATCGGTAGGTGTGAAGGCCAGAGCTTTCCACTTACTCAGCCGCCGTGGGATTGGCGGTGAGAATACAGGTATGATGGTAATGGGGGAGCCTTTCATAGTAGATCATCTACGTGTTAAGAAGAGAGAAGGGGGGCACTTCTCCCCTAACCACTCAGGATCATTTCTGATGCATTTATAATGAAGTTGAGCACACTAATTGTGAGAAACATTAGTTTATAAGATAAAAACACCTTTAATCATGTGTAAAAATATAGTGTTTATCATCCAATGCATCAGAATTGCTCCTAGAGGACTGGGGAAGCTATGCCAGAACAGTGCGAATTCAGGCTCTGCAGTGGTGGTGCAGGCTCAAAATTTGCACTATTTTGGCACTGCTCCCCCAGCCACTCAGGATCGTTTCTGATGCATTTATAATAATAAAGTTGAGCACACTAATTGTGAGAAACATTAGTTTATAAGATAAAAACACCTTTAATCATGTGTAAAAATATAGTGTTTATCATCCAATGCATCAAAATTGCTCCTAGAGGATTGGGGAAGCTATGCGAGAACAATGCGAATTTAGGCTCTGCAGCAGCGGTGCAGGCTCAAAATTCGCACTGTTCTGGCACTGCTCCCCCAACCACTCAAGATCATTTCTGATGCATTTATAATGAAGTTGAGCACACTAATTGTGAGAAACAGTAGTTTATAAGATAAAAACACCTTTAATCATGTGTAAAAATATAGTGTTTATCATCCAATGCATCAGAATTTCTCCAGGAGAGGACTGAGGAAGCTATGCTAGAACAGTGCAAATTTAGGCTCTGCAGCACCGGTGCAGGCTCAAAATTCACACTGTTCTGGCACTACACCTTTAATCATGTGTAAAAATATAGTGTTTATCATCCAATGCATCATAATTTCTCCTGGGAGGACTGGGGAAGCTATGCCAGAACAGTGCGAATTTAGGCTCTGCGCACAGGCGGTGCTGGCTCATTCACACTGTCCTGGCACTGCTCCCCCAGCCACTTAGGATCATTTCTGATGCATTTATAATGAAGTTGAGGACACTAATTGTGAGAAACAATAGTTTATAAGTTAAAAACAGCTTTAATCATGTGAAAAATTACATTGTTTATCATCCAATGCATCAGAATTGCTCCTGGAGGACTGGGGAAGCTATGCCAGAACAGTACGAATTTAGGCTCTGTAGTGGTGGTGCAGGCTCAAAATTTGCACTGTTCTGGCACTACTCCCCTAGCCACTCACGATCATTTCTGATACATTTATAATGAAGTTGAGTACATTAATTATAAAAATAGTAATTTATAAAATAAAAATATCTTTAATCATGTTTAAAAATACATTATTTATCATCCAATGCATCAAAATTGCTCTTGGAGGGCTAGGGAAGCTATGCCTGAACAGTGCAAATTTGGACTCTACAACAGCGATTCAGTCTCAAAATTTGCACTGTTCTGGCACTGCTCCCCCAGCCACTCAGAATCATTTTTGATGCATTTATAATCAAGTTGAGTACATTGATTATGAGAAACATTAATTTACAAGATAAAAATACCTTTAATCATGTGTAAAAATACATTATTTGTCATCCAATGTATCAGAATTGCTCCTGAAGTGCTGCGAAAGCTATGCCAAAACAGTGTGAATTCGGGCTCTACAGCAGCGGTGCAAGCTCAAAATTCACACTGTTCTGGCACTACTCCCCCAGGCTCCCAGGGTCATTTCTGATGCATTCACGAAGAATCATAAGAAAATTTGAAAAAAAAAATCCAATATTAGCATGTTGTTAAAGCTGTGTTTATGTTACACTAACAATTTGAAGGAAACCTTGGTCGTTGCCCTTGAATGTACAGGTCTCCAAGGGTATACACATGTTGCACTATGGCAACCAGTCCTTCCTTCTTAGTATGCTTGAAGCCTTATAGCCGCCCCTTCCAATGATGTAGCATATTCCCCAGTCAAGGCACTCGATGTGGTCCCTTAGAGCTTGGCTGCATGTAGACCCAAGCCCCAACCCTTAATCTTGTTGGAGCCCAAACTCCAACAAGAATGGAGCCCAAACTCCATTCTCATCTCTTGTGTTATGCAGCACAAGCTCTTCCACCTTCTCCCCCCTAGGTCTTCTCACATTACTGGAAGAGTCCATGGTGGTAAGAAAAGAGAAGAAGGGAAAAGAAAAGCTTGTTTTACAACAGAGGAGTGGAGAGGAGAGAAAGTTCAGGGTTTTCAGTGCAGCAATGGAAAGCTTAAAGTTAGAGTTTGAGAATAGGCTTCCTTAACCTCGAGTACACTAAAGAGGGATAGAGTTTTTGTAGCAATGGAGAGGGAGAGAGCTTGAGAGAGAGAGAGAGAGAGAGAGAGAGAGAGAGGGAGGGAGATTGAGACGGAGGGAGAGCTTGAGAGGGATGGAGTTTCTACAACAATGGAGAGCTTAGAAAAGGAAGAAAGAGGGAGAGGGAGCTTGAGACTGAGGGAGCTTGACAAGGAGGGAGAGGGAGCTTGACAAGGAGGGAGAGCTTGAGAGGTATGGAGTTTCTGCAGCAATGAAGAGCTTAGAAGAGGAAGAAAGAGGTTCAAAATGAGCTTTCCAAACCTAGAGTATGTTGTGGGAAAGTTTGAGAGGGAAAACACACTTTTGGGAAAAAATTTAAAAATTTTTAATTTTTAGGGTTTTTAATCTGCGCGATTCTAGGTGAGGGGGCCTCTAAGTTTGGGCCCAAGAGGTAGGGGGACAAGAGTAGTAATTAGGCCCCATTAGCAAACCAAAGCCTAGGCCCCCTAGGGTTAAAGAAGTCAAAAATGTGCACCCAGCCCTCTTCCTATTGGTCCATTCCTAATCAAAAGTTAATCCAAGAGGCCCTCTTTGGGTCCGAAAAATTCCTGATGGTGGGGAGGCCACTAACTGAGTCCAACTAAGTTCTAGAATTTTCCAGCTTCAGTTTGGCTGAATTTAGACAAGATTTGGATCAGTTTGGCTCCCTTTTTTATTTGGTTTGATCTAGGAAAGAGGAGAGATAAAAATGTCACAATTTTTTTGAATTAAAAACTCATCCACATGTGTGAAAAAGGCGCCTACCTCAAAGTCTCCCCCCCTTACCAAGGTGTCAAAAATGTATCATTATTCTAAAGTATCTCATTTTTTAGTAATATCTCATAGTTTTTGACTAATAAACCTTGTACTCAGTCAACTCTTCATCTTATGTGAGCATTTACTCATTTTTGGGTATTTTCTTTTATTCTTTGGATTTGTCTCATCCCAACACTTGGATCAATCCTATTTGTCCATAGGAACCTATAATCCAGAAATTTCTGAAAATCTAGACCCTTAGGCTAAGGTCCTTTATTACACATTTTCAATTAATTCCAATTGTACATTGGAAAGTTCTTTTTGAATTTCTGTTTCAGGGGAATCCATTTTAGACACTAGGAAGATTTTTATATCCAAAAATATCTCAATTTTGGATTACCTCTCTCTAGACATTTTCTCTCTCCAGGCCAAGATAGGGTAAAACAAGATCTTTCTCCTATTTCAGAGAGGGGAATAATTTCAAGGACAGAAGGGGAGGTTCTTACACTTTTACACCTCAAAAGCTAGAGGGAGGAATCTTACAGCCTCTGTGATCATAACGGACGACTCTCACTTTTCTTCTACACTGCGAGCAGCAAAGATGGGACAACGTAAACAGCATATGCCGCTCACATGGCAAGCGATAGGGTGAAATTACAGTAAAAATAAGTCAATAAATTCATGTTTACAACAACAAGCCTCCCCTAAAGATGCATAAAAGTATCAAGAGTGGGTCTAGAAAGGTGGTATACTAGTCACTCCCTGATAATACCATTCATGATAGTTCAAGTCCAAGATAGGTGCATTTGTGTCACGCCAACTAGTGAAATCCATTACCTAATACCTAAACCATCAACAGCCAGTCTTACAGAAAAAATCAATACATTGAGATTGTTCATTACCTTATTCTATTGTTATTATGCTCTCTTCTCTCTCTCTCTCTCTCTCTCTCTCTCTCTCTCTCTCTCTCTCTCTCTCTCTCTCTCTCTCTCTCTCTCTCTCTCTCTCTCTCAGTTGTGGGGGTTAGTTTGTGTGGGAGTGATGTTCTCGAGGGTAAAGATTTAGGCTTTATGGAATTGCCCCCCTTCTTGGAAGTACATCCCTAGACTTCACAGAGTCTTATGTAAACTTTCTGTATCCATCCTCTCCAGCGTTTATCCACTTGGGACTCTTGCTTTGCGGTGCACCTGGTTGTTGAGGCGTTTGTCATCGTTTGACCGCTTGATTTTTGACGGGCCCCCTTGGCCTTCCAAATGGACAGTTTTGGTGAAAGATAGCAAGTTTTTTTCCACACATTTGTCATCATTTGACCGCTTGATTTTTGTGACGAGCACCCTTAACCGTCAAAATGGGCGGTTTCGATGAATGATAGCAAGTTTTTTTTTGTATTTTAGTGTATTTTTTGACGGGAATTTTAAATTTTTGCAAGAATTGTATGGCCAAAATGCTGTAAAAATGGGCGTGGCACCACCCGTCAAAAAGAAATTGTATGTTTTCTTACAAAAGGCAATAGACCTTTTTCAGACTTACAATGTTACTTTTAATGGTGCGAGAGTTTGGCTAGCGAGCATGTTCTCTTCCAAAATTAGGGGGATCCTTTTTATCACATGTGATATATCCACATATGTCCTTTTGGGAGCAAAGACAATGACTTTGCGTCATATGATCAATTGAGTTTGAACTTTGCACACCTTCTTAAAACTTTATGGTGTTTTATGTGACATGAGGAATGATACAAATATTTAAAGTTTATATGTCACGAAATCCATAAACAAACAAGTGGATATGGAAAAGGCTCATGCATTGATGTAAAACTTAGTTTTATTTAAATATATTCTGGTATGAAGGTAACATCAACACCACAAATCGATACAACTAAATGAAGGTAACATCAACACCACAAATGATACAACTACCCTAGAGTGTTAGGTGTTATGTTGGGACAAGATTACACATCCATCTCTCTTGTTGACATTGATGAGAATAGGAGGGCATCAAAACATTTTATTTTGTTTCAATAATTTAAATAACCGATAATATTCATTTATGGTTTTTAATACCTTGGAAAAACATTAGTTTATCAATATTTTAGGGGGTTGACTGAAAGGTTCAAACTTGGTAGGTAATCAATGTATGCATGTATGTATGTATGTGTTATGGTACTTTTCTCTTGTGTGTCTTCCATGCCTCTCTGATCATAACAGAGGACTCTCACTTTTCCATGCGTTTGTCATCGTTTGACCGCTTGATTTTTGACGGCCCCACTTGGCCTTCCAAATGGACGGTTTTGGTGAAAGATAGCAAGTTTTTTCTGACATGTTTGTCATCATTTGACCGCTTGATTTTTTACGAGCACCCTTAACCGTCAAAATGGGCAGTTTCGATGAATGATATTTTTTGTATTTTAGTGTTTTTTTTTACGAGCATTTTAAAATTTTGCAAGAATTGTATGGCGAAAATGTTGTAAAAATGGGCGTGGGGCCCGTCAAAAAGTAATTGTATGTTTTCTTACAAAAGGCAATAGACCTTTTTCAGACTTACAATGTTACTTTTAATGTTGCGAGAGTTTGGCTAGCGAGCATGTTCTCTTTCAAAATTAGGGGGATCCTTTTTATCACATGTGATATATCCATATATGTCCTTGGGATTGGGAAGCAAAGACAATGACTTTGCGTCGTATGATCGATTGAGTTTGAACTTTACACACCTTATTAAAACTTTATGGCGTTTTATGTGACATGAGGAATGATACAAATATTTGAAGTTTATATGTCACGAAATCCATAAACAAACGAGTGGGATATGGAAAAGGCTCATGCATTGATGCAAAACTTGGTTTTATTTAAATACGTTATGGTATGAAGGTAACATCAACACGCACATGAAAAGCATGGCTATGGAGGTAAATTAATTAGGACCTTAGGGTACGATTTTTTAATTTGGCGTTGTGCGTGAAAGCGTGAAGTCTCGCGCCACGCGGCCGTAAGAAGCGTCACAACTGACGTGGTATGCTCAACACAGTGGGGCCCTGGTGGGGCGCAGCGCACGCTCTTGACAACGACAGCAGCTAGAGGGCCCCAAAATGGAGGGGCCCAGTAAAGGGCAAGCGAGAGAGTATATAAGCCAGGGACGGCGGCTGAGAGGCGGCATGATTCAAGAGCCCTCTAAGAACATCCACCACTGCTGCTAACTCCTGAGCGTCATAGAGAAAAATGGTGGCCAAATCAGCTCACGCCAGCGAGCCATCGTCGCCTGCTGGTGGCAACAAGCGCTTCAAGGGGGTGCGCATGAGATCCTGGGGGAAATGGGTGTCGGAAATCCGCCTGCCCAACACACGCGCTCGGCTGTGGCTGGGCTCCTACGCCACGGCCGAGGAGGCGGCGCGCGCCTTCGACGTGGCGGTGGTTTGCCTTCGTGGCAGCTCTGCCTCCATCAACTTCCCGGACTCCCCGCCCGCCTACGCCCCTCCCGGCCTTCCGCAACACCAGATCCAGGAGCTCGCCGCCGCCGCAGCTGCTGCTGCCGCCGCCGCACCAGCAATTACCTCTGCCCCCTCCCCCGACTCTGAAGAGAGCGATTCAGGCTGCCAGCAGGACTCATCCCTGGACTCCCCTGCCAGGTCTACGCTGACGGACGAATCAGACGCTGCCACGATTGAAATCAACGCCAGCAGCCAATGCACGACGCCCGTCTCCACCCCTGAAGCGTCGACGGCCTTTGACGATGATCTACGACTGTACGAAGATTTTGCCTTTCCGTGCGCAGAGTTCATGAATTGTGAGTGGGGCATGATCCTGGCGGATGAGCCGCGTTGGGAGCACATGACGCTGTGCGTGCCCTTCCTCGACGACGACGACGAGGGCCCCCAATTCGCCGAACCGCGCCTTTGGAGCCTCTGACCTGCTTTCCCCATGTACAATATGGCTGTTTGGGAATTTCCCGGGAGTGGTCCTCGAGAGAGGTGCTGCTGCCTGTGTACAGAAAATTTTCACAATGCCCCCTTCGAAAATCTGAAATGGTGTCAAATATTCTTCTTCTGCTTCTATCCTTCTTACCGTTCTGAGCGGTCATGCGCTTTTCAAATGATAACTGCTTCTCACACACCTTCCTACTTGTGGGTGAAGGATCTGATTCAAACTGAAGCTTTTTTGTCCACACTGAATAGCTCTTGCCCGACTCCTCGTGAGGGTAGGCATGCACAGGAGATGATGAATTAAACCCTTCACATAACCGGGTTTGTATTGTAATTTTCCCCCCCGCTGAAATTCAAAAATCTAGGTTAGAATTGAAATTTGCCTATTTTAGTCTGTACATTTGGAGTGATTTTCAAGTCTAAATCTTAGTCAAGCCTAAACATTGTCTTCAATTTTAAAGGCTTTTTTTTTAAATGTTATTTTTGAGTACCTGCAAGCATTTAATGAGCTAAGAGAGCTCTCTCTCTCTAATCATTAATATGCCATGTGCATTTGAAAATGCGTTTTTTTTTCCACACACCCTACTCGAAATTTTAATTAGGCATAAAACATTTTCATGTGACTTAAAAGACAATTCCTCAAATCTTGCATCACAAAAGGTATTTTCCTACAACTTGAGGTTGGTATGGTGGGGAAAAAAAAATCAATCGAGACTTTTAAAAATAACCAAAAGCACACATTATTCTATCTATAGGACACACTGTTGAGAGTTGTCCTCTCTCTCTCTCTCTCTCTCTCTCTCTCTCTCTCTCTCTCTCTCTCTCTCTCTCGTCGGATAGATCATATTTGGTCTCTTGGGATTGTTCCTACGACGTTAAAAGAGCTTCTTCTTCTTCTTCTCTCTCTCTCTCTCACTATATATATATATATATATATATATTGATATTAATAATAACATAAGTATGTATATATATATTATATAGTAATAATATGGTTACTAATGTAATAATATTATTTGTGTGCATGCAAGTGTTTGTGTGTGCATGCACGTGCACACACAAATGTAAAAAGTAGATAAAGTAGTAGTAGAATCTATGACTAAGCCATGGGTACATATTTAAAAATCATGAATATTAATTATTAAGAGAACTCATGAGTAGTACTTGACCCATGTGGTGTTACGGCTTGCACATTGTCCTCTTGGTATTACAGTGTTGCCATATAGAGGAGAGCTCTAAGACCTACCACACATAGTAGATATGGGATTAGTTCTCGCATTGATACTCCAGCGACGACAGTGCCGCCTTCTGAAGAGACAGCATGTGGCAAGAGACAGCATGCAATTCATGGACCTGTGCGTAGAAACATACTCAGCAAAATCACTGTGAAATAATATTTCAATTACCCTATGTACCAACTTGTCAACTTAAATTTGAATATAAGTGACTATATGTGTGAATACACTCATAGTGTGAGATATGTATATATTTTGTTGAAATGAACCCTACTATAAATATGTATATGTGTGTGGGTTCACCTCTCTCTCTCTCTCTCTCTCTCTCTCTCTCTCTCTCACACACACACACACACACGCGCGCGCGCGCACACAAAACATGTATGCGCCTGCATGTGCACCCTCTCTCTCTCTCACACACACACACACTCTCTCTCTCTCTCCCACTACTACAGGTATAGATCCTTGCACTTAGACAGTGTATGTGCGAGTGTGAGTGTGTGCATATCTTAATGTGTCGATAGTGAGTGCACCATTAAATCGTAAAGCCTTAATGAAGGCGGCTCATGCTACCCTCATGCTCAAACTGTGTATGTGTCGACTATGTGTGTGTGACTATGTGTGTCAACTATGTGTACACATGCGTACAATTATGTGTGTCACCCCGTGTGTGTGTGTGTGTTTGTGTGTGCATGCATCGATGTCTATGCATGTGTTATCTCTATGTGCGTGTACACAAGAGAGTGTGTGTGTGTGTGCATCTATGTACTTGTGTGTGTGGATGCACGTGTGTATGTACGTGCATGTGTGTGTGTGCATGCACGAACACTTGTGTGTACGTGTATATGTAAGATTCCTCCCTCCGGCTTTCGAGGTGTGCAGGTGTAAGAACCTCCCCTTCTGATCTTATAATTATTCCCCTCTCTGAAATAAAAGAAAGATCCTGTTTTACCCTGTTTTGGCCTAGAGAGAGAAAATGTCTAGAGGGAGATAATTCAAAATTGAGATATTTTTGGATATAAAAATCCTCCTAGTGTCTAAAATGATTTTCCCTGAAACAAAAATTCAAAAAGAACTTTCCAATGTACAATTGGAATTAATTAAAAATAGGTATAAAGGACCTTAGCTTAAGGGTCCAAATTTTTTAAAAAAATGAATTATGCTCCAATTAAGGTTCCTATGGACCAATAAGATTAATCCAAATGTAGGGAGGAGATAAATTGAAGAATAAAAGAAAATCTCCCAAAAATGAGTAAATGCTCACATAAGATGAAGAGTTGACTAAGGACAAGGTTTATTAGTTAAAAAAGAAGAGATATTTAGAGGAAATGATGCATTTTTGACACCTTAGTGTGGGGATCTCCCCTCATGAAGGAGACGCCTATTTCACATGTGTGGAGGAGTTTTAAACTTATAAATAATGAGATATTTTCATCTCTTCTCTCTCCTGTTTCAACTAGATCCAAAAAGTAAGCTAAACTGACCCAAAAATGGTCAAAAATTGACCAATGATCTGAAAATTTCTAGAATCAGTTTACTTGGTTAGAGGCTCATTTTTCCCTATAAATAGAAGCCTCCCCCTTTGTAAAAGGTTAATAGTGTTTATGCACTGTTACTCTACTCCTACCCAGAGCCAATTACATTGAATTTTCTTGATAATTCAATTGTTTTTGGCTTAATCCTCTCCAAAGTAATTGGTGTCCACTCGATCCAAACAAGAGTAGAACCCTCAATCCCTCAAGCCAAAGGAAAGCTTACAAACTCTATGTAAGCTAAATTCTTCTTACTTTTAAATTTTAAATCTATGGTTTTCTTAATCTTCTTGTTTTTTATAGTTGATTAAATTAAATTCTGATGCTATGCCTTGATGAAAAGGCCATCCCCTTCTCTTCCTTACAATTCAGCCTTTCTTTATCCTAGAATGATTAACAAACAATTTGATTAAACTTTTCTTAATGTTTACTCTCTTGAAATTAAAAATTGTGTAGATTAGAGTCCTTTATATCTTAAGGGGGTTAATTTAAATAGAAAAAAGAATGTTAAAAATTGAGAAATGGTCAGCCATACAAAGGAGGTTATGGCAAAATTTTCTTGAATTTTGTGAAAAAGAAAGTTTTTTTTTCATGTTATTCTAAAAGAGTAATTCCCACCATTTGTGCATTCTAAAAGAAATATTCTAATTTACTCCATGTGCATATTCACCTATGAATATGCATGGATATCACTGATATTAATTATAAAAATTAATTTCTATGCATAATGGAAATTTTTATCATAAAAGTGTTGTTTTCATTGAATTTAATTTCTATGCATAGAAAGATTCATAATGAAAATTTTTATTATAAAAGTGTTGTTTTCACATTGAATTTAATTTTTATGCATAGAAAGATGCATAATGGAAATTTTTATTATAAAAGTGTTGTTTTCATTAAAATTGATTTTATGCATAGAAAGATGCATAAAGGATTTATTTTTATTTCAAAAGTGTTACTTTCATTAAAATTGATTTTATGCATAGAAAGATGCATAAAAGATTTATTTTTATTGTTACTTTCATTAAAATTGATTTTATGCATAGAAAGATGCACAAAAGATTTATTTTTATTTCAAAAGTGTTATTCTCATTAAAATTGATTTTATGCATAGAAAGATGCATAAAGGATTTATCTTTCTTTCAAAAGTGTTATTCTCATTAAAATTGATTTTATGCATATAAAGATGCATAAAGGATTTATTTTTCTTTCAAAAGTGATACTCTAATTAAAATTGATTTTATGCATATAAAGATGCATAAAGGATTTATTTTTCTTTCAAAAGTGTTGCTTTCATTAAAATTGATTTTATGCATAGAAAGATGCATAAAGGATTTATTTTTCTTTCAAAAGTGTTACTTTCATTAAAATTAATTGTATGTATAGAAAGATGCATAAAAGATTTATTTTTATTCAAAAGTGTTATTCTCATTAAAATTGATTTTATGCATAGAAAGATGCATAAAGGATTTAATTTTATTTCAAAAGTGTTATTTTTCTTAAATTTGAATTTATACATAAATAGATGCATAAAATATTTTTTATAAAAGTGTTATTCCTACTAAAGTTGATTTTTATGCATAAATAGATGCATAAAGAATCTTTATATCAAAAATTAGAATTCTCTTAAATGAATAGATGTGATGTGAATGGATGGATGGATGGATGTGATGTGAATAGAGGTGATAAGTTGTGAGGTGAATAGATGTGATGAGATGTGATGTGAATTAGATAGATGTAATTGGATGGATGGATGTGATATGAATAGAGGTGATAAGATGTGAAATGAATAGATGTGATGAGATGTTGAATCAGATAGATGTGAATGGATGTGATGGATGAATGGATGGATGAATGTGATGTGAATAGAGGTGATAAGATGTGATTGGATGGATGGATGTATGTGAATAGAGGTGATAAGACGTGAGGTGAATAGATGTGATGAGATGTGATGTGAATCAGATAGATGTGAATGGATGGATGGATGTGATGTGAATAGAGGTGATGAGATGTGAGGTGAATAGATGTGATGTGAATCAGATAGATGTGAATGGATGGATGGATGTGATGTGAATAGAGGTGATGAGATGTGAGGTGAATAGATGTGATGTGAATCAGAGAGATGTGAATGGATGGATGGATGTTATGTGAATAGAGGTGATGAGATGTGAGGTGAATAGATGTAACGAGATGTGATGAGAATCAGATAAGTGTGAATGAATGGATGGGTGGTTGTGATGTGAATAGAGGTGATAAGATGTGAGGTGAGTAGATGTGATGATAAGATGTGATGAGAATCAGATAGATGTGAATGAATGGATGAGATGTGATGTCATGTGAATCAGGATATAAATGAATGATATGGGATATGAGTGGATGATATGTGATGAAAATGGATGTAAATGTATATGTAAAGAATGGATGTGGATGTATGTGAAAGAATGGATATAGATGTGTATGTGAAAGAATGTGATGTGATGTAAAGAGATGTGATATAGATGTGTATGTGAAAGAATGTGATGTGATGTAAAGAGATGTGATGTGTGATGAATATATGTGGATGTGAAGAATGTATAGATAGATGTGAGAAGTCGTACATGTGAACGATTGGATGGACATGGATCAATGAGATGAGATGTGTATGAATGAGATATGATGTGGATAGAAGTGATGTGATATAATGGTGATGAGAATGAATGTGATAGATATGAATGAATGTGAATGTGATGGATATGAATGAATGTGATGGATATGAATGAATGTGATGTGATGGGATGTGAATCGGGATAGATGTGAATGAATGAGATGTGAGGTAAAATGAATGAGATGTGATGTGAGTGAATGGATGTGATGTGAGTGAATGTGATGTTGTCTGAATGGATGTGATGTGAGTGAATGTGATGTCTGAAAAATGGTGAGCTTCTGGTACGGTGGATGAGGGACCAAGGAAGCGGCCTATGAGTGAAGCGTTAGGTCACCTGCAAGAGGGTGTTGGCCATACGGTGCTCGGGCTCTGGGTCGGCTGACGATACCCATGCGTGCATCGAGGAAGATATTGGAACAAGGAGTAAGAGTAGTTTTCTGAATTCGGGCATGGATCTGGTTGATTGACCTTGCTGGTCAACGGATGAGTTCCTGGGAACTTTTTTCCCTGGTACCCAAGACAAAACCTAACCAAATTCCTAATTGGATCCCATCACTATAGTGGTTGGGCGGTTGGCTAACCCATGGGTCTGGATGGGGTTAGAGGCTGGACTGATGGATCCCTAAAATGAGACTCAATTCTGTTATGGCACAATAGATGAAGTAAATCCCAGATAAAAATTGTTCTATGGAAAAGAATCAACAGCTGTGCCTCTCAAATGAGGAAAAATAATCAACGGATGTGCCTCTCAAATGAGGAAAAAAGCATTGGTCTCTATGATCCAAGTGCAATCTTTTCCTTGATCAGACTTTGATACTTATGGATTCGGTCAGATCAATTCAGATAGTTAAGGCTTTTGACTACGTTAGAGTAAAAGTTATCCTAGAAGAATCGCCCGTGCTTTCCGACAAGGGAAGTTTTTCCGGGTTCGATTTTGGAAGAACCAAGGGATTAGTCTCTTGTCTCAATATTTGTGGTGGGTGAGGCCCTGAGTGAGGGACCCTACCCCTGCTAGCACCCCTGAATTCATTGCGTGGTGGGGGCAGGGATCTCACAGTATACGTGCATGTGTGTGTGTGTTTTGCATGCTCAAGTGTGTGCATGCATGTCCATATGAATGTGTATATCTATGTGTGCAAGTGTGTGTGTGTGTTTGTGTGTGTGTGTGTGTGTGCAAGTATACAAGTGTGTGTGTGTGTGTATGCGTGTATGCACATAAATGCATGTGTGTGTGTATACATATGCATGTATGTGCCAATTCTATGTGACATGCACAGTTTACGTGCATGTGTGTGTGTGTGTGTGTGTTTTGCATGCTCGAGTGTGTGCATGCATGTCCATATGAATGTGTATATCTGTCTGAGTTGTGTGTATGTGTGCAAGTGTGTGTGTGTGTGTGTACAAGTATACAAGTGTGTGTGTGTGTATCTATGCATGTATGCACATAAATGCATGTGTGTGTGTATACATATGCATGTATGTGTCGATTCTATGTGACATGCAAGTGTGTGATTCTACATGTGTTGATTCTGTATGTTTTATGTATGTGCACACACGTGGAAGTATATGTGTATATGGTGGGTTGAGTGTGTGCGTGCCAACTCTCACACATGCGTATGCGAGTGTGCGTGCCTTTATGTGTCAATAGTGTGTGCACGCCAACTTTGTGTATGTGCCACCATTAAATTGTAAAGCCTTAATGATGGCAGCTCATGCTACCCTCATGCTCAAACTGTGTATGTGTCGACTACGTGTGTCAACTATGTGTACACATGCGTACGATTATGTGTGTCACCCCGTGTGTGTGTGCATGCATCAATGTCTATGCATGTGTTATCTCTACGTGCGTGTACACAAGAGAGTGTGTGTGCATCTATGTACTTGTGTGTGTGGATACACGTGTGTATGTACGTGCATGTGTGTGTATGCATGCACGAACACGTGTGTACGTGCATACGTGCATGTGTGTGTGTGTATGTGTTTTGCATGCTCGAGTGTGTGCATGCATGTCCATACGAATGTGTATATCTGTGTGTGTTGTGTGTATGTGTGCAAGTGTGTGTGTGTGTGTGTGTGTGTGTGTGTGTGCAAGTATACAAAAGTGTGTGTGTGTGTGTGTGTGTGTGTGTGTGTGTGCAAGTATACAAGTGTGTGTGTATATGTGTGTATGCACATAAATGCATGTGTATGTATACATATGCATGTATGTGTCGATTCTATGTGACATGCAAGTTCGTGTGATTCTACGTGTCGATTCTGTATGTTTTATGTATGTGCACACACGTGGAAGTATGTGTGTATATGGTGGGTCGAGTGTGTGCATGCCAACTCTTGCACATGCGTATGCGAGTGTGTGTGCCTTTATGTGTCAATAGTGTGTGTGCACACATGTCTGTGTGAGTGCATCTTTATGTATTAAAGCCTTAATGAAGACGGCTCTCACATTACCCTCACATTGAGACTATGTGTATCAACTCTGTGTGTGTATGTGATTGATTGTGTGTTGACAAAATTGCATGTGTATGCAACATTATGTTTGCACTTGTGTGTGTACGCGCTTATGTGTATGCATATGTATGTGTCTCTATGTGTGCACACGCAAGAGAGCGTATGTGTGTATATGTGTGCCTATATGTGTTGATGCACACGTGTATATACATGCATGTGTGTGCATGTGTACATATATATGTGCACGTGTATATGTGTGTGTGCATGTGTGCATATTTACATGTGTGTTATGCATGTGTGCAAGTGTGTGTGTGTGTGTGTGTGTAAGCATGCGAGTGTGTGTATGTACACGCACATATGTGGGTGGGTGTACACGCACGTGCATGTGTGTGATTTGGTGTGTGTTGTATACACGCATGAGACTGTGTGTGCATGTACATGCATGTGTATGTGTGTGTCAGTTTTGTGTATACGCATGAGAGAGTGTGTGCATGTACATGCACACACATGTGTGTGATTCGGTGTGTGTCGATTTTGTGTACACGCATGAGAGTGTGTGTGCGCATATGCCTATATATGTATGCACATGTATGTCTTTGTGTGTGCGTGCACAAGAGAGTGTGGGTGTGCATCTAGGTGAATGTGTGTATAAATCCATGTGTGTACGTGTATATGCACATGCACTTATGTGTGTATGCATGTACGTGCATACGTGCATATATGTGTATGTATGTGTGTGTGTGTGTGTGTGTGTGTGCATGTGCATGTTTACATGCAAGCATGCAAGAGTATGTGTATACGTGTGTATGCCTTTATGTGTATACACATCATGTGCATGTGTGTGCGCACGTGTGGGTGTGTGTGTATGCACATGCATGTATAATATTATGTATGTGTCGATTCTATGTGGTGCCCACGAGTGGAAGTGTATGTGTGTATATGCATGCATGTGTGTGTTGAGTGTGTGCGGACGTGTGTGCGAGTGTGTGCATGCCACCTCTTTGTGTGCACATGCTCAAGTGTGTGCGAGTGTGTGCATGCCAACTCTTTGTGTGCACATGCTCAAGTGTGCATGTGAGTGTAAGTGTGTGCATACCTTAATGTGTCGATAGTGAGTGTACCATTAAATCGTAAATTAAATCCTTAATGAAGGTGGCTCATGCTCAAACTGTGCATGTGTCGATAGTGAGTGTATCATTAAATCGTAAAGCCTTAATGAAGGCGGCTCATGCTACCCTCATGCTCAAACTGTGTATGTGTCGACTATGTGTGTCAATTATGTGTACACATGCGTACGATTGTGTGTGTCACCCGTGTGTGTGTGTGTGTGTGTGTGTGTGTTTGTGTGTGCATGCATCGATGTCTATGCATGTGTTATCTCTATGTGCATGTACACAAGAGAGTGTGTGTGTGCATCTATGTACTTGTGTGTGTGGATGCACATGTGTATGTACGTGCATGTGTGTGTATGCATGCATGAACACTTGTGTGTACGTATATACGTGAATGTGTGTATGTGTGTGTGCCTTTTGCATGCTCGAGTGTGTGCATGCATGTCCATATGAATGTGTATATCTATGTGTGTTGTGTGTATGTGTGCAAGTGTGTGTGTGTGTGTGTGTGTGTGTGTGTGTGTGTGTGTGTGTGTGTGTGTGTCTACAACAAGTATACAAGTGTGTGTGTATGCACATAAATGCATGTGTGTGTGTATACATATGCATGTATGTGTCGATTCTATGTGACATGAAAATGTGTGTGATTCTACATGTGTGATTCTACAAGTGTGTGTGATTCTACTTATGTCGATTATGTATGTTTTATGTATGTGCACACACGTGGAAGTATATGTGTATATGGTGGGTCGAGTGTGTGCGTGCCAACTCTTGCACATGCGTATGTGAGTGTGTGTGCCTTTATGTGTCAATAGTGTGTGCACACCAACTTTGTGTATGTGCCACCATTAAATTGTAAAGCCTTAATGAAGGCGGCTCATGCTACCCTCATGCTCAAACTGTGTATGTGTCGACTATGTGTGTGTGACTATGTGTGTCAACTATGTGTACACATGCGTACGATTGTGTGTGTCACCCCGTGTGTGTGTGTGTGTGTGTGTGTGTGTGTGTGTGTGTGCATGCATCGATGTCTATGCATGTGTTATCTATATGTGCGTGTACACAAGAGAGTGTGTGTGTGCATCTATGTACTTGTGTGTGTGGATGCACGTGTGTATGTACGTGCATCCACACAAGAGAGTGTGTGTGTGCATCTATGTACTTGTGTGTGTGGATGCACGTGTGTATGTACGTGCATGTGTGTGTATGCATGCACGAACACTTGTGTGTACGTGTATATGTGCGTGTGTGTGTGTGTGTTTTGCATGCTCGAGTGTATGCATGCATGTCCATATGAATGTGTATATCTGTGCGTGTTGTGTGTATGTGTGCAAGTGTGTGTGTGTGTGTGTGTGTGTGCACGCAAGTGTGCAAGTATACAAGTGTGTGTTTGTATATGTGTGTATGCACATAAATGCATGTGTGTGTGTGTATACATATGCATGTATGTGTCGATTCTAAGTGACATGCAAGTGTGTGTGATTCTACATGTGTCAATTCTGTATGTTTTATGTATGTGTGCACACACGTGGAAGTATATGTGTATATGGTGGGTCGAGTGTGTGCGTGCCAACTCTTGCACATGTGTGCCTTCATGTGTCAATAGTGTGTATGCACACATGTCTGTGTGAGTATGCGCATCTTTATGTATTAAAGCCTTAATGAAGGCGGCTCTCACATTACCCTCACATTGAGACTGTGTGTATCAACTCTATGTGTGTATGTGTTGATTGTGTGTCGGATCGCATGTATGCATGCAACATTATGTTTGCACTTGTGTGTGCACGCGCTTATGTGTATGCATATGTATGTGTCTCTATGTGTGCATATGCAAGAGAGTGTATGTGTGTATATGTGTGCCTATATGGTTGATGTACATGTGTATATACATGCATGTGTGTACATATATACGTGCACGTGTATATGTGTGTGTGCATGTGTGCGTATTTACATGTGTGTGTGTGTGTGTGGTGCATGTGTGCAAGTGTGTGTGTGTGTGTGTAAGCATGCGAGTGTGTGTGTATGTGCATGCACATATGTGGGTGTGTGTACACGCACGTGAATGTGTGTGGTTTGGTGTGTGTCAATTTTGTGAACACGCATGAGAGAGGAAAAAAAATCAATCGAGACTTTTAAAAATAACAAAAAGCACACATTATTCTATCTATAGGACACACTGTTGACAGTTGTCCTCTCTCTCTCTCTCTCTCTCTCTCTCTCTCTCAGAGGAGGACACACTGTTGACAGTTGTCCTCTCTCTCTCTCTCTCTCTCTCTCTCTCTCTCTCTCTCTGAGGAGGACACACTGTTGACAGTTGTCCTCTCTCTCTCTCTCTCTCTCTAACAGACTCTCTCTCTCTCTCTCTCTCTCTCTCTCTCTCTCTCTCTCTCTGAGGAGGACACACTGTTGACAGTTGTCCTCTCTCTCTCTCTCTCTCTCTCAGAGGAGGACACACTGTTGACAGTTGTCCTCTCTCTCTCTCTCTCTCTCTCTCTAACAGACAGAGAGAGTCTGCTCTCTGTCTGTTAGAGAGAGAGAGAGAGAGAGAGGACAACTGTCAACAGTGTGTCCTCCTCTGAGAGAGAGAGAGAGAGAGAGAGAGAGGACAACTGTCAACAGTATGTCCTTTAGATAGAATATATATAATAACAATAATAATATTCGATTGTTGATATTAATAATATTATAAGTATGCATATATATATTATATAGTAATAATATGGTTACTAATGTAATAATATTATTTGTGTGCATGCACGTGTTTGTGTGTGCATGCGCATGCACACACAAATGTAAAAAGTACATAAAGTAGTGGTAGAATCTATGACTAAGCCATGGGTACATATTTAAAAATCATGAATATGAACTATTAAGAGAACTCATGAGTAGTACTTGACCCATGTGATGTTGCGGCTTGCACATTGTCCTCAATTTGAAATCGGAATAAAGCTTGTCTTTCACTCTTTAACTCTCCCTTCTTACACATGGTAAATATAAGATGTCCACAAAGTGACACGTGGGTGAATGTTATTGCAAGGGAAAAATAGTGAGAGCATTTAGCAACTACTACGACTATGTTTTAAATTAGTTCAAGTGTATGATTCTAAAAAATAAGCACCCAGACATGAGGGGAGAGGAGAGTACGTCGAGAGATGGAGTAGTTAAGTGGCATTTAAGAGGGTGATGTGTGCGGCGGGCGGTCCCAAAAAAAACTAGTTCAATTGTAGTTACACTGGCCACCAAGGCTTTCACTAAGAATATATTCATAGCACAACTTGACATCATCTATTATGTTTTAAAAAATGTTAGGATCCCTCCTACCCATGTTTGAAGAAAATGTTAAATAAAGGGAAAATTAGCTTAAAACTATAAATTCTTGAAGAAGAAATATTCACATGGATTTTTTTTCCAAAAATAAGAACAAGCCTTTAAAAATTAACTTTGGGAAATAACCTTGAAATTTTATAAGATTCATATGCTGAGAAAATTATAAAAGTGCAATTGTGCACACACATGTATATGTGAGAGCACTTAGATTCCATATGAATTTGAAAAATGTGAACCCATGATTAAATCTAGAATGTAGGATTTAGCTTAAGACCAAGAGCTTGGGAAAAGGTGTTTGTAGAATCTTGAGAAAAATAAATTAAATAGGATTAGCCTAAGTATGTGCTATTGGAAATAGGGTTGCAGGAATGCACACGCACGTGCGCACACTCACACACACACACACACACACACACACACACACACACACACACACAGAGTGTATAACCTTAAGGGAGAACACAATGAGATGATAAGTATACTCCAAGATGGGTTTATACTAGCATGGGGGGAAAAACCTCCTAAAGAGGAAGAAAGTGTCCCGGCTGGTCCTAGTGTGTTCACACACATCACAACCAAATATGGCTACAAATCCCCCCTTGGGTGATGATGTGAACAAGGGGTAAGTTGGCAGTAAAAGTGCAGAGATGTGCCAATGTTATGGTTCACCCCAACCCTCCTTGAAACACATCCAAAAAGAGATTACCTACTGAATCGCAGCTGTTGTGAGGGTATTTCCAATGGCCGAGCTCGTAACCCTTGAGGTCTCCAAGCTCTATAACTCCTTGAGAAGCAATTCCACTTCGTCTCCTTGCGAGCGTTGTCACACCGCCACATTGCACTACGGGTCCTCGTCCCTCCTCTCACCTCACTTCACTGAAACACACTCACTACCTAGCATGCATTAGGGAGAGAGATTAGCAAGAGCAAGACTCAATTGCACAATGGGAAAGTATGTTGTATTATGAGAGAAATTCACTTATATACATGGCCATAAGTGTTCACACTCAAATTGTGGCCAGCCGGGCACTTTAGGCTCATAAGAGGCCTAATGCTATTACAATGACTACTCTCATAATATATCCATGAAGTACATCACTTAGGACTTCATCCTAACTTGCTACCACACGTTCTTGAAGCGAGAATCACCATAAATACTTCGTCACACCATTACGGGTGCCCGTCCAAGTTGTAGCTTTGGACATTATTGCTTCATATCTTGAATGTATGACCCTTTAGTGTATCTACCGTGACTCCTTGATGTAAGATAATGGCAGTAGCTCTTGTTAATCCTATAATTGGATTAACATCCCCCCTTCTTGATGGTGATCACGTCCTTGTGATCGCGTTGAAGACCTTTGTGTGGGGAGAATGAACAAGCTTTGTCGATGGCATTGATGTTGAGTGACGTTCAATGGTCATTGTTCCTCCGAAAGAAATAAGAAAATCTAGTTAATGAATGAAGAGGTTAGTGGTGTATTGGGAATTCCTAACGGGGGGTTGGGTTTTTTGCGAATGATTGTATTTTCATATTTGTGTGAGCTCCTTTTTTTTTTCTTTTTTTTGGCTCAATATGTTTTTGGCAATCATTGGCAAGGTTACATTTGATTTTTGTTAGTGGGGACACTAAGAGATGTTAATAATGGGTGAGAAGAGAGGGAAGAATCCTGAGGAACATAGACTTAATCAGCCAGAACGAGATGGTGATTCTCAATTCCTCATTTGATTCATTGAAGTGACATTCATCTTTTGAAGTAATTGGCTTTTGATGATGTCCCTTTGTGTGGCAGGATTCTTATCAAATGTTGTTGAGAAGGACATGTTTCTGTCTTCTTCTGCTCATGTGCTTTTTATGTTTTTATGTATATTTATGAGCATGTGGTTGTCTCCTTTGGTGAGGTTTGTCAATGAAGATGCATAGGCTCCGGGGTCTTTCCTTTGAGTTCCTTGTTAGAGATAGATGGTTTGGCTGTGGGAACTTCTTCAAAAATAGATGTTGATTGCGAGGTCTTGGCATCGAACTCGTAGGTGAGGGTGGGATTGGAGTAGATGCTTTATCGGAGTCGGTCCGACGCAGATGGTAGGTCATTGTGTAGAGGGGCTTTTGTGGAAAAGGCTTGTACCCTTTTGCGTTCAGCATCATAGATATCCATTAAAGTCGGATCCTCTTCCTTGCAGTATGGTATTGTCAACTTTTTTTCATTAACCATCATGATGACTCTATCGCTCTAGCAAAGCACAGTGGTGCTTGGGCAACAATAGTCCATTTATGCCCCAAGATCAAATCTTCTTCCAACACATACTCAACCACCAAAAACTTGCAAGTAAGGGGGTTAGTTTCAATATACATTGTTCAAACAAAGTATCCCAAACATGGCGTATAGTTCATACAATATCGAATTTCTCAAATGTATAGTTCATACAATATCGAATTTCTCAAGCGTATAGTTCATACAATATGTTCCGGATGACTCTTCTGTAGAGAGTATGTCCACCCCTTGAAAGGGAAAGCTGTACTCCTCTAGGCTTTATATCTTGGTTGCTATTTTAGGTTTGGCATTATGAGGCTTAATCACAACTGGTGACCCTGTAAGACATTCAACCAACCAAGCATGCTCTCTTGAGCTTGCTTTTTGTGTTTCGCATATGTTATGTGATCATCATTATCCATTTGGGGTGGTTGGGTGGGTTCTAGTTTCTTAATTGGTCTATGTGGTGCACTGAGCAAAGAGTAAGAACTTGTTTCATCCTCACGTAGTGATGTACTAGACCTTGTTTCATTCTCTGACTTTCTTTGGTTTGTCAGTTCTTCATTATGTTCACCCATGTGATGAGATCGAATTATCTTTTGGGTTTTTGTATCCTGTATTGCACATATGAGTGTTGAGGTTTGTGTGGTGGTCTTTGAGGTGGATGCTTCTGCATTATGTATAGCTTTTGGCTCTTTCATGTTTATGTCCCTTTTTGTGTTTATGTCCCTTTTTGGGTTTATGTCCTCTACACACTCCTTTTCCTTGTCTTTTAATTCGACCTTGGTTTCAATAGTTTGTTGTCCTTTGTTTTTCTTGGTTTTAGAAGGTTTTGTTTTCTCTTGTGGGTTCTGTTTTAAAGTATGTTCTTCTACCCATGTTGAGTTATTGTCTTTTTCGTTCCTTTTGACTGTTTCTTGTGCCATGGCTTGTATGCATGTAAGCACATTCAAGGGTACCATGGCTAGCTGCCCATTTTGTACACTTAAAATGTTAAGAGTTGTATTTTGTGAGATAAGTTGAATTGAAGCAACTTGTCTTGGGAAATCTTGGAACATGTGATTAATGCCACATCGTTCACACATTGGTCGCTCGCAAGCTGTCAGTGACTATGGGCATGGAAGTATTCCAAACTGTATAGTCTGCCACCTTGTGAGGTCCACGACAATAGAAACACTGAAGTGTTCGATTAACTACCTCTTGAGCAATTTCTACCCTCTAGACTGTTTCTGTTTGGTGCACGGGAGATGGAGATTTTGAGTCCATTGTGGATGAAGTGGGACACTTTTTAGCATCATGGTGGTCAAAGGTTTTACAATATATACAGTATAGAAGAACAGGTGCCTTGTATGCACAATGAGGATTGGGATAGTCGTAGTTATTGCACTCAACACAAGGCATTTCGTTCCTTGCTTTTAGAGGCATTAAGGATGTCTGGTTTTGAAGGTTTTCATTCATCCTCTTTTAGAGATGTTTGCTATAAGGTTTTAAGCAAGGCTGCATAAAATTCAGGGAATGTCAATTTCGAGATCGATCTTTCTTTTGCCACTGCTTCACTTGGTTTAGATGAGGAACACCTCATAGCATGATCATCTTCGATCATCTTCTAGCATGTTGTCATCTAAACGTATTGCTTCTTTACAACATTGATCAAATGTTTTCGGATTGGATACAATGATCAAGTTATGTAAGCGGTTATTCTTTAAGCCCATCATAAAACATCTCTTCAATTGAACATCATTTAATTTTTCCAATGGCTCACAACGTGAGTCCAAGAGTTTTATCCTAAGGATAAAATCTCTAGTGGATTCATTTGGTTAACGCTCAATTGAATAGAGTTCTGTCACTGCACTCCACCAATCACCTTGTCTGGAAAGCCATGTATAAAGGCTGATTTCAAGGTTTTGAAGTTGTTCTTGATCATCGACATCAATGCGATGAACCATCAACTAGCTTTTCCCTCTAAGCATAAGTTCAATGCATGTACCTTAGTGGGGCACTTGGGAATTTCCAAAGGCTTCACATCTCTGTTCAAACATTTGAATGAATTGAACAGGGTCTGTTGTTCCATCATATTTGCCCATAATTTTGAAAATTTGTACAGCCGTATTTCTGTATATCACTGAGGCCATATGTGAGTGCTCTTGTTGGAAGAGACTCATTGAGTCCTTGGGCCACCTTCCTTCCTAGACTAGTCAGTATGCCCAAGGTGTGGGCATCTAGGAAAGGGTTGGTACTTATAGGATTTGCATGAATGTTAGGAAAGGGACCAAAGCCCGGTGGGATCGAAGTGATAGGGAGTGTAAAACCTGATGACACGCTTGTTATAAGCATGGCCAATGGCATTGGGAGGTGAATTTGTGGCATAGATCTCAATGGCTCGAAGATGTCAGCCATTGGGTTTAGTCCTTGTGTGATCCCTGGCAATCCCTCTATCGTGGCCATGTCAGAGTGCCTAAATGCTCCTTAATGAGCAATCACAGTTTTTTTTTTTTGCTTTTTATACTTTCCCACACCCTGTTTTACAGCCTCAAGAGGCTTGGTGTACTCTTCGCTGGATCAAACAGGTGTCCGTTTGCCCTAATTAGCTTAGGCGCTATACGCACGTGAACGATAGAGATATTTTTTCAGAAAAAACGTATGCTAGGAACTTCCCAGATGGAAGAGGAGTCCTAAAACCTATTTTCCATCACTGTCTCAAGACGATTTTTTTTGGATAATTTTCCCTGTTTCATAGCACGTTTTTTAGGGTGTTCCAAAAGAGATTTTGAAAAGCTCTGTACGAGGGAGTTGTAGTATTTTTGGAGTACTACAACTTTGTTTTCCTGAGTGTTCCATGATTTTGTCGTTAAGACCCTCAAAAAGTAGCCGGAATATGGCTCGTCGTTGTTTTCGCGGTGTTTTTTTACGATTTTTCGTGGTTTTGGGCTGTTTTTTGCCTCAATTTTCGAGACGAATTTTGAGAGTGCTGGTTAGAGGCCAAAATGGTTGATTTTGACTTCGAAAGATCGAATCCAAAGTCAAAGAGCTTGATGTCAGCTTTTCGATGAGTCCTAGAGCACCTTCGTCGGATATACGGTTTAGGACATACGGGCCTCCAAACAGGGGTGTTTTCGAGAGTCCATTTTTTAAACCAACGGACCCCTTTTCACGTCGACGGACTTCACGAGTTTTATAAATTTTAATTTTTTTTAAAGGCGCGTGAACTCTAGTTCCTTAAAATTGCAGAAAATGGTTCACGCAGTGAACCGAACTTCATAGAATATTATAAATACAATTTTTTTTGGGGCGCGTGAACTCTAGTTTCGTGAAATTGTAGAAAATGGTTCATGTAGTGAATCTGACTTCACGGAATATTAAATTCGATTTGTTTTTTGGTGCGTGAACTCTAGTTCCGTGAAATTGCAAAAAATGGTTCACGCCATGAATCGGACTTCACTGAATATTAAATTTGATTTTTTTTTTCAAGTCTAACTTTTCACGGCCTAATTTTTCATGATCAGATTTTTTTTCATCACGGCCAAAATTTTTACGACCAGATTTTTTTTTCACGGGGCCAGAATTTTTACGGGCGGATTTTTTTTCACGATTGGAATTTTCACGGCTAGACTTTTCAACGGTCGGAATTTTTTTCACGGCCCGGATTTTTGTTTTTTGGAGTCTAGTGGGAAATACGAATTTTTCTTTTTGGGGGGGAATATTTTTTGAATTTTAAAATGAAAGGGATATGGGCATTTTCCCAAAACCCCAAAAAGGTAAGTGGGAATCAAAAAAGTCAACCTTTTAATGACACCCCTTACACCTTTCATAAATGACTCCCAAAATGGATCATTTTGACAACTCATGAGCATCTACTCATAGAATGCTCATTAGCCTTAATGAGTTATGTAAAAAAGTGATTAAGAATTAATCCAAGATTAATTCTTTCACTAATCTTTCTCTTTTACACTAATCAAGGACTCTAATTAACCACTAATCCCTAGTTAATTCACACAATTGAGCACATCATTGGATAGAGCAAAGGAATGCTAATCTTTGTGTATCAATAATCGTGTAAATTAATCTAAAATATGGGATTAATTAGACTCTTAATTATGGTCTCCTCTTTTAAGGTAAAATTAAGCAAAGAGAGTCAAATTTCTCCAATTGATGTGATTAGGTGTTTTGAAGCATCTAGATGCTCTCAAAACACTTAAAAATACTAATTTTGACTACTCATATGATCAATTTAGACCCCAATTAACACATTTTTTGATTTTTTGGCCTCTTGAACAAGATTAATCACCTTTAATGACAAAAACCAATCCATTAAGAGAAATTAGTCAAATTCAAGGGTTTTTTTATGGTTTTAAGAAATTTTTGAAAGATTAAGCTAGTCCTAATGCATGCTAACACTCTATTCCAAAAAATTTCAACAACAAATACACGATTAAACTAAAATTAATGATCTTAGTTCTACGTTTAATACTAAAGAGAGCTAACATTCACCAAAAATTGCATTTTCTTGCATTGTTTGATGCAATGGATGCAAACTAAGCTTAATACAAACTATGTGCAAGCCCTAAGAACATGAAAAACCATAAAACAACAACAAATTAATCTAAAAATTAAGCAAAAAGCATTCTTTTCAAAAACAAAAAGAGAGCTATTCTACACCAAATCTCACAAAAATCACCATCAAATCCACATCTTTTTCATGGGAAACCATTAATAAAGATAATGGGCAATGGGTTATATGTAGATTAGAGGCAAAACGATGGAAAAAGACAAGGGATGGCTCCCCGGTAGCAGCGGCGCCAAAAAATGTTATGGCTCACCCTAACCCTCCTTAAAACACATCCAAAAAGAGATTACCTAGTGAACCGTAACTATCATGAGGATCTTTCCAATGGCCGAGCTCGTAACCCTTGAGGCCTCCAAGCTCTATAGCTCCTTGAGAAGCAATTCCACCGCGTCTCCCATGACACCACCGCATTGCACTACGGGTCCTCGTCCCTCCTCTCTCACCGCCCTTCACTCACAGAAACTCATTAGCATGCATTAGGGAGAGAGATTAGCAAGAGCAAGACTCAATTGCACAATGGGAGTATGTTCTATTATGAGAGAAATTCACTTATATACATGGCCATAAGTGTTCACACTCACGTAAACTGTGGCCGAGGCTCATAAGAGGCCTAATGCTATTACAATGACTACTCCCATAATATATCCATGAAGTACATCAATTAGGACTTCATTCTAACTTGCTACCATACGCTCTTGAAACAAGAATCGCTATAAATACTTTATCATACCATTATGGGTGCCCATTCAAGTTGTAGCTTTAGACACTATTGCTTCATATCTTGAATGTATGACCCTTTGGCGTATCTATCGTGACTCCTTGTTGTAAGAAAATGGCAGTAGCTCTTGTTAATCCTAGAATTGGATTAACAGCCATGCTATTTGGACTATGAGAGGGAGCTCAGACTAATCCCCAATAACGCGAAGTTCAAAGCTTTGCGAAAAGCTTTAAATGTCTCTCGTGAGAGAGCCTCCATGAATAAATCTTCCATGTTATCTGGCACATAATCCAAGTTGATTTCCCCTGCGAAGCATCTCTCCTTGACATAATGATATTGCACCTCAATATTCTTTGTGGGAGCATGAAAAGCTGGATTCCTTGCAAAATTGCCATAGAGCTCTAGATATTAGTGAAGATGATAGTGGCTAAGGACTCGCTAATACCCAAATCAACAATAAGGTGTCTAAGCTAAACACACTCAATTGTAGCTGTAAACGCTGCCTTGTACTCAACTTTGTAGCTAGAAGTGGTCGTAGTGGGTTGCTTCTTATTACTGAGCCATAATATATACATGAATCACCAAGGCAAAAGCAAAAACCACTCATGGATACTCGTGTATCATAACATCCAATCCAATCTGAGTCTATAAATGCATGAAGTTATGATTTAAAAGAAAAAACCACTCGTGGACACTCGTGTGTTGTAACATCCAGTCTATAAATGCATGTAGCTATGATTTACCCCCCTTGGGTAAAAACAACCCAAAGTGCTTGGTTCCCTTTAGGTAACGACACACCCATTTGACAAATTCCCAATGCTGTGTGCCTAGGGTATGCATAAATCTACTCAATACTAAGACCCCATACTGAATGTCAAGTCTAATGTTACATAAGAAGATAAGGCATCCAACAGCTTCTTGTTATAGGGGCCAGCATCAAAAGGGTCACCTGTATCTTCTTGTTATAGGGGCCAGCATCAAAAGGGTCACCTGTATCTTCAAGACTAAGTCGCAAACCAGGTTCCATAGGTGTAGCAACAAGTTTTCAGTCTCCAAGATTGAACCTCTTCAACAATGCCTCTATGTATTGTGTCTGAAACATAAAAATGCCATCATTACACTACCAAAACTCAATTCCCAAATAATAGTGCAACAGACTAAGATTTGAAATTTCAAAAGACCTCTGTAAATCAACTACTATAAAAGATGAAATTTGATCATCATCAGGGCCTGTGAGTAGCATGTCATGTATAGTACGATGACCAAAAATTCATCTTTAGTTCTCTTAATCTAGAGGGTACTGTCAATAGGGTTGGCAAAAACCTTGTGCAACCAAGTATGCATGTATTTTCTCATATCAT